>NC_089804.1:15194648-15552148 GCF_029633855.1 Hoplias malabaricus
ACCAACAGAAAGGCCCCTGAGATTTGGACTAAGTGAACGGTGCAGTAGCTGAAGATGGCGGCGGCGGCGGCAAAGTTCTTATCATGTGTAGACGTATCTAATAACAGCTGATAGACCTGACAATCAGAAACGATCGAGGATCAGCCGCTGGAGGACGACGACAAGCTAAAACCCCAAAGCATTTCTGTGGGTCGGGGTTCAAGAACAGTTTGAACAAAGAGCACTTGGAGTTTCTGAGATAAAGATTTCCAACATATGGAAAACAGTGCAACCATCTTGGAGGAGGTATGAACGTAAACCTTAACACGGAAGGTCTGAGTCTCATTGGCAAAGCAGCCAGAGAGGGGCTTTTTTTTTTAACGAGGGAAACTTCCTTCCTGTAGATTACAAAGACAACATTTCAGAACATGAAAAAAAAAAGGAAAAAAAAACAAGGCAGAGACAGAGCGACCAGACCATCCAAGCAGAGCCAGAGCAGGGCAGCGGCAGCAGAAGAAGAAGAAGAAGTCAGGGCTCTGAAGCCTCTTGAATAGGCCATGGACTCAGCAGCTGGTTTGGTCCTAATGAGATATCAGTCTCCGACGTCAATTCATCTACTTCACTGAGGGGGACAATCAGGCTCGGGGGCGCAAAAAAAAAAAGACGGCTGCCGAAGAGGCGGGTTGGGGTGGGGTGTGGGGTGAGACAGTCCGACCTTGTTTACAGAGGCCTGAGTGGGCACGGAGGGCTGAAACGGGACACCGCTCCGGTCCTTCCCTCGGGCCGTCCTGTGCTTTTCCCACCGCATTTCTACACCCGCGCCCCCACCTCCGCTGTTTCCTGGAACCCAAGTTAGGGAAAAAAGAAAAAGAAAAAAAGACCTTGTACTAGAGAGAAGAGCGCAGATACTTTTTCACATGCACGTGCTCCTGTGTGTTTGTTTTCTGGGCCAAAGAAAGGTATGGATTTGGTGGAAAACGCACTTCTGTACACTATACGACCTACGCCAACATGTACCACGTGTACGACTCCAAGTCCTGCCAAGGTTTCAAAACAAACCGTGTGTGTATATGTGCTTGGGTGAGTAATAGTAGCCCTGCTTAGATCCTAGAAGGGGGTTGAGCCCTGATTAATTAAATAAACAGATCTCATCGAGATGCGGGTTGTGGCGGTGCAGGAGGGGGGCAGGCGGGTTGCGGTGGAAGGCCTCGGCCGGGGCCCTGACAGGGCATCTGTCTTCATTAAAAGCGGCCCAGTGTGGCTGACAGCCACTGAAACGTTGATGTCTTTAGGATTAATGAAGACAGATGACTCTCCCTAGAGAGAGGCCAGCACCGAGGAACAAAAAAGCAGAAGGTTGGGGAAGGTTGGACAAATACAAAAAAAGAAGCTAAAAAGTGCAGCTCGCCTTCATTCTGAAGGAGCCGGACGCGGAGAGAGGCTGTTTTTCACATTTCTTGGGTTGGGTGGTGGGTGGTGGGTGGTGGTGGTGGTGGTTGTGGTGTGTGTGTTTGGGGGGGGGGGGGGTGTAGGGTGTTTCTAGGTTTGTTGGTGGCTTTCTGCATGTGTGGAAGTGTTCCCTCAAAAGACAAGGCCATTCCTTCTTTCTCCAAGCACAACCCCACCCCCTGCTAGCCTATGGAAACGGACCCCAGTTTTATCAGCCCTAAGCTGTGAGAGCGGGACGTCGGAGGAGCCAGAAGACTGTCAAAAGCCTGGAACGAAGGGAAGCAGAGGGAGAAAGAAAGAGATAGAGAGAGGGGAAAATAAGCAAGAAAGAAAGAAGGCCCCAGCCAGGCCCTTTGGCAAACTCGCACGCAATCTTTTGCAGCCTGGACGTTCCGCCTAACCCACTTATCCCGTTTTTCTATCCACTGAAAATTCCTCATTTATTTATTTACCAAAAAAAACTCGCTCCCAGTTTCCCACCACTACATGTTTCACGCAGTAGAGAATCTTTATAAACACCTCTTTCCGGTAGCTACTTTTTATTATTATTATTATTATTATTAACCCCTCCCACTCCCCCCCTCCTTCCACCACCACCCACCTTCCTTATCCCAGGATGACAAAACAGGGTCATGGACAGACATGCTGGACCTGTCCACTGCAATTGTGAAGTGAAGAAGACAAATGCAGTCTGCATGACTGGAATTACAGCAAAGTGTCAGATCCCCCTTCACCCCCCACCCCCTCCGCCCTCTACTAACTCTTGCACTCTCTCTCTCACTTTCCCTCTTACAGATTTCGCCCCTGTTTAACTTTTCAGTAGCTGATGAGGTCAAAAGCTGTGTTGCTGAAACCCGACACTCCGCTGGCCGTCCGTGGGTAAATGCTTCACACACATACACACTTCTATCTTGGCTTCAGGTGCATGTACATAACACGTACAAGCCCTAGGTTCCCTGATGTTTATAAGGGTCCCTCAAAAGCCTATGAAGGAAAGCATACAGTCCTATGGAGCACCAAAGAACACCCCCCACATACACACACACACACACAACCCGGACCAAACAGCAGTAGCCTGGCTCCTTCACGCCGCAGTCAGGGAGAAGTTGTGAAAGCCGTAAACAAGCCACTGGCAGAAGAGAGTTACAGCACAACAGAGAGAGTGTGAGACAGACAGGAGAGGGGTGTGGGGGGGGCAACACTTACACTGGACGCTGGCCGTCCCGGTCCAGGCGAAGTGGTCCAGTCCCGCAAAGAAGGGGCTCGCCTTCCTTAGCATGCAGGCACCCCGGTTGGTGACATCATATAACTGGCGGGGTCCCATCCCCAGCGCCTCCATGCAGTCGAACATGCTGCGCCCCAGACACTGTCCTAAACCTGCCTCAGCCTCGACTTTCCTCAACAGCAACAACAACAACAACTACCACCTCCCAGTGTCAAATACCCTAACTGGAGATCAGGGCAAATGCTAGCAGTTGTTGTTGCCTTCTCTTATTTTCTTGCTATTCCTCTATCTCTTCTCACTGCTGACTGCGTCTGTCTCCTTCCCCAGACTGGAATGCGGTCTCCCTCTCTCTCTCTCTCTCACTGGCTTTCTCTGTCTCTCGCTCTTGCTCTCGGTGCCCTTGGGCAAGCTGCTCTAAGTCTGCTGTAACAGACCTAAATAAGCGCTCAACATAGCACTCAGCAAAGTCCCAGCCACAGTGGAGCGAACCAACTGACTCTGCACCCGCAGAGAGGGGGGTGGAGAGGAGAGAGAGAGAGAGAGAGAGAGAGAGAGAGAGGGAGCGAGAGAGAGAGAGAGAGAGAGAGAGAGAGAGAGAGAGGAAGGCAGGGGGTAGGGGAGGGGGAGGAGATAGAGGAGGAGTAGGAGGAGGAGGAGGAGGAGGAAGGTGGGGCCAAAGCCAGTACGTTTGTGTGCATTGCGAGGCTTGCCAGCACTGATCTGGTTAGAGGACAAACTTTTATTTGATTCTCACTGGCCTCTTTCCCTTTATTCTTGGCCTTTCCTTTGTGATTCACATTTCAGCGAAGAGCACACACACAAACTCAAGCCTACACTCCCTCCCTCTCTCTTTCTCTCTCTCTCACAAACACACACACACACACACACACACACTCTGCTCAACATGCCTGTGTCTCTCCGCACCTCCCCCATTTCCCCTGTGGTAAATATGAGACACCCCCCCAAACTCTGTCTCTAATCATAACCATATTAAAGTCCAGAGTGAGTGAGAGAGTGTGTGTGAGAGAGGGACAAAGTGTGTGTGTGTGAGAGAAAGAGAGAGAGCGAGAGAGCACATTGTGCACTGAGCAGATGCCAAGGCAAAAAAAAAAAAGCCCTCTTCTTTTGTCTCCACAAAAGACAGAGAAAATGACTGATGACCACTTCTGCGGTTACTTCATTAAATATGTGGGGAAGATTCAAAACAGCCCCCTGAAGCTTTCATCTGACTTCTCTGCAGTCAGAACAGATCAGTGAACCGAATCCACACGCCCCGGGACGGTGGGCCGCCGGAGACAAACAGGGAAGGGATCTTGGCGACTGGGCAAGCATCTGACCGTGGACTAAATAAGGAATGAAAATAACTTGTAGCAGAGTCACCCCAGCGCACACCTCGAGTCAGAGGTCACCCGAGGGCCGAGACGGCGAGATATCAGGGTTACCGCGATATAACCGATACATCAGCACAGACGCCAATCAACAACAGAGGCTTTAATAACTAATAATATATAATAAACACAATATGCGGCTATTTTCCCTACACTGGCCAGCCATAACATTACATCATGGGTGGTGCTGGTACAAGTGGATCAGACACAGCAGTGCTGCGAGAGTTTTAAAACCAGTCCACCACCCAAAAAGTGACCCGTGTCCACTGATGAAGGCCTAGAGAACGACCAACACAAACTGTGCAACAGCAGATGAGCTACTGTCTCTGACTTTACCTCTATAAGGTGGACCATCGAGGTAGGAGCGTCCAACAGAGTGGAGAGTGAGTGGACACAGGGTTTAGAAACTCCAGCAGCACTGCTGTGTCTGATCCACTCGCAGCAGCGCAACACACGCTAACACACCACCACCACGCCACCGCCCACATCACACCCGCTCTGAGAGGGTCCTGTTGGGTCCTGTCCATTTACCCTGGCGTAACAGTTGTGTCAGTTAGTGCTCTCCTTCAAAAGTTATGACCAGTCCAATAGCAATATGCTAACAACTGGAAGTGTCTTGGGGGCACCCACTGGCCTTCACACTCCTAGCTGTGCATCATCATGTGATGGGGCGTCCTAACTAGCGTTGGCAGTTGGCAAAACACCAAATGAACCGCCATTATACTGCCCCTTCATTATACTATAACCTTCATATCCCACTGTACGGTGCATTAACAGGTTCATTCAGTAACTACAACGTGATACAAGCTCCAACTTCATGTTGGATAACTGTGCAGTTGTTGTGTTACTAAAATATCAATAAGGTCCCACCACTACCTTGTGCCCTGCCCAAGCCTTCCCACTCCATTCCAGCCATAAATAAACCCCACCATCAAACCACCCTCATAGGGTTAAAAAAAAAAGAAAAAAACACTAAGAAATAAATAGCTCCACTAGTGCCCATGCCAATGGCTGTCAATGGCTGAACAGCTGAGGGACAACCAGGTCTACACTAGGGTTCAAGTCCAGTTAACAGCTGAACTCCGCGCTAGAGCACAGCCCTGCTCCATCCCACCGCACACACGCAGGCATGCAAAGTTTTGACCCCCATGGCTCACCAGAAGTGGTACAGCCCGGGCTGCCTTAGAAAAAGGCACCATTTCCTGTCAATCTGTGCTGCTGCTTAGGCTCTCTCTAAACACACACGCACATACACACAATCACACACACACACACTGTTCTCCTCTTTCACAGTCATACTCTCAAAGTGAACCCTCTATTCCACAGTACGCATCCATGAAGCATCATACAGCATATGTAAGGTCTATATGTTTAGTAATTACATGTATATGATGTTGTGTATGTCATAAAGTCAATGCTTATATTGCTTTCTAACGCTGCACACCACAGTAATATAAACAAATCTCTGTCCTTATAAAGTGTGTTGTATGCGATAACGACCACCACTGCTTCTGTCAGGCGTCATATCCGCCCTGTGGCACCTCAGGAGTGCGGTCAGAAAGCCTTATGCTATAGGATTTATAGGACGTGTTACTCACTTTGCTTTTCTTTCCTTTCCTCATCTGTCTCTTTTCAGACAAACAAAAGGGAGCTTTTCTTTTTTCTCTTTTCCTCCCTCGTTCGCCGTGTCCGGGCCTGTGCTCGAGACTGGTGCTCATTAGGCTTGTTTATTGATCCTGCAGCTTTTGACTTTGTTATGGTTTTCATCTATTTTCTTTAGGCGACCCTCATACAAAGGCAGAGAGAGAGAGAGAGAGAGAGAGAGAGAATAGAAGTGGGGGGACGACAACAAGAGAGCTGCTTAATAGCCCTTTTGTTTGAGCCCATACTGAAGTACATCAGTCTTGCTCAGCTCCTTCATGCGACTTCAAGTTGGTTAAAGAGCAGATCAGAAAAGCATGTTGGTGGAGGAGCCATTTTAAGGTTCACACAGCTCCAAAAAAGTCATATGTTTCATTCAATCATTCATTGTCTGTAACCCTTATCCAGTTCAGGGTCGCGGTGGGTCCAGAGTCTACCTGGAATCATTGGGCGCAAGGTGGGAATACACCCTGGAGGGGGCGTCAGTCCTTCACAGGGCAACACAGACACACACACACTCACACCTACGGACACTTTTGAGTCACCAATCCACCTACCAACGTGTGTTTTTTTTGGACTGTGGGAGGAAACCGGAGCCCCCGGAGGAAACCCACGCAGACACAGGGAGAACACACCACACTCCTCACAGACAGTCACCTGGAGCGGGAATCGAACCCACAACCTCCAGGTTCCTGGAGCTGTGTGACTGCGACCCCTATCTGCTGCACCACCGTGCTGCCCGTCATATGTTTCATGTTTATTAAATAAATAAATAACTGAATCAGACTAGTTCCGCTTTAGCCTGGCAGTGTGGACACAAATTTACCCAATTTTTAGAAAGATGGTATAAAATGAGGATATTGCTCTAAAATAGTGAATCACCGAACACCTTTCCTTCCTCATTTCTCTTCTGCAAAGTGGAGGGATTGAGAGATTTTCCAAAGCCCCAGTAACAAGAAAAGCGTAAGCTGTGAGGTCAGCACATTTATCTTCATAGAGCTGACACATGACGAACTGCTCTTCTTCAGCTCCTGTCGTTTTCACCTTTGCGTGAGCACGTGTTTGTTTTGTCAGGACACAGGGTCAAATATATCCTCGCTGTCGGAACGAAACATTTTAGCTCTTTGTTTCTGCTGGTGTTTGAAAATACCGCCTTTTACACTCACTCACAAAATCACCCCAGACTCACTCGTATATATCAGTTGTTTACTCAGGTTTTTCACACTTGTTTACACATCTTTTGCTGTCCAATGAAACATGCATCTCTCCAAAACAGTCATTTTACGGAAGGAAATAAGCCTTAACTTTTAGTGGAAGTCAATGTAAAAAAGATATAATTCGAAGTAAATCTGGAGCATTTCTATTGGTTCATTCATCGTGATATTTACACACAACGTGAAGGACAGCTGCTGTGTTCTGATTTATATACTCATACTGACATTCTGATATTTTGCTGTTGCCATAGCGACATGATTTCACGTTGATATGTATAAATAAATAAATAATAACTACATTAAAACTTAAGTATGATTGCGTATGATGATGATGGGTTCGGTTCCCGCTCCAGGTGACTGTCTGTGAGGAGTGTGGTGTGTTCTCCCTGTGTCTGCGTGGGTTTCCTCCGGGTGACTGTCTGTGAGGAGTGTAGTGTGTTCTCCCTGTGTCTGTGTGGGTTTCCTCCGGGTGACTGTCTGTGAGGAGTGTAGTGTGTTCTCCCTGTGTCTGCGTGGGTTTCCTCCGGGTGACTGTCTGTGAGGACCGTGGTGTGTTCTCTCTGTGTCTGCGTAGGTTTCCTCTGGGTGACTGTCTGTGAGGAGTGTGGTGTGTTCTCCCTGTGTCTGCGTGGTTTTTCTCCGGGTGACTGTCTGTGAGGAGTGTGGTGTGTTCTCCCTGTGTCTGTGTGGTTTTTCTCCGGGTGACTGTCTGTGAGGAGTGTGGTGTGTTCTCCCTGTGTCTGCGTGGGTTTCCTCTGGGTGCTCCGGTCTCCTCCCACAGTCCAAAAACACATGTTGGTAGGTGGATTGGCGACTCAAAAGTGTCCGTAGGTGTGAGTGTGTGAGTGAATGTGTGTGTGTGTGTTGCCCTGTGAAGGACTGGCGCCCCCTCCAGGGTGTATTCCTGCCTTGCGCCCAATGATTCCAGGTAGGCTCTGGACCCACCACGACCCTGAACTGTATAAGGGTTACAGATAATGAATGAATGAATAAATGAACTTTTTGTGTTCAAATGTCCAACTTTACGAACAATCTTTCGTTTCTTTCCTTTTAATCCTGGACATTAGCTGCGTTTTCCTTTCTACAGTTTTCCAACAAAATCAGAACATTTGCTTTTTAAAAAACACGAAAGCACAACAGCAAAAACAGTGCACTCCACATTTTCCCCCTCTCTCTGTTTCTCTCTCTGTAATCGTAGTGTTGTTTTAAGCACGGTTCTGCATACCTAGAAGAAAAAAGGGCAGAAAGAGAAGGAAAAACAAAAGAGCAACTTGACTTGGACATTTAATCCACACCAACTTCATCGTGTGTCTGACCCGAGCCCCCACCCTCTCTCCTTCCTTCCCTGGCCAAGAGGAGTGAACTCCAGGAGAAACCCCCACTGGGCCACTAACTCCCCCCCCCCCCCACCAAACTTATCCTGCTCTCTCACTCTCTCTCTCTCTCTCTCTCTCTCTCTCTGTTTTAAACTCTCTATTGTTTTCCTCTTTCTCCTTCCCTTTCTCTGTCCTCTTTATTTCTGCTTTTGAAAGGCACTCAACACACATCTAACCCAGCTGCCTTTTATAATTTTATTTATTTTTATTTATTTTTTTTTAGGCAAAACTTTAACTCTCTCCTTTAATCTTTTCTCGACGACCAGGCTCTCCAAGTATCTCATCACCCATCCACCCGCCCTCGTTCTTTTCCCCCTTCCCTCCCTCTCCCACTCGCTCTCGTGTGACAAAACTGCAATGACAAACAGGCCCTGAACTGCAGGAAATCCATCTCACTTAGCTGGCGCTCTGTCATCTGCCCTAGACTCGCTGAGCTCAGGCCTAAAGCCCAGACTAACTGCAGAGCAACAACTGCATTCCACTCAGGTTCAACTACTGTGCGTCCCTCTGATAGAGAACAAAGATAACACACGCAGTGCATTAAAGCCCCTCGCCATGTGGATCCAAGCTACGCTGGAAAAAAAAAAAAACAAACAGAGCAGAAGTTGATGTGAAGTGCTTCAGACGTTTGAAAGAATGTCAACTATTTTGCTTTGGATTGGCTCATTTAAAGTGTTTGAGTTGAATCAAACCTTATTTACCTGCTCGTTTCCACAGTTTGGACGGATAAGCCGTGACAGAATACACTTTCAGACGTGGAGCAGGACCGAAGTTGATCCGAGGGTTAAACCGTACGCCGAAACGTAAACTACGGATTTTGCTCCTCTGAACCAAATAATTCAATTCAAAGTATTTATTTGAGTTGAAGAGGCCATGTTTTAACGGTGTACACTGTGAGACCTCACCCAGGACCGTGTTTGAAAGACTGAAGTGGTGGGAAATATTGATTTTCTTGATCTAAACTTAAACTAAACTGGTACAAATGCAAATAAACAAAAAAAATGAAGCACACATAAGCCTTTTTCAGGCCATTTTCTAAAATGTAGAGCAGCGGTGGGATGCTTTACTACCTTTTCTCAGTGTAAAAATACATCACTAGCAAACTCTTCTAATGTAATAATGACAAATATTTCAGCTTGGCTTCTTCCAGACAAGTCTTTACAGTAGATTCAGGAAAAAGTCTGGGACGATTCGATGGCCACATCTTCAGTGAGGTCAGGTAATTTTTGGTGGAATTTCTTTTCTAGATCACAAACATTACTCATCAGCTCGTCATCAAAGAAAGGGGAGGGGTGTGTGGGAATGTCCCACGTTAGCGTATGCTAGTCATTGAACATGGTGATTATAGGCTCATGTGCAGCTGCTCCGGAGCATCTGGTTTTACAAGCTGTGGGTGCACTTTGACAAAGTGAAAACAACTGATTGTGAGGGGTGTCTACAAATATTTGGACAGTATGTACATGGGTTACGTGGTGGGGACTATCTTGTGGTACCTACAAAGCATGTTAGCATGTTTTAGTCCCTACAATGCGACTGTGTATTGTACACTGAACCACACAAATCACACTTCTCTAGCAAAGCAGGCCCTAACTCGGGTGTATACACACACACACACACACACACACACACACACACACAGACCACAACTCTCATTAACCCCTGCATACACCAGCAATGCTGTCACTCAGAGCAAATATATTCTAGAAACTCCTGCATGTGTGTGTGTGTGTGTGTGTGTGTGTATACACCCGAGTTAGGGCCTGCTTTGCTAGAGAAGTGTGATTTGTGTGGTTCAGTGTACATGGTGCTGTTCTCTTGATGCAGTTATTTCACATTGACTGTTGTTTACAGGCTCTCTGTGGTACTCTAACAAACCCAATCTATGGGCAACGCCCCAGCCGTCAAACGTTTGGGCACACCCTTGGGTTTAATCCTGTTATTCATAATATACATCATCTACTTTTTATTTTCATTTGAAAGTTAAAGGTGATGTTCAGCACATTAAATAATAATAATGATATTAATATTAATAAAACACTCTGAAGATGTTTCCTCACCACAGAACTGCTAGTTCTCAAGTCTGCTTGTGTTTACGAAGCTCCAGTTTCTATAAATGGGTAAAAAAACAATGTGTCTCAGTCCGGTGTGCTAGGCTAGACAGCGGGGAGAATGGCAAACGTTGAAAAGCACGAACCAAGACGCTGATATTGCTCTATTCCTGCTCCATAGGTGGGTGATATTGACTTATTTTTACTGTTTGTGATCACTTAAGGTTCACATGCTACTTAAAACAAGTTAGTTTTGTGGTAATTCTAACAGTGAATAAAAACATACAGACTTCAGTCACGTGCAAGCAGTAGTGTTTTTCTCAAATACAGTGGAACCTCTACTAACGAACGCCTATACTAACGAACTTCCCAAGATACGAACCGGGCATTTGAATATTTTTTGCCTCCACCAAAGAACCACGAACTCTAGAAACGAATCCGAGTCTCCGCCGAGACTTTTTAAATGGAGAAAACTGACTCGAGAAATGAACTTTTCTACTTACGAACAGGGTCACGGAACGGATCAAGTTCGTAAGTAGAGGTTCCACTGTATATCGTTCTATCACATTTCCCTACAATCGTAGACATTACCTTTAACGTTACAGGCCACATTTGTTTGCATATTTGTATATCCAAGTGTACTATGTAGTCAAAGGTTTGGGAACCCAGTGCTCGGTCCTCTTCGGAATTTTACAAAATTTACATAAAGTTAATGAAGACAAAGATTTAAAAATCACTGCTTTCAGTAATTACTTGCATGTCCCTATTGTCCCACCTTTCCAGGTAAAAGGACAGTGTCGTGAAAGTACGACCCCCAAAACACGCTGCATATTGTCCACTTTTTTCAGTGAAGGCAACTGTCCTTCCACTTCTCTGTCTCCGGACACATTCCCATGACAATCTCCCCTCATCAATCACCTCTTGCACAGACAATGCCGGCAGACACATGTTCCATCTCGGAGAGGACATGTAATCTCCTGCTGCCATCTGATTCCTGTTAGCAGTAGATCTGCCTGTGAGCCTTTAGGTGTCAGTGCGAGGAGAAGTCGAGAAAGTGCAAGGCATTCTGGGACGCTCTCTGCGCGCACGAGGAGCCGGGTGTCACATGTTCTTCCCTCAAAAAACGAAAAAAAGAACAGGCCCCCAGTACAAGCCCATGTTTTATCAGTGCTGGCCATCTATCAAACTCCAGCTCTCTGCAACTCTGTCAAGCTTTTCTCTCTCGCTCTAATGCTCAGTCTCTTTCAATATCTCTCGCTCAATCACATGACTAAAAAAGTAAAAGTTCAGCTTCACAGGAAAAGGACAATTATAGACCATACCTGGTTTAAAAAAAACATTTGAAAATCGCTGTTTATCCAAAGCCCTCAGTGAATTCAGTTCCTTTAACGTGTAACAGTCTCTGACGCAGGTGTTCAGCTGCGATATCTCCATTCAATTGCACTGACCAATAGAATAGGAACATCAATGCCAGGTAGGTTTAAAATTGTTTTATATTAATATTTTTATTATATCATCATTATTTAAATAGATTAAAACAAATAACAAATTGAGCACAAAATAATAAACTGTAAGATTAATTTAGATTAATCCCAATGTCCCTTCTTAAGACTAAATTTAAACGAATATTAAATTACTGATTAAAAGATGTTCAAATTCTAGTACTTGTATTTTTAAGAGGGAGATAAATATGTAATGTCATATGCATGAATTAGTATAATATCTCAGTGTATTATTGATGATTTTTGAATTAGAATTTCTTAATTTGCCAAGTAAAAGTTTTAGCGCAAGCTTTAGCATCAAACACAAAAGCCTTAATAGAGAGCATTAACATCCCAGTAAACATTTAGCCGTTGATTCAACGTTGAAATAACGTAATGACTGCCGTCTAATCAACGTTCTCTTAAGGTTGAAAATGAAAGTTGAAAAGACGTCCAAATACAGACATTGAAAAGACGACTTTTAGACGTATTTTGGACGTCCATTGACGTTATTAATTGGTCCCGAAATAAATTACTTGTATAAAACGCGTTTTGGACATCCACTGACGTTATCGATTGGTCACCACTTAACTAACTTATTAAGAAGGATTTTGGACGTCCATTGACGTTTAAAATATGTCCTTAACGGACAGACTATTTTTAGACCTATTTTGAACGTCCAGGGACGTTCCTTGTTTACTGGGATATGTGCACAGTATGCAAATTCTTCTAATCCACAAAGAAATTATTTCACAATATCTATGTAAATTTACATTTTGGTCTTTTAAATGTACTTTACATTATCCTGTCTGGATACTGAAAAACTGCAACATAATTCACTTTAAAAAAATATTATAGTGACCTGTGTCATGAAAACATTCTTAAAACATTAGTATCTCCACAACTCAGTGAGCCAGCTTTGCTCTGGAGACTAAAATGATATATTTAGCTGTCTAAACACAAGCAGAGTCATTTCATCACCATTTCTTCCTCACTAGCTCTAAATAAACAGTTATCATGTTAAAGTTCTCTGTCAGGAGACTTTATAAACATCTTTATGCCTGTGTTTATGTTGTTGTTAGCTGATGCTAATAAGCTAGTTAGCACTCACAATCACTCCACTCTGTTCAAAACACTTTACTGACATTATTTAGCGTCAATCACTTTATAGTGACCTCTGTGTAACCTCAGGTGTTATTTTTGTTAAATATTTTTATTATTTGCTAACTGCTAAGTTAGCTCATAGGCTAAAGCTCCAGACAGATTAATCCACTGCTGAGCAATACACAAGTTACCCACACTATTCAACCCAAATAAGTTTGCTGCACTATATGCTACACTTACTTTTTATACACTGCTTCCTTTAGGTGGTGGAGCAGTTGAACTGTTCTCTGGAGTGAGGGCGCTCAACCTGATATCACTGGATGAGTTGGAGTGATGTTTGTGATCCAGAACAGTAATGGATCTCACGAATGCTCTCATGAGTGAATGCAATCAAATCCTCACAGCAATATTCCAACTTCTAGTGTGAAACCATACAGAATTATTACCACTTTTGCCAACAATGGGCTATTAAATACAGAAAGCACAGATGGCATCCTAGCAGTGACATTAGTGTTTTAGCGTTCTTCTACATTCGCCAGATACAATAACAATACCTCTGAGTACTTAAGACCTTTTCAGAATTTCCTGCCACCTTCAAGCTGTCACCAGAAGTGGGGTTTTCTTGGTCTTTAAAGCAGGAAATCTCACCCTCAAGACTATTGTGACACTACTTTAGCACACAAGAAGGAAAGTTTACTACAGATGAAGGTGTGGTTACATTTGTAATCCTGGCTGGAATGTCCCTCTAAGGAGAGAAATGGGTGAGTTAGACACTGTTTGACTGACACTGCTCTAAAGGGAAGCCATTTGAAGATCGAAACACAACAACAAGCCCAGCTGGCAGAATAGCCCACCATTCTTAGCATTGTAGGTCAAGATTGATCAAACTTGAAGCTCCGCCCCTCTCTTGTGGACATTATTAGGTCATTGTTCTGCACATGCCCAGTCTTGTCTGGTGGAAACTCAAACACTCCTCCCACACTCAATGCTAGTTTCTTTATCATAATCTGTCATCAAGCTAAGACACCAGTGGCCTAGCATAGTCACTGCATCCAAATACTTGAAACCACATCCTACTGCATGCTCTCTCTCTATCTCTCTCTCTCTCTTTTTTCCTCTGGAATGGTGGGAGAGAAATAGGATATCCACAAAATGACTGCAGAAGGGTGGAAAGGGTGGAAAAGAGCAGCATAAGCCACAAGATTTTGAGGGATAGCATCAGAGGAGCATAGATTCCATTTGCTAATAATTTGAGAAAATTCCCTCTCTGAGCTCTTAATTGCCTGGCAGTGAGAACGCGAGCTTGCATGTCTCTTTGTTTTTCTTTTTCTTTTTTTTCCCCTTCTCTCTCCCCCCTCCGCCCCCTCAAGCTCAGGCCACGCCAAGTCTCTTAAAAACAGGCAAATGTGAGAGATAGCCCAGGCCAGAGTAAAACAAAGCCGCCAAGAAACCTCACAGACACTGAGGGATCAAGCTCAGTTGTATGAAGACTGTACTTCCACCAAGACCAGGATCAGTAAATATCTTAGTCTGACTCCACAGTACTGCAGAGATGTGCAATCTGAGAAGTCGTTATTTATGTACTGTGTAATTATGATACGTATCATGGCTATCTTCAACACAATTGCATCTATCATAAATCAATTTAGATTAGGCCCAGAGACCCTGTAAACAATAACAAGCTGTGTATAGTAACAAGCAGCTGGCTCTCAGCCCATTATGACCTCAGTGCACTGTGACATCAGCCCACTATGACATCATCTGACATTATTAGCATATGTACATACTATCTGATTCCACTTCCAGTTTTATTATTCAGCAGTTAATTCTGAGCTCATGATCTGATTGGTCGAGGAGTGTTTATCCACAGTAACACTGAGTGTGCTAACTGCAAGTGACACAACTGAGGGACAAAGTCAAAAACGTATGCTCCCATTATTTTCTACACAGCTGATTGGGCTTCTAAATCATTTACATTCTAGTGTCTAACAGCTGTTGGAATACAACTGCAGCATAATTTAAGACGGAATGGCATATTTTTGCTGAACAATTGTACAAAAGCAAAAGAGCACTTGCGTTGTCTAATTGTTCTAACGCTTGAATGGAACATTTGTGCGAACGCTGACTCAAATTTGTTTGTTCACAAACCTCAGGTAAACTAAAACATACCATATTTAAAAGTCTCCTATACAAATCAAAGTTCTGCTTACACTCTCAAAAATAAAACTGCTGCAAACGGTTCTTTGAATGGTGCCATCAAAGAACCACTTTTGGTTCCATAAAGAACCATTTAAATGGGCAAAGGACCCTAAAAGGGATCTGTGGCATTGCTCCAAGAACCCTTTGTAGCACCTTTATTTTTTAGATTGTGTGTGCAGTTTTACTGTGGGTTCCTGGACTCTTCCTCTTTTTTGGCTGACCGTACCTTAAGCCTGGGCAGGGTCCAGATGAGGGCAAGCTAAAGGGCATTATGCTCCGGCCACCAACAATGAGGATGAATCACCTCGAGTGTCACGTCTTGATTGCATTGTTTCCTGCAGCAACAATTTATTAGTCAAGACTTCAAAGAAACAGGCGAGCGCATTGGGCAAGGCATCAAGGGCCTGCATGCCTTATTCATTCAGTATGAAACTGAACAGAGCTGTTTACAATAGGAGCTTTTAACAAAAAAAAAAAAAAAAAAGGAAAAAAGAAAAAGAAAAAAGAAAAACGTTGGTTCAATTCCCGGCTTTAGGCTGTGGCGAAAAGGATGAAAGTGAAGGTGGAAACAGGAAATGATGAACCATCTTCAGGCCTATGAGGAAGTGTCCAGAGCTCAAGCACATACATTGCTTTCATTCCATTTCTCTCTCTCTCTCTCTGCATTGGTCCTGAAACCCAATACTTCAACTGAAACTTTTCAGAGAATAAATAATCATGGCCAGCAAGCTATTCGCACTCAGGCCCTTAACCGCCACTCTCCTACTCCCCCTACTCCACCTTTTAAACACTCGCTTCCCAGTCCCCTATTTTTCCCTCTGCCTTAGACTGATTCCCACCAAGAAAAAAAAGTACAGATCAGCATGTGTGGGTGGGTGTGTGTGGGTGTGTGAGTATGTGGCAATGTGGGAGGAGACAGCGAGGGAGAGAGAGGCAACGCGACTCATCACTAGGTGTGTTTTTAATTATGTAACTGCGTACTTCTTCTGTTGATGCTTTTGAGGTCTTTTCAAGTCTTGGCTTTGTGGTCTGGACGAGTATGTGTGTGTGTGTGTGTGTCTGAATGTGTCCATGCATGCAGATTTTTTTATGCATAGCAAAGCAATTATACCACTTCATTCCTGTGGGGGCAGCCTTAATCTAAATGTGAGTCCCCAACCCCCTGCCCCCCCTCCTCTTTTTTCCCTGGGCAACAAGCTGGAACACGAGCATCATTCCTTCAACACTTAGCAACATGCTCTTTCCAACAAAGGGTTCTAGGAAAAGGTTTTCACTGGTAGAGAATCTATATTTTATGTTATATTCATTCCTATCAACCAGAGGATTAGACACAGCAGTGCTACTGGAGTTCTTAATATCACTGTGTCCACTAGACTCACCTACCTTGTTTGTTTACTTAGATGTAAAGCTAGAGATAGTACCTCTGTATCTGTTGCTGCACAGTTTGTGTTGATTGCCTTCAGGGTGAAAGGGTATGCAACGTATGCAGAGCAACAGCTGGACTACAGGCTGTAATTTGAGAACTACATGGTGCTTGTGTATAGGTGGTCATTCATTCATTCATTCATTCATTATCTGTAAGGCGATCAGAGGGCGACACACACTCACATATTCACTCACACACACCTACGGACACTTTTGAGTCGCCAATCCACCTACCAACATGTGTTTTTGGACTGTGGGAGGAAACCGGAGCACCCGGAGGAAACCCACGCGGACACAGGGAGAACACACCACACTCATCACAGACAGTCACCCGGAGGAAACCCACGCAGACACAGAGAGAACACACCACACTCCTCACAGACAGTCACCCGGAGGAAACCCACGCAGACACAGGGAGAACACACCACATTCCTCACAGACAGTCACCCGGAGGAAACCCACGCAGACACAGGGAGAACACACCACACTCCTCACAGACAGTCACCCGGAGGAAACCCACGCGGACACAGGGAGAACACACCACACTCCTCACAGACAATCACCCGGAGGAAACCCACGCAGACACAGGGAGAACACACCACACTCCTCACAGACAGTCACCCGGAGCGGGAATCGAACCCACAACAGGCCCCTGGAGCTGTGTGACTGCGACACCACCTTCTGCACCAAGGTGGTCATGTTATGGCTAAATAAACTAAAATATACACATTTTATTTGATAAATAATTTTTAAAATATATATATAAAAAAAAAAAAAGTAATGACGACCGAAAGAAGTCACAGTCACAGTAAGGAGTCTGGACGCTCAGGGAAGGAGCAGCTCTGTGCAGTATATCCCAGTTAGGCCCATGGGTCTCAGTGCATATGAAGGAAATGAGAGAACAGCTTTTCAAAACAAGAGCGCGCTGAAACTTTTGCGGGAGTGTTTCAGGGCTCAGTGCAGATGTTATCACCCGGTAAGTGCCGCTAATGTGCTTCTAGTTGTTTGGTGAAAGGCCTTTGGTTAATGACAGGGATCAGCTGATAACCGGACAGGGGTTTGGAGGGTATTTGCTGGGGCTCACACGCGGAGTGGATCTGTATTCATACGCACTCCACACCGAAGAATTACAGCTAAATCACTGGTGTCAAACACGAATACAGTTCTTCTCCAGCCCACCAGATCATGTTATAACCCAGTATCTAGACTCCAAAATCCTCTTGTTGACCGTAACTGACCAATGCTTGAACAATCACTGCCTAGCAACTGCCTCTAAGCACTACTTCTCCAAACAAGTGAATCAACATCTTGGTAAAAGGAGTCTGGGTTACTGTATGTGCTAACACCCATTGCAATATAATGTGAAACCATAAATAAACAGCCCTTATGTGTAACATGATAACAGCTGTAGGCCTCAGCTCTGGAAATGACAATGTCTGCTATAAATTGGGCTCAGTAGCCCTATGGTCATCTTCCAAGCGTACACCTTACAGCTGTATCCATCTAGATACCACTGAGAGAGAGATTGGGCCTAGATAAGATCAGATAAGTGCAATACTCCAGTGTAAACAGAGAACACAACGTACATGTTTGTAAGAGTTTAAATAGGAAATGGTGGTTAGAAGTTAGGAAATCTAACCAAACAATGCAGTAGAAATAGAGATTTATAACCCTGCCGCGCTATCTGGTGGAAAAAACACACCTACAGTTGAGGAATGGTTGCAGCCCGACTGGAAGCAGGTAGAGATGTGTGTGCCAATGCGGAGGACAGTGGGGGGAGCTCAAACCTGTCGGCACAGCTGCACAAAGGCAAGAGCATGTCTATACTCTGCAGGCAATTACACACAAGCCTAGAAAAGAATGCTGAAGTTACACACACACACACACATTTTGAAACAGGCTCCTCTTTGCACTGGGCCCATTATGAGCCGGGGATTTTTGCAGTCTGGCCAACAGACAGCTTTGACAACAATGAGGAGGCCTGTTAAACCCAAGTCCTTCAAACGCAAAAAGGCAACGGCCGGGGCCAAGGCACCGCACTGGCAATGTGTCAGTAAAACAACTTGTGACATGTCTGTCTAAAAAGAATGTCAAACGCCATTCCCCCCAAAACGAGTAGAGCGCCAGCCGCCACTGGCTCCAGCTCTCCATTCAATACCCCCACAGGGGTGGCCTGGGTAAATGAGCCCCTCCAGCCTCAGACTGAGGAAACTGCATGTATATATTTACCCACACACACACACACACACACACAAACACATGGTGTGGTTAAATTCTTAATAAATCGTGAAGCAATGTCTCATTTCAATTATCAGATAATGACATTAAAAAAAACTACCATTATTTTAGCTCTCGTAAATAATGAATGAATTAACATTACTCAGGGTGCATTAATTAAAGTTCATTTAAGACAGCCTTAAGCATTCATTCATATTCCACTTAATTCTAAATTGTATTTACAGTATAGAAACAGAAACGTCAGTTATAAAAATGACCTGAATCATTCATTCATTCATTCATTGTCTGTAACCCTTATCCAGTTCAGGGTTGCTGTGGGTCCAGAGTCTACCTGGAATCATTGGGCGCAAGGCGGGAATACACCCTGGAGGGGGCGCTAGTCCTTCACAGGGCAACACAGACACACGCACAGGTTGCCAATCCACCTATCAATGTGTGTTTTTGGACATGTGTGAGGAGTGTGGTGTGTTCTCCCTGTGTCTGCGTGGGTTTCCTCCGGGTGACTGTCTGTGAGGAGTGTGGTGTGTTCTCCCTGTGTCTGCGTGGGTTTCCTCCGGGTGACTGTCTGTGAGGAGTGTGGTGTGTTCTCCCTGTGTCTGCGTGGGTTTCCTCCGGGTGACTGTCTGTGAGGAGTGTGGTGTGTTCTCCCTGTGCCTGCGTGGGTTTCCTCCGGGTGACTGTCTGTGAGGAGTGTGTTGTGTTCTCTCTGTGTCTGCGTGGCTTTCCTCCGGGTGACTGTCTGTGATGAGTGTGGTGTGTTCTCCCTGTGTCTGTGTGGGTTTCCTCCGGGTGCTCCGCTTTCCTCCCACAGTCCAAAAACACACGTTGGTAGGTGGATTGGCGACTCAAAAAGTGTCCGTAGGTGTGAGTGTGTGAGTGAATGTGTGTGTGTCTGTGTTGCCCTGTGAAGGACTGGCGCCCCCTCCAGGGTGTATTCCCGCCTTGCGCCCAATGATTCCAGGTAGACTCTGGACCCACCGCGACCCTGGACTGGATAAGGGTTACAGATAATGAATGAATGAATGAATGAAGGAAGTAAAAAAATATTAATAAAATCAGTGAATCAGAATAACTCTACAGTTCTGATCCATGTGTTTGAAGGAACCATCCCAGGGACAGTGAATGTTCCCAGTTCACTTTTCGGAGGTTTTACAAAGGCTTTTTTTTAACAACATCTGAAAAACGTCTGCAACACTAACTACAGACTACAGAAATGCAGAGGCCTCTGTTTTTATGTAAGAACTACATAAGAGTTTTTGTGCTTGGTTCTGAACTGAAATGTCTTCGAAACAAGGTCAGATCTCTTAGAGACATGGACAAAGATTATCACTGTGTAAATAATCCCACCCACAACAGACCTCATCAGAGCCAAAAAATCAGATGCAGCACGCTGAGATGAGATCATCTGCTAATTCACTCCATTTATCAGGGTTCAAAAAGAATCGGCCTTGTTTATTTGTGTTTCTTTATGGAAAATAAGCCAAAATTCTTGAGCCAAATCCAGCATTCGGCCCGACAGCCGGCTTCAAGGTGGACTTGCCCATTTTGGACATTTGTACAAATGTTTCTCAGCGTCTTTTTTTTTTCCTGAGTGCCCCTAGCTTTTTTGAGCTTTTTTGGCAGTCCCTAAAAAACAGTGAAGTATGTTTTTAATTTTCAAGAGAGGGAGACAGAGAGGCTCTGTTGGTGTGTGTGTGTGTTTTCATAGCAGGGTGTGTTCTTGGATTCCGCCACACTAGGACGTCACCCCAGGTGCTCACACCACACACACACACACACACACACACACTTACTCCTCCCCCTGCCTCTTTCACTCTCTCTCTCTCTCTCTCTCTCTCTCTATGTCTCTTACCCTCTGTAAATAAATACCTACAGGATTAAGGCTGGCAGTACGGGGGTGGTTGTGGTGGGGGGGGGGCGTACTGATTGACATCTGAAAGGTTTGGAGTGCTGTTGAGGCACGCTGAAGACGGAGAGACACCAGAAAAAACCGAGTGTATGCCTAAGCACAGTGGAGAGCAAAACTCATTGTCTTTTTTTTTCTCAGTTGTCGCCACCCACACTCACACTCCTCATTGAGTCGTCACCCCCCCCTCACCCCCACCACCCACAAAACACCCAGATAAGATTTCAAATGACTGTGGCTTACTTATACCCCGCAGCCGCCCACCCTCTGGCCACAATATCTCAATGAGCACCCCCCCCCTTCTCCATTTACCGTACCCCAACCCCCCCAAATACCTTCAAGGGTTCACTACACCTGTGCAGGTAAGCACCCAACCCACCCCCAATGCATCAAACCCATCAAACCAACTCCCCATCACGTGGTAAAAGATAATCATTGCTTAGGAAAGCTTGTTATTATTCTGGAATGCTTTCAGACGATAAAAAAAGGCAAGAGCCGGCTATTAAAACAAAATGTGTTTGCACACTTAAAAAAAACCAGTTTCAGCACAACTGTTTCCTTCTTTTCTCTCTCTCTCTCTCTCTCCCATACCCTCCCTTTCTTTCCTTAAAGCGAGTGTGAAATTCAGAGTGCAACAGCGCCCCCTAGGACCTCACAGCCGAGCCGCTTTCAGTGAGGAAGGGTCAAACAGTGCAGTACTGTTCCTGACAGTGCATTGTGGGTGGTGTATCATGCCCTATACGTTTCTCAGTGTGTCCTTAAAGTTTGTTTGTCCAGTGTTTCAACGGGACATTTGCTTCTTATTTTTCTGCTGCAGTAGAAGTCTCTCCTCCTCTGAGAAGGCGGTACACTGGATGCTGGAACACTGCTGTGAGGATATGATAGCAGAGAGCTGTAGTCAGGTTGTTGGATCATTATTGGATACTGACTGGAGCTCTCCCATTCCAAACAGTCCAAAAGCTCCACAGCTTATGGGCCCTTTAAAAAACAAGCCGTGTGCCGGGCACATGAAGGAAGTCCCCCTGCACTCACAACCCAAACACTCCTTAAAGAATGATCTGCTCTTTAAAGCTGGTCCATACAGGCTACATCTGCTATTACAGTGGCTGCCAATATTGACCCTGGGGTCTGGACATCACGGTGTTTACTCTGGTGCCAGAAGGCTTTGTTTACACTGCAGGGAAAATCAGATTTGTCTCTTAAATCTGATTTTGACACCTAGGGTCCACATTCGGACCATCCAATTTGGTCCAGATTGGTTGCCATGACAACAACAGTGCCATGAGCACACTGAGGTTCTGCCCTTGAATGACCAAAGAAAGTAAAAACCAAAACGTGGAACTGAAACTGGTCAAAGAGAGTTGGACATAAAGAGGTTTGATCTGAATGAGACATCAGACATTTACGGATCTAGCGCCGTGCTTGTGAAGAGAGGAGGAGGAGCTGTCGTCTTACCCACCATTAAAGCAAGGTCAGTCCTGTTGTGTTGCACTCCCAGCCCTGAATAACTGACACATCAGCGGGATGGAACTACTTCCTCTATTCTGAAACCATGCTGAACTTCCTATAAGGTGTATTAATGTTTTTTTCCCTTCTGATATTTAATACAGTATCCAGGATCAACGCCAGCTCTCAATTGAGCTTTGAACTGTTTCCAAAATAATCAGAAGTAAATCAGATCACTGTCATATATTTACACCCTGCAAAGCCCACATCCATGAGCTCAAAGAAGCAATGGGTCATTTTCTCCAGTGACTTTTCTTCACATCATTAAACAGACATTAAATGCTACATTTCCTTTGGGATTAAAGTCTCTCTCTCTCTCAGGGATTCTACATATTTTCAGCATGGCTGCCCCCATGTGGGGGGACCCTTTCTATGAAGCATAAACAAGTTCATACAGAGGTTGCAAAGAAATGTTGTAATTTATCTCATATAAGAAACACATTACAAAACAAAAATGTAAAAAATAATAAATAATAATAAATCAGCTCAAGTCCGTAGAAATGTGGACCAGACATGGGTCATGGAAACGGGATCGATAGAGCGATAGATAGAGAGAGAGAGAAAAGGATAAAGAAAGATAGGGGTTACTGTACTCACACAAGGCCGCCATCTCTTTGGGAAGGTCCGCCCCAAAGCGTCCAAACAGGCTGCTATTGGCCATCAGGTCAAAGGGGGAGTGGCTGCGCATGGAGTTGAAGGCAAAGGGGTAGACGGCGGGCGGGAAGCCGGGCATGTGGCTGCGGTTGGTTGCCATGGCGACGGCGCAGGCCGAGGCTCTGGTCGGCTGGCCCTGTGGTCCCGGCCAAGCTGCCAGGGTTGGTGATGGGGTTTACACTCTCACACACACTTACACACACACACACACACACACACACACACACAGAGACACACTCACAATGCTGATCCAAACTGCTCCCCAGCCTGGTGCAGTTACAACTCACAGCCAAAGGACCTGCAGCAGAATAAACAGGTTGTGATTAGAACATTGCTGTGAGGATTTGATAGCATTACTGGTGTCCCAGGGGCCGAGGGTGGAGGGACTGGGGTTATATCCCTGTAACTGAACCCTGGCACTGTATGTAGTGACACGAGACTCACGTGCAGCTTTTCCAGGAGCATCCCATTTCATTTCATTTAATACTTTTATAAAAGCTACATATTACAGTGGATGTATTTACTGCTAATAATAATAATATTTGGAAATATATCACATAGTGCCTTCCTGAATAAACACAACTACCACCCCTCTGACTTGTGACTTATGAACATTTTGTAGCTGACAAACCTTAAGTGACTACAGTAATTAATAACAATCTTAAATACTTTGAAGTCTGTAACAATAATAATAACAAAATATACTGTTGCATTATTTTTTTGATCTGTTAATTAACTCACTTATGTACTTATATACATACTCCACTGTATACTCATTCACTCACTCATTCAACTGTATAATCACCCTCTTGCTTAGTCATTCACACACCCACTCACTCATCCACTCACTCATCCACTCACTCACTCATTCAACTGTATAACCACCGTCTTTCTTAGTCTTTCACTCATCCACTCACTCATTCAACTGTATAATCACTCACTCATTCAACTGTATAACCACCGTCTTTCTTAGTCTTTCACTCATCCACTCACTCATTCAACTGTATAATCACTCACTCATTCAACTGTATAACCACCGTCTTTCTTAGTCTTTCACTCATCCACTCACTCATTCAACTGTATAATCACTCACTCATTCAACTGTATAACCACCGTCTTTCTTAGTCTTTCACTCATCCACTCACTCATTCAAATGTATAATCACTCACTCATTCAACTGTATAACCACCGTCTTTCACTCATCCACTCACTCACTCATTCAACGGGATAATCACTCACTCACTCAACTGTATAATCACTCATTCATTCAACTGCATAACCACCGTCTTTCTTAGTCTTTCACTCATCCACTCACTCACTCATTCATTCAACTGTATACTCACTCACTCACTCACTTACTCACTCATTCAACTGTATAATCATCCTCTTTCTTATTCTTTCACTCATCCACTCACTTACTCACTCATTCAACTCTATAATCACTCACTCACTCACTCAACTGTATAATCACTCACTCATTTAACTGTATAATCACTCACTCACTCATTCAACTGTATAATCACTCACTCACTCAACTGTATAATCACTCACTCACTCATTCAACTGTATAATCACCGTCTTGCTTATTCATTCACTCATCCACTCACTCACTTAATCACTCACTCATTCAACTGTATAATCACTCACTCACTCATTCAACTGTATAATCACTCACTCACTCATTCATTCAACTGTATAATCACTCACTCACTCACTCACTCAACTGTATAATCACTCACTCATTCATTCAACTGTATAATCACTTACTCACTCACTCATTCATTCAACTGTATAATCACCGTCTTGCTTATTCATTCACTCATCCACTCACTCACTCAACTGTATAATCACTCAGTCACTAAGTCACTCACTCACTCGCAGAAGATTGGTGCTCTTTCTGACATACAGCACACATCTGGGAACGCTACTGTGCCTTGCATCAAACTCACTGTGTGTCCTTGTTTTTACGATCCACTGATATTAATAATTGATGTTTAATATTGACCCATGATATAGGTCAACCGATAAATTGGTCAGGCCCTAGTAGAGAGTGTGTGTGTGTTTGTGTGTGTATGTATTGAGGGCATGAGGTACAAAACGTACCAGAGAAAGAAGGCGAAGTGTAGGAGCGATGAAAATGAAAGAGGCAGAGCAAGGGAAAAAACGAACGAGGGAGGGGAAAGGAAAATAAGAGAGTGGTTAGGAGAGAGAGAGAGAGAGAGAGAGAGAGAGAGAGAGAGCTGCTCTTGTTTCTGCCATTTTTGAAAGGCGTCCAGACTTTTGCAGTGCTTCCAGGCTATGCCATATGATTTAAATCACCAGAAACTCCACAAGAAAGGGCCCCTCTGTTTGCGCTGCCAGGCCCAGCTCAGGCTCAGCTCAGGCAGCCAGGCTCCAGGCTCCGGGCCCTAAACTGCCCCACACTCACCCCAGTCCCCCGGGGGCCAGGGGCCCAGACACAGAGAGAGAGAAGGAGGGGGAGAGAGAGAGAGAGAGAGAGAGAGAGAGAGAGAGATGAATGCCAAAAGAAGGAGGTACTTCTATTTTGCTGAATCAAATTCATTTTTTTATTCAACCAAATTAGTCCCTGTCGTATCTTGATATGTGCACCATTTATGTTAATACCAACGTTTTTCCAACACTGTGATTCTAAATCTACCACCAGTATCTAAACAAACACGCCTCATTCTGTCCAATGCTGTGATACTAGTGAATGGATTTAACTTACCAGGAGGCCAGTCTAGGTCAGATGCTAAAGATACATTCACATCCTCACTGATGTTCTCCTCCTTATCCTAGCTGTTAACATCTGTTCCAAGCCACATGGATGCTCTTGAATAAACAGCCTCTCTAATCTTGGGCTTTTGAAAGTTATTCCAAGAGAAACGGCAGGGTACAGCACCACCTCTGAGCATCCTTTAACCCAAAGAAGTCTTACAGACTTCGGTGTTTACTAGAAAATATGGACTCTACACCCTTCGGACTGTGAGGTCTGAAAACCCAGGGATGGCGGTTTTTGGTAGTTTTGGAGTTGTGGGAACACAACAAAATGCCTTAAAACTGGACTGTCCTTTTTGTTTTGGTTTGTACGGAAACTAAAACACCTGCGAATAGAAGCTGACAGAAGTGTGAACCCCGAGATGTTTTTTTTTCCCTGTAAAAATCAGTGATGATGCTGTTACATTAGCAGCAAAACGACTGTTGTGTTTCTTTGAACTGCTTTTGTCATTGTGCTAAAAGTCATAATGAATGGACCAATAGAAGCAGTCCATTAGGACTTTGTTATTTTGTATACTGTTGCATTTTCAGATATTTATGTTACATGAAATGGGGAAACAATATGACTACACGTATACAAGCACACGCCACGCTCATGAGGTTTAATTCCAAGTTGACAATGAAGTCAAGACAATGTCTTTCTCATCTAATTTAATGTAATAATGAACCAATGAAAGACTCAGGCTTCAAAACCCCAAACCCAGCCCCTCAGGGACCTCCACCCCCTGGCTCTGTACTGTCCCGTCCCATTTTGGCTTCTCTGAGTGAGTGAGGGACTGCCGGCCCATTCTTTATATGTGGGTTTCTTTATTTGATTTGATTTTTTTTTTTCTGTCAACCCACCGAGCCAAAGAATTTTCTGGAAATGCTGTGGCTTTTAAAGCAGGGGGAGGTGGTGAGTAGAGAAGGGGAGAAAGCAGGGAAAAATCCTGCTAACAAATCAGACATAAACAAAGCCCTGAACTTACGGATCGGCCGCAGGGAGCAGCACACACTAGCGAGCGATGGGGGGCATTGAGGGGGCAACAGGGACAGCCAACATCCCAGCAAACAGCTACTCGGCTTCAGCTTTCCAACACACACACACACACACACATTGACCACCCTCAAACCCTGGCTTCTCTATCTATCTTTCTCTGTATCTGTCTTTGTCTCTGTCGCTCTCTGTCATGTGATGTTACAAGATGCATGGCCCGCTAAAATTTCCCCACATTGAAATCAACAGACTTCAGACTTTCCTTTCACTGGTTGACTGCTTTCTCTCATACCTATATAAAAACCCACACCCACACATACACACACATACACACACTAACACACACCTAAACACATACACACACACACACACTAACACACACATACACACACTAACACACACCCAAACACATACACACACACACACTAACACACACCCAAACACATACACATATACACACACTAACACACACATACACACACTAACACACACCCAAACACATACACACACACACACACACAAACACACACTAACACACACACACACACACACACTAACACACACCCAAACACATACACACACACACACACACACACAAACACACACACAAACACACACACACTAACACACACACACACACACACACACACATCCAAAAACAATAAATTCACTTATAAATTCACTTTAGTTCAAATCCATTTAAATTAATTTACTATTGTTGCTATTATTCATGAGTTTATTACAATCAAAATAATCATGTTATTATTCCTTAATTACTCTTATTATTTGCTAATCACTATGCGTTTTTCTGTAACCACTACAAAGTATTAATTTACAAATATGTATGAATTATGAATGTATGAATGGATCATTCGGTAACTGCTATGATTTATTCAGAAATATTATCGTCAAGGTGACTGACAATGAACGAATGCATTATTAGGTAAGCATCACTTAACTATTAAGAAGCTAGCGTCATTTAGTAAATACGATGACTCACACACACGTGTGTGTGCCCACATAAAGGCCATTGAGTTAAAGTGGTTAAAACACTAGGGAAAATGGACACAAATAGTAGTAAAAGGTCCAGGAGTAGGTTTCATGAGCAACAGCCTTGGAACTTTTGTCTCACTGCTAGAGTTCTTTATTCTCATGGCTATATATACACACATTTCCCAAAAAAATAAAAAATAACACACACACACACATATGCTCACACATATATACCCTCCCTGCATGTCTTTCTGGCTCTTTCTCTTTCAACAGAGCCAGTTAATTACAGCCTACTGCTGCAGGCAGCTTCAAACCACCACTAATTTAGAGTTCCATTACAGTAAACTGTTCCACATGTGCATCCCCAGCTCGGCCGGGCTCGGGTGGCCACGTCTCAGGAAGGAGAGGAGCCCGCCCCCAGCCTGCCAGACACAGAGCCCTGCCATCTCTCTCTCACTCTCTCTCTCTCTCTCTCGCTCTGCCCTTTAATCTCTCTGCTTCTTTTTCACTGCCCCTCATTTGCTCTCTCTCTCTCTCTCTCTCTCTCCTACTTTTCTCTGTCTCTTTCAATCTTTCTGCCTTCACTACTTGCTCTGACTCTTTCATTCTTTCCTCCTTGATCTCTCTCTGCTTCTTTTTCGTTGTCCCTCATTTGCTCTCTTTCTCTCTCTCTCTCTCTCTCTCTCTCCACTTTTGGTCTCTGTCTCATTCTCTACATTTCTTTTGATGCCTCTCTCTCTTTTCAAGAAACATATTTTGGAATAAAAGAGTTAAAAAATATAGTAATAATATTTATCAGACAAAAATGTATATTATGTAAAACATATCCATCCATTCATTCATTCATTATCTGTAACCCTTATCCAGTTCAGGGTTGGGGTGGGTCCAGAGCCTACCTGGAATCATTGGGCGCAAGGCGGGAATACGCCCTGGAGGGGGCACCAGTCCTTCACAGGGCAACACACACACTCACACATTCTGTAAAACATATATTATTATTAAATACCATTTGATAATTTGACTAATGTCCATCCCTTGCGTTTTCCTCTAAATGGTAACACAGCGGATGAACTAATTTTCTAATGTCTCCTTTATTTTGAACTGAAACAATGAGGCTAATGCGGCTAAGCTCATAGTTTAAAGCTTATAGTGCAAACTGCGACCCTTAAACATGTCACAGAAGGCAATCTCAGAGAAATCTGACATAATCTTATCTGTAATGAGATGGAAAAAGTACAGAAAAAATTCCTACAGATACAGCTAATGTTTTTAGCCTTTTAGCTTCATGCTAAGTTTGTAGGGAGTAGCACAACATACTGTTTTATATGATTTTAATGCTTTTAAAATCAATTACAGTGAAGACAGTGTCAGGTCTGTTTGAAATGTTTAGCAAATGGAGGTTGAAGCATGTGTGTGATGATTTAATCAGCGCGCAGGGTGCTAATTAAAGGCTAAGCTTCCATTGCTTGTTAGCGACATTAGCCTAGCAACTTCAAAACCCCAAAAGCACACTTCAGCCACCAAACATGTCTAGGCTGATCAAATACTTTTGGTGTGTGTGTGTGTGTGGTGTGGTCTTTTAATATCTTGCAAGTTATATGATTAATTAATGTTTAAAGTGCCTATATATATATATTTTTTTTTTTGTAGCACACTGAGTATGTTTTACCTCATCTTTAGCTTTGCGTCTGAACTGAATTCTCTCCTGTGAACACTTCAGTCTTTCTTGCTGTTTAATCCCTCCCTCCCTCCCTCCCTCTCTCTCTTTCTGTCTGTCTGTTTTCCATCCACTCACTTCTCCTAAGGGCTCCCCAATTTTTTCCAGCCATGCCCTCACCCCATTTTTTTCTGCCCACTCTCCCCCCTGTAGCCCCTCCTCTGCTTATACAACACCGCCTGTGACCCCATAGAACTGTTCCATATGTAACAGATATCATTTGGAAGTCAGCACTCAAAGAGCGCACACATGGGCTGGAGTTCACACAGGTGCCTCGAAGACTTGGACTGCTGTAACAGAACAAACACTCTTGAGTAGTTCCAAATACAAGGAGAAGAAAGCAGTCCCGAGGCCGAATCCACAGCCATTACGAAGTCATTACAAACAGACAATACCATAATTGTGTTTTCCTCACATCTCAGGCAAGGCCAGGAAACGCCTGTTTCAAATCGAATACAGACATCGTCAGACCCCTGAAAACTCCAGTGTGCCTTGGGATTCTTGGCAAAGAGTAGCTCTTTGTCACTTAATAGAAATGCTTGAACATTAAGCTCCAATAATAAACATAAAAATGACTGTATTAATTACATTAAATAACGAACTGTCCGCTGTGTCTCCGCTTCACGCAACAAAACCAAACAAGGAAGTTGAACATGACTCCTGTGGCACAGGAGAATGGGACTGCTCAACATGCTTGCAGGAGAACACTAATTGCCATTATTTCTGAGGGAGATGCCTGTTTAGCATCAACACTAGTGTAGAGGGGGGCACCCAGAGAGAGCACAAGGCCTGTTAGGCTCTCTGTTGAACTCAGGCCATGGACGATGGATGACTACAAATGGTCTAAAGTAGATTTTTTTTGGGAAAACTATTAGTTAAGACCTGTCCTTACGGTTGAGTGTAAAATCACTAGATAAAATATGTTCAGTGGAGAATCTCTGATACATCCAGGGAGATCTTTAAGAGAGATATAGGGGAGATAATAACCTGCGATAGACCGTGGAAAAGAGAGAACCCAAATGGAGTCGCGAGCTGGCGTTTTAACGGGGGAGCTGATTGAAAAGAAATACGTGTTCCTAGAATTTTCCCCCAAACACAATAATGAATTAATAAAAGACTTGGCGCCAGAGCGTTTTAATGAGTCACATCTCGCCGAGCGGCTTTTACGCGGGCTGTGCTGGGTTTATGGGGCACAGGCTGCATAGAGTGAGCTCATTCCACCATTCCAACACACACAAATACACACACACACAGCTCAGTCTTTGGCACAGCCCCCTGGGCCCCGGGGGCACACACTCATACATATACATACCATACTGCATACACCCATAAGTAAATTCACATATGGTCTCTTATTACTGCTGTATCCTGGCTGACTCTGAGACACACACACACACACACACACACACACACACACACACACACACAGACTCATTCACCCTCTCTGGCAGCTCTGGTGGGCTTGGGGGGCACGCAGCAGGCAGCCCACCGCAAGCCCAGTGTTTGCAAGGGATTAGGAGCCTGGGCTGGGACTTTCCGCCAACCTCTGCTTTCACCACTGACTCTGGCCTTTCTTTATCCTACACAGAACAAACTTTTTCAACAGATCATTAGCAGAGCATGCCAAGGCCTATTAGCCCCAGAACGAGAGAGAAACCGAGAGGGATGAAGGGAAGATCCCTGCGAAGCTGATGATGTGTCCTGTGTCTGTAACATTCCCAGTCCCGGCTCCAGATTAGCCCTCGACCTGTGGGGAGATGTGTGGGCTCCACGAGGCAGTGGGTGCCACTGCTGTTCAATTTCAAGTAGTCCTTGCCCTTTATGCAACTGATTTAGATCATGGGAGCAGCCTTACTGATCAGGTCTTCATGGCCTTGTCCAGGGAGCTGGGAATCACTGTGATTGAGCAGGGAAATCAATTAAAAAGTCAACAGTCAGGGCTACCCAAGGACCTGGTTTGGGAAGCACTGGTCTACAATAACGTCCAGGGGGGGTTTGATTGATGGACCCAATGACGCACCCTCTCCCGAGGCGCCGAAGGTTGCCACAGCGAAAGGGTGAGCGGGTCGTGTTTGGGGTAGAGTATCCCAGGAGTAGAGTATCCCTTTCTTTTTTAAGAGTGAAAAGTACCTTGCAGGGATCAGGTGTCGCTACTCTCGCATTCTCCCGCGGCAAAAACAACCACTTGAGTCTTAACTGTTGAGCCATCAGACAATTGGCCACAGTCAACTGTGCCGCAGTCAAAAGCAAACAAAAAAAAAGAGACGAAGAAGCAGGGCGAGGCGTCATGGGAGGATATAAGAGAAAGAGCCGAGGGCTAGAGTTTTTCGCACTCGCTTGCTTTCTTTCTTTTGTGAACACACACTGTTTCTGCCTGGCTCTAACCACCAGCCATTCTTGCCCTGGTGCTGTGACGGATTTGGGATGGTACGGCGGTTTGGATTCATTTCCTGCCTCACTCTCGCCCTCCAAATATTTCCACCCTATAGCCTTAAATCTATGCCTTAACCTCTACTTCAAATTTCCACATTAGCTTTCCAAAAAAAAAAAAACAGCACATCGCCTGCCATTCCTATAAGACACACCGGCTTTCAGAGGTGCCTAACCGCAGCCTGGAGACTTGGAACACGATGGGGGTGGGTAGCCCAGGCACGGGATGTGCGGTCTCAGATCAATCTTGGGACGGGTGAGGCCTTTTAGGCTTCTGAGAAAGAACCCCAGCTCATTTATTCTGCAAAACCACAAGTGTTCCATTCCAAAAAAGGATTTTTAGCAGGGAGTGAAAATGTAGCCTCTATGCTTTTGTGATTCTACAGAGGGGGTGAGTGTGAAGAGAGTGTGGAAGAAAGAAAAACGAGGGAACGTTGAGAGAATGCTGTCATAACTTTCACCTGAGGACATCTGAAGTAATGAAATCTAGTCGATGGTGTTGGTAACTGCAGGGTAGGAGAATTCTGGCAGACAGTTATCTTCTTACGCTTCTCCTGCTCCCAGAGAGCACACATGCCTTACGTCGTTTTACTGCAAAAAGATCTGTGTGGGTGTTTAGACGGCAGCAGCATTAGAATTAAAGCAGCACTATGTAGGATTGTCACCTTTAAATTACAGCGTTAAAATAACAGTGATGCTTCACTGAGCTGTAATAAGGAGAATAGAGCCTCTGTCGTTGCTACTCCTGGCTCAGCACTGCAGAAACTGCACTATGTAACTTTTGGAGGAGGGTAGGAAACAACTCCTCCTTCCCTCCCATACCCCCTTGAGTTCCTGATAGTGTTGTAAAAGTGAATTACACTCTGTAACTGTAGAGAGAGCCAAGGAGCAAAATGTACAAAAAGTACAAAAGAAACTGAGGTTTGCAGTGACTTAGTGAAGAATCAATCAATCAATCAATAAATAAATAAATAAATAAATAAGCCTCTCATTTTGGCAGGTTTCAACGCATTTGATTTCCAAAAGCCAGGGACAGTACAACATTACAATACAATCATTTTCCCCAGATTCCCCATTCCACAAGCTGCCATTATCTGCAGTAACAACACTCTTTATGACTTTACGACACTGCAACCCCAGCCAGGCCCTTTAACAGCGGAACGGAAAGAGCTACCGAAGGACTGTGTATGGCTGTAGTTTGAGAACGGAACAAATGGTGTTTATATCCTGTGTAAATGTTGGAGAACACATGTGCACGAGGTGCGTTTACATTCGGAGCCCTTGTTGGTAAAATAATTCGTCTCAGTGTTTTGCCAGGAAGACATTAAAATGAGACGGTGGTGAAATCACAGCGGCGTTGTGTGCCATCAACTCCCATAAACATGCATGTGGATCCAATTGAAGAAAGATGCCTGAATGCGAAATGTGTTCTGTGAAACATTTGGCTTGGTGCAGGGACGCCTTGAGGCTAGGTGAGGTTTGAGCGGTCATGAGGTGGGTCAACACACACACACACACACACACACACATCACTGAAGGCTGAGCAAGAGGAGCACAGGCCAGACGTCATTAACACACACAAATAATGTTAAATAATAATAATATAATATATATATATATTTTTTTTACTCTAACTTCTGCACTTCCTTCTTGTCACTGCTCTTCCTGATTTTCTAGGGTTTTTTTTATTTCATTTGTGTCAGCTTTTCTCAGTTTTCCTTCTTTGATTGTCATATTTACTACTTTCTCTTTCTTTCTCCTATTTCAAAGCTCTTTTTATATATTCTTATAGCTCTTTTTTTATTATTATTTTAACTGTCGAGTTGTCATTCTTACAACATGTCTGTATTCCCCTCTTGCTGTTTGTCTTTCCCACTGTTTTTCTTGCTGCTGCTCCTGGCTACCTGTCTGTCTTCCACTCTGTATTCGATTCTTTCTTGTGTACTTTTTCTATGTCTCACTGCTTTTTTGGAAGCCTTTTTTTTCTAGGTTTTAATAAACAAAACTGTAAAAAACAAAAAACAACCTAAAATAATTCCTTGCTTAATTGTTTGGCCTTGAAATTAAACAAAGCTTTCCTTTGTCATCTGCCTGGCGTTTCATCATAAACTCTTTTTACAGCCGAAAATAAAACTGACACTTTTGAATTCCTGGGCGAGCAGCTTCCGGCAGAGTGGCGTGTTCCATCAATTAAAAAACAAACTGACACCCGGTTGCTCCTGGCTCCCAGCAGACATCCTTCCCACCCCAAAACGTCCCGTAAACCCGACTCTGGCACTGCAAATCCCAGTGCTATTCATCATCCGTCACTTGAGAATGCCTTGTCCTGAAGTGATAATTCAAGTAGCTGAAGAATCAAATAAATTGTCCTGTAATCATGAGCTAGCGTGAGAGCTTCTATTTCTGCCAGTGCCTTTGTAATGCCAATAAGAGTGTCATAACAAGCACTTTACACAATGTATCATTTTTCCCTGGCATTTGGGCAGGACGGGCTTTGTATATAGCATTCAACCTGTCCTTAAAAGCTGCTGCCAATCCAAGTCTTTGCTAACAAAATAAACAGTCAGGATACCACAAGAAACGCTGATGGGAGCTATTTTGGGTCTTAAAAATGTTAGAAAGAAAGGATGAAAAGGGAGAGAAATTGGGAGGGAGGGAGAGAGAGAGAGAGAAAATATAGTAGTTAAAAAAATGGCTGCACCATTGAAGAAATGACAGCTCTGTTCCATGATGTGATTCTACTTTTGTAAGGGAAAGAGAGAGCAGAGTAATGGAGAGAGCATAACAGAGCATGGATAAGTGAAAAGTGTCTTGAAACAAAAAGGAAAAATTTAGCAAAACCTACTTTACCCACTTTCCTCTGACCTTAGTCAATCCACCAACACAAAGTTAGCTTCGTGGTTTTGCAATGGAACTGCTATTGCTGAAATTACCAATTGCTTTTAAAAAGCAATTAGCATCAAAGCAAAAACGCAGCACTGCGTCAAGCTCGACAGTACTCACAAATTTACAGTTTTTGTTCGTTATGTATTACACAAGTGCACTATGCACCGTAGGAAATCCCTGTGATATCAAACATTCCTGAATCCTGGCCTAACGTAAATGCAACTATGTCAATGATTCAATCTTTATTCATCCCAAGATAGATGCAGAGACATGTTTTTAGCCTTTTAGCCAGAGGAGAAAAAACAAGCTGAGATTATTTAGACAACCACATAGCTATTTGGCTAACTCCAACAAGCTAACCCCCAAAAATCCACCCTAAAGTAGCTGTACTTGTTTAAAAGTTCCACCGACATTCAAAACACATCAGAAGGGGGTTTTCATAGCTTTAAAAACAAGACAATGAGTATTAAAGACTACTGCAGACCCACTGTGGGAAGAAATTATGCATGTTTACACCAGAGATATTTCATGTTAGCTAGCTAAAAGTGTTTGGCTAATCTACTTGTTTGACATATTAGCCTCTTAGCACCAGTGAAAACCTTAGCAAACCTGTCTCAGCTGACCCGCTGCACTGGGAATACAGGAGAAACCTGCAAATCTGATTTTCACCAAACTACAACTCTAAAGAATGATTGTAATCTAGTTGAGGAAAGGAGCAGGTTGAGTTTATTTGAGGCTGTGTTATTTTTGCTCATATATCAGGGGACAGCGGCTGCTTGATGAACAGAATCCTTGTACGATGGCCACTCTGATTGCGGCTATGGTTCGTTACATAGAGTAATCAGACAAGAAATCAGATTTAGAAAAACAAATGAGACGGCAGCTGAGCTGAAGCTAGCCATTTCAGGCGAACACGGTTTATTTAATCAGGCCATCAGAGGCTAATAGATGGCTCTCATTACAGTAGCGCTGCCACAGAGGAGCATTCACACTCATGTGTATAAACTCTCTCTCTCACACACACACACACACACACACACACACACACAGAGAGAGAGAGGGAACTGTGGATTCTTTAAAACAGTCACTGACTTCACTTAATTTAAAACTAAGACCATGTGCCACAGCCATTAATAAATGGACACACCAAAATTTAAAGCATTCTAAACAGAGTTCAACCACTTTCTATTTATATATTGAAATTCACAAGAACAAGTTAACTCAGGTTCTGTTGAACGTTTGTTACTCTTACGTGAGAAATATCTTTTTTGACAACACAAGCAAAGCCTTCCTTTGAGCAAATCTTATGGAACAAATATTAATTCAAAGATTCCATCTTAAAAAATATTTCGTTTTTAAGTCTGAAGATTTATTTGTGTTATTTTGTCCAAAGAGAATTCAACCCCACAGACAAGTGATAACTTACGCACAAAAACACACTTTTTAAAGTAGGACAAAGCTAAATTAATGTAGTCGCCCTCTCAGTAATTCCTCAGCAATATGATCTCAATGACCAATCAGGTTAGCCTCTGGCACTGGCATGGTTACAGCACTGCTGACAGACTGGCGGTGTCCCAACAGCTACAACATTTCTGACAAACGCTAAAGTGGTTAATTTGTCCTCTGCCTTGTCAGGGGTGGTGTCAGTATCTCTACAGGAATCTCAAATAAGGCTCAAGTACACTGCAGAAGTATGTGAAAGTAGTCATACCATTATCGTGGTAAACGATGACTTACAGCTCATCAGTTTGGCTTTTGTTGAGGTATAGACATTGTTAAATATCAAAAACTATTGTGTCACACTGTAACATATGATAAGCCATTAAAACTAACGGGACAAAAATGCCTTTTATTCGAGAAGACATTTTGGAAGTGTGGACTCTCACATCCAGGAACTGCTATTTACAGTGTAGCACTGCTATTTAAAAATGACTAAAAATGAATATGGTTTGTTTATATAGCTTATAAACTATGCGTACTACGGTAGGTTCGATAATTACCTTGAGGTAAAATGCTTAAAACCGCACATGCGTAGTACACAGACATTAATAGCAGCCCTGACATGCAAGTGCAGATATATACAGTTATACAGGGATTCAAAGAGCAGATGTTCAGCTTTCACGCAAGCACACATAAGCCTTATACACACATGGCTCGAGACACATTCTTACACACCTGCAAAAATATACAAGGGAAATACTGATCTGATGGCTTCCTTCATAATTACAGAGTACAGACTGCCCCCCCTCCACTCCAACCCTACCTTCAGTTCTCCTTTAAACCACCTGTACAGCCCCTCCCTGTCACTTTTTGCTTGATTGACCGCCAAATTCCTGCCCGAGACTGAGGGGACTCAATGCTGTAGGACCACTGCGTGCTGGTCTCATCATAAAAATATCTTCTACAACACAAAATCCAGTACAGCAAAATATAGACCTGAAATCATGTTCGATACGGTTTAATTTTATAAAATTACTTCTGGCCGCCGAGATTCTAATATATTTTATATCCCAAGTATAATCTAAAAAAAAAACATATATGAACATAGATGTTACACTTTTTATAATTTAATTTACCACATCATCTGAACATAGCACGTGTCCTTCACATTGCGTGAAAATGTCATGATGAACTGATCAAAAGAAATGCTCCAAAATTACTTGGAAAAAAATCTTTACACTGACTTCCTTTGAAAGAATTTTGAAGGTGCCATTTTGAAGATGGTTGTCTTTAGATGGCAATGGTATGTAAGTTACTAATACATTATAAATAACTAATAATTTCTAAATACAGATAAATAATTGATACAATTACACACATTTTTGTAACAAAAATTCTAAAAAATTTATAAGTATGCTTTATGTTACTGAAAAAATTAATCAAAAATTTCCTATTGGTGATTCCAAAATTTGAATGGTAGGGAAAGAGTCTTGTAAATACAAATCCAGCCAAATATGCCTAGTACATTTTAATTTCACAAACAACACATTTTACAAAATTAATCCCCAACAGCACTAACAATGACTTGGAAAATGACTTGGAAAATGGACTTGACATGGAGCATACAACACTAAGCTCATATAACCAAGAAAATATTGTTCTCGTTCGGTTTCGTTCAGACACAATCGCCATAATTTAAAGGTAGAGTAAATGATTTTAATAGGTTTTTTTTTTTTTTTTGGAAACAGTAAACATTCTCTCACGGTTCAATAGCACTCTGCCCCTCTGCCAAGTTCAAACACCAACAATCAGCCACATCATTTACATCACCACAATCAGCCCAATCATTTACATCACCACAGAGTGTTTCGAATTGTATTGGAAGAAAATCACTTTACCTTTACTTCCACTTAACCCTTTGCACAACAGAGATACATGGGTTTTTTCTTTAGAGAGTGACAATACATTAAGCTTAGTAACATGTGACTGTGGCTGAGTGGATGGTTGCAATTGATGATGCTATATTTAATGTGTTTACTCACGATGGCTTGAGGAATCTGTGCTGTTCCACCGAGCAGCAATGAGAAGCCAGGGTTTAGCTGCTGGAGCTTCAGTCATGGTGGAACGTGAATATCTGGTTTGACAATAGTTTGTTGCTCTTTGTGACGAGCCTTTTTGTGCTTCTCGTGTAAACTCGTAGTCTGTTCTACGAGTAGATCTGAGAGATGTAAAGAAAGAGGAGGCTGGGACATTCCATTAAAGTTACGACAGCGTTTTTGTTGTTGTTGTTGTTGTGCGTTTATGACTGTGTGCGCCTGAACCGCGAGCTCTGTTGTCTACAATGTGTTTGCCTCTCTGCCTTCTCCTCATTCCAGATTGTTGTTGGATGTGTTAAATAACATTCCATCACACATTAAAAATGTGTAATACATTTGTGAAGAGACCTTAGCACATGGCACTGAAGAAGCACCCAACAGGGCTAATCCAAAGTTGTCATGCTCCAGCACTGTGGCTCTATTTATTTGGTTTATACCACAACTTCTCAGTTTACCTATTTTTAAGACACTGTAATCAGTAAATTTAATTATATTTATATTTAGTATGTTATGCGGATGCACACAGGTTGTAGGACTTGTAGAACTCCTGAACACCCCCCCCCCACCCCCACCCCTCAAAAGTAGTCCCACATATAGACCCTATATCTACACTATGACCTAATTTTTTCGTATAAACATCTTCATGTGACCAATTACAGACCATCATGAACACACATCTGAATATTACAGTGTGTTCAGGTGGTGAGTCACAATCCAAAGTGGGCAAGGCTTGAGTCATGTGGTCAAAACATTTTTAACCCTTTGCCTACCGATGTCGTACATTTGACAGGCAAGTGTAACCGATGTACAGTGAATGAGCTGTTGCCAAGTTATCACCAACGTTTGACTGAAAGGACTATATTTAAATTGTTGTTGCGAAATGGCAAAGCACAAACATGACCCTGAATATGACCCTGAAAAGTTTTGGATGCAATAAAAGTGGGTCATTAGTTAAAGACCATGTGGGTTCCAATGTTAGCTCGGTAGAGAACCTCGGCTGTACGATACTTACGCAAAATTTTAACTCTAAACTTACATATTATCCAAATAAAGCCAATCCATACATACACAGGTGAAGATAAATACAACAATAAAGAGGGACGCCTTTCTATGGAAAACAATACAAGGGCCATACGTTTTCACAGGCCATAATTTCACCTTACGTGTTCAGAAAATAAAAATTAAAAGACCATTAAGGTGTTCACAGATATGTTCTATCTGATGTATGTATACACCGAGTTTGCCCAGGGGTGACCACCACCAGCACTATCGCCATGCTTTTATTTTGCTTGAAAAATCCTGCCCAAAAAAAAAAAAAAAAAAGAACAGAACAGAAAAAAAGAAACTATATACATCCCTTTCAATCCCTTCCTCTTCATAATTCATAGGCGGGAGAAATAATATAGCAGAGGTGCAGGGGTTAAGACATTTCTGCTGAAAAAGCCTTAAGAGATCATAACAAACCAGCTGGAATCATTACACGGGTCACAGAAAGACATTTATCACTGTGGCTCCTGTTGTTTCGGAAGTCCCTTCCTCACAGTGCTTTAGTAAAAACGATGGGAACCCGGAGTTAAAAACCAAAATAAACAGGAAAACAGTGAGAATATTTACACTTGCGTATCATTAGAGTTTGTTTTAGCTTCAAGGGTTTCTTTAGTAACGGCAGTGCTTTTAAACAGAAGAATAAACATTAAAAAAAATTAATAAATAAACATAAAAATTATATATCATATATATGTGGTTCTTAGATTTTTTCTTGTGGTGGGAAAAACGTGGTAAACTTTTCAAAAACCTTTTTTTAAACACGGCTTAACATTGCACTAACAACCATTGTACCACTATTTTTTTTTCTTGTCCAAACACTAATTGTGTTAACCACTCATTCTAATTTACTCAGTTTCACTTTCACACTTCATATCCACTCTACTCCACTTTGTGGTTCCATTTTATGGTTCTACTGTTTCTTCACTCTAACCACTCTTCGGGATACACCTCGGTACCAGAACGTTGCTTTCTTGCACTTTTCAAAATAAAAGTTTTGTAATTGTTTAATCCCAAAATGAGCTTTAGTTGTTACAGGCTCTTTACGTAATGAGGTCTCGATGAGGTTTGTGCCACTCTCACATACAGCCACTGACGGTTCCTTAGGGAACCTTCCTCTCCAAAACCCTTTGAAAACCCTTCATTTTTATTAGCACTTGAACACTGCCTGCTTCGGATTTTTATTTCTGTAAAGTATAAATATTCCTACATGAGGATAAGTTCATATATAGGTTTATTTTACTGTAGTCGTGTCCAAAAAGTTTGGAACCACCTGGTCATTAATTCTGAGTGAAAACACACTTTTTTAACCAACAACTGCTGTTCATCTGATGGCAATAAAGACACAGGGACACAGAAAAGCACAGCCTGTGCAGAAGAATGAATCTCCACTGATACACAATAAGAAACGCTGTACTAACTCTGTAACAAAACATGTCTTTTGAGCAGGGGTTCACACTTTTACCTCAAACTACAACCAAACCTACAGTGCCCTACCTGTGCAGGTTCAGACCACAGAGCAAGATCCTACTGTTAGCGATTCTTGTCCCGATTTGCAGCTTTTCTGAGACAAGTACGAGCAAACGATCTCGCGGATCCGGCAACGGTTGTGCAATGTGTCTCAGATGCTGAGGAACCTGCTCACCTGGCTGTGTTTAAGAAAAAAAAAATCTTGCAATCGCCGACATCCTGCCACAGACTGACAAGTCAAACTACACTGAGATTTACATCCTCGGCAGTCTGGCCGCGGGCAAGAAAGGGGGAAAAAATGTAAAAATGTCTTGGAACAGACACAACACAATGGCTGTTTAAGAGCACACGTTCAGAACTGCCAGTACAAACACTCCACACATATGCCGAGAGTATCCCCTTACACGCACACCGAGACCCCACTCTACTCTCAGCCAGAAGTGGGTAGCGACTAGTTGGACTTTCCCAAGTGGTTTCAAACTTGTTAGTGAGGCAAGGAATGAACTGTTTTTTATTCCCTTGTTGCGATCAACTTGATTCTGATTTGTTGCTGAGCTGCTCTGTGATTGGCCACACCACTGACTTTGGAGCTTCTTTATTTTAGTCCAAAACGATCACGAAGGAGAACAGAGTCGTACAGCGTACAGTCCATGTGCTGTAGATGTTCTCGGATGCTGGATGTGTTTTCGAGGTTCCGCTGCCGTTCTAGAACATCGTTGAAGTGTTCTTTTGAGCTGCTGTTCTTCCGAACACCGTCTACTCGAGATGTTCTTTTGGGAAGGTGCTTTCACTTTGCTTTTAACGACACATTTCTTTAGGAGAACAGACTTTGGTTAATCTACCCACCGCTGGTTTGATGTTAGGGGTCAAAGCTCTGATTGTAACAAAGTCCTGACAGAAAGACGGCACACAAGGCTAATGAATGCACTTTTGATGACATACACAACTCAGCAGAATCAAAGAGTGGAAAGTCGCACTTGAGCAGAGACAAAGTGTGGTGTGTGGAAAGTGTGATCACTTTTTCTCTCCTGTCTCTCTCTCTCTCGCTTTTCTTTATCTCTCTCTCTTTCTCTCTCACACACACACACACACACACACTCTCAATCTCTCGCTCTGTCTTCAATTAAGGCTGTCAACTTTCAGTTACTAGTAAAATAAAGCAGATCTCCCTTTCCTTCTCTTCAACACTGATACAGTCGGAGCCGAAATGAGAGGAAGTCAAAGAAGGAGAGGGGGGAAAAAAGAAGGAAAACAAATGAAGACATTGTTTGGAAAGTTTCCTGCGAGCCAAAACTCACCCACACTTGAGCCTGTTTCACTGGCCAGAGACTTTTCCCAGTTTGCCCCGAGAGGAGAGGAAGCGAGTACTCTCCGCCTTCACTCCAGTCCCTTTGGCTGTGGAGGCTCAGCGGCAACCCGACTCATTTCTCTCTTCTCTTTCTCACTCCCTCCCTCTCTTGTTTCTCCCTCCCTCTTTCCACAGGCACACACTCTCCATGTCTCTCAGTAAGAAATAATTATGCTCCCCGATTCATAAACGCTGCGTGGGTCACATGACCTAACACTTCAAATATACAGCACATTTTTTTTGCTTTTCTCCACAAGACACAAAATGCCTCAAGGGAAAGAAAAAAAGGGGGGAAAAAAAGTGGCATAGAAAAGCTTATGTTTCTGTTTTCAAACTCCCCCCCCCCTCTCTCTCTCTCTCTTTCTCCTGTTTTCCTCACCTCGTTCTCCCACTCTTGGAGAAACTGACAAACACTGAACAATGCAGTGATTTTTAGCATTGGCAATAAGGAACTCATTTAGAAGCGCTGGATTCAGTCGTTGCTGACCAGAGCCTCAGGGTTTTCCCTCCCCCTCCATCGTACGATTCCCTAACAGTATTCTTCCAAAGCTCACTGGCTACAAAAATATATAGAGGAAACCAGGGCCATAAAAGTGTGCGCCGTCCAGGGCGTATTACTGCACAACACCAACACATGTAGAACCAAACAGAGATTGAGGATTAAAACAGACTAGTACTGACTTAATGAAGAGAAAAGAAGAGATACGTCAATTACGATGAACATTAATTGAGTCAAACCTGCGGGAACGGGAGTCAGAGTCTCAGTTTGAGTCCAAGTCGTGTGTCGACTCAGTCTGTAGACTCATGTAGACTAATGACTCGAGTCACAGCACAGGTTTAAATCTATGTTGAGTCTCGAGTCACTAGGGTTTGAATCCAAGTATTGCCCTTTTACACCAATGTGGAACCAACTCCATTCCTGTTCGCGCACCTGACGTTGGACCAATCGGCATGGTGACAGTATCAGCATTGTGTTTTCTGATTGGCTCAAACAGAGGCACTTTGTGAAGCGAGGGTGAAGATAAGGGACGTGGAGTGAAGAGAAGTTAGACACAGTGCAGTGTGTAGCAATGAGAGTGTGTATATAGTAAAAAAACAAACCTGTATATTTTAATTCATTCATTCATTCATTGTCTGTAAGCGCTTATCCAATTCAGGGTTGCGGTGGGTCCAGAGCCTACCTGGAATCATTGGGCACAAGGCAGGAATACACCCTGGAGAGGGCGCCAGTCCTTCACAGGGCAACACACACACACACACACACACATTCACTCACACCTACGGACACTTTTGAGTCGCCAATCCACCTACCAACGTGTGTTTTTGGACTGTGGAAGGAAACCAGAGCACCCGGAGGAAACCCACGCAGACACAGGGAGAACACACCACACTCCTCACAGACAGTCACCCGGAGGTGTCCCACACGGACACAGGGAGAACACATCACACTCCTCACAGACAGTCACCCGGAGGAAACCCACGCAGACACAGAGAGAACACACCACACTCCTCACAGACAGTCACCCGGAGGAAACCCACGCAGAAACAGGGAGAACACACCACACTCCTCACAGACAGTCACCCGGAGGAAACCCACGCAGACACAGGGAGAACACACCACACTCCTCACAGACTGTCACCTGGAGCGGGACTCGAACCCACAACCTCCACGTCCCTGGTGCTGTGTGACTGCTCCACCGCGCCGTGCTGTATTATAATCTAGAAAGAAAATGGACAACAAAACACACTGATGCTACAAAAAATGCAGGTGATAATGAATATATCAATAATTGTGTTAACAATTTTACAAACACTTAAACAATCACACAATACGTTTATATAAAAAAATCTAATCTTCCTTTTTTTATGTTTCATTTCTTCATTTAGTCTATGTATTTTGGACCCTACTCTTCCATTGATGAAATGCCAGCGACACCTGTGCCACAAATGTTATGCACCCAGTGGAGGTCCAGTTAAATTAGCCATTCTTAGTCTTGTTTAATTACACGTCCCCTTTTAATCCTGCTTTATCGAAGATCCCGGTCTCAGAAAAAAGTAGTTAATCACCAACCAGCTTTGATACTGTTACTAAATTAGTATTCAGTTTGAGCTGCAAATCCACAGTGAAAATATCAACTATTTCATGGTTTCCACAGAGAATTCTAGAAAATGTGTAATCACTGCTCATGCTGAGGATCAAAAGAATATAAAATATTCTCTATAAGTGCAACACCACTTGAGAATACTATACCCTATCCAAAAAATGAATAAATAATGATTACAAGAGTGTTCCTACATATTAAGGAATGTGAAGCACTTCAAGCAAGCAGACTATTACAGAAAATTAAAAGCTCTGGTACAGGCATCGGTCCCAGCTTATGATGCAATTAAAATGCAGTTTATGAATGCGAAGTCAACTGGAGTTTCATTTTTAACCGTATAAAGTCATATCATTCCATTCAGTTAGTGAAATTATTTTAACTGAATTCAGTATCGCTCTTACTCACTGCCCATAATTGCCAGTCAAGCTCTAATTTCCTTTACTCGTGATTAATAACACAGACGGTGCAAAAATCCTGCTTCCGGATAAACTGGAACTTTTGTAATGAATTTATAACAAGAATTTGCGATTTGTAAATTATTTTGAACTGTTATTTTAATTGACAGATTTATTCAGGAAATATTTCCAATATCAATGAAAATATTACCTAACAGTCCAAAAGGAACATGTCGCAATGCAAAATTGATATATATATTACTTACATCACATTGTGAGTTGAGTCCATAGTTCAGCTTGTTTTTAGGGAAATGGATGCCGATTTCTCAGCGCCAAAGGCATAAGGGATCATCCAGATTTTGTAAGTGAAAGGTCCAAAAGCCAAAATCTGTAAATGGTATTGGAGTGACTTGCACAGTCATGGCCAAAAGTGTTGGCACCCCCGAAATTTCTCTAGAAAATTATTGTAATTACACGTGTTGTGTTATACACATTTATTTCCTTTGTGTAAACAACACAAAAAAAGCCACAATTTCTATAATTTCATGCAAAACTCCAAGAACTGGCCAAACAAAATTATTGCCACCTTTTTTAAAATTATGGTTAAAATAACTTTGCTTCAACAGGTAGTGTCTCAGTCACACAGCTCCAGGGACCTGGAGGTTGTGGGTTTGATTCCCGCGCCAGGTGACTGTCTGTGAGGAGTTTGTGTGTTCTCCCTGTGTCTGTGTGGAGTGTGGTGTGTTCTCCCTGTGTCTGTGTGGGTTTCCTCCGAGTGACTGTCTGTGAGGAGTGTGGTGTTTTCTCCCTGTGTCTGTGTGGGTTTCCTCCGGGTGACTGTCTGTGAGGAGTGTGGTGTGTTCTCTCTGTGTCTGTGTGGGTTTCCTCTGGGTGACTGTCTGTGAGGAGTGTGGTGTGTTCTCTCTGTGTCTGTGTGGGTTTCCTCCGGGTGACTGTCTGTGAGGAGTGTGGTGTGTTCTCCCTGTGTCTGCGTGGGTTTCCTCCAGGTGCTCCGGTTTCCTCCCACAGTCCAAAAACACATGTTGGTAGGTTGATTGGGTTATATATTATATATATAGATATATATTATTATATATGTTATATATTGATAAGGGTTACAGATAATGGATAGATGAACTTTGCTTCAAGTATGTGATCCTCTTTTAAACTCACCTGTGGCAAGTAACAGGTGTGGGCAATATTAAAAAAATCACACCTGAAACCAGATAAAAAGGAGAGAAGTTGACGTTGCATTGTGTGTCTGTGCCACACTAAGGATGGAGAACAAAAAGAGAAGAGAACTGTCTGAGAACTTGAGAATCAAAACTGTGAAAAAATTTCAACAATCTCAAGGTTTACAAGTCCATCTCCACAGATCTTGATGTCCGTTTGTCCATGGTGCGCCACATAATAGAGAAGTTTACAACCTATGGCACTGTGGCTCATCTCCCTGAATGTGGATGGACAAGAAAACTTTTTGAAAGATTTAAATACAGGATAGTGGATGGTGGATAAGCAGCCCCAATCAAATTCCAAAGAAATTCAAGTTGTCCTGAAGGCACTGGGTGCATCAGTATCAGTGTGAACTGTCCATTGACATTGGAATAAAATGAAATGCTATGGCAGGAGACCCAGGAGGACACCACTGCTGACACAGAGACATAAAAAAGCTAGACTGTAGTTTGCCAAAATGTACATGAGTAAGCCAAAATCCTTCTGGGAAAACGACAGATGAGACCAAGACAGAGAACTTTTTGGTGAAGCACATCATTCTACTGTCTACTGAAAACCTACGAAGAAAAGAACACAGTACCTACAGCCAAATATAGTGGAGGTTCAAAGATGTTTTGGGGTTGTTTTGCTGCCTCTGGCACTGGGTGCTTTGACTGTGTGCAAGTCATCATGAAATCTGAAGATTACCAAAAGAGTTTGGGTTGCAATGTAGGGCCCAGTGTCAGAAAGCTGTGTTTGCATACTGGGTCATGGGTCTTCCAGAAGGACAGCACCCAGAAATGGATGGGAACAAAGCGGAGAGGTGTAAGAAGCTTGTTGATGGTTATAAGAAGCGACTGATTTCACTTATTTTTTTTCCAAAGGGTGTGCAATCAAATATTAAGTTGAGGGTGCCAATAAATTTGTCATTTTTTGGAGTATTGCATTAAATTATACAAATTTGGACAATTTTTTGTGTTGTTCCAATGCACACAAAGAAATAAACGTCTATAACAAAAATATTTAATTGCAATAATTTTCTGGAAAAATGTTAGGGGCACCAACACGTTAGGTCATGACTGTATGTGTGAAGGTATCATTAAAACATACTTGATGATTTGAGATTTAGCTGAAACGTGAGCTGACAACAAGGAGACATCCATGGCCATTTCAGGCAGACAATGCCAGACCTCATTTTGCATGTGATGCAATAGTGTGGCTTTGTAGAAACAAGATTACATTTGCTTGATTAGTTTGCCTGTAGTCCAGATCTGTCTCCAGTGGTGCATCATGAAGACAAGGATTCAACAATGGCGCTAAAATATGAACTGTTGAAAAGTTCACCTGCAGCAGTAAGTATCCTCAGTTCCCAAACTGTTTAAAACTATAATTAAAAGGAAAGGTGATGTAACACTGCTGTAAACATGCTCATATTGGTGTGTCTTGCAAACATCAAATTCTAACTTTATGTTTACAAAAAACAAGACAAAGTTAGACAGTGAAAACACTGAAAATATTTTTTTTGTACATTTTTCTGTTACATAAAATCTTGAAAGAAAACAAACAAACAAAAAAATAACCCACATTTTTTAAATTGTGTTTTACAAAAAATCCCAACTTTCCCGGAAACAGAGGAGTATATCATGCGTTCAAAATGGGTTTACGTTTTAGACAAGAGCAGTTCAAATAATTGCTCTGAATCTTTCCAGAAGTTTTGGGCATTCACCTGAAAACCTGTATTGATTTATATTTAGGCTGCTACACACTATTCAGTAAACTGCTGCTGAACAGCTGTCAGTCTTCATTTTATAAAATAAAAACAATGGCAGCAAACCTTGTTGCAAAACCAAGTGCAATTTCTCCAGTTTGGGATCATTTCCGCTTTCAACCAAATGAAAGAGAGAATCAGCCAATTAGGACGAGACAATATGGATAATCGTTCCCAGAAAGTCACTGAGAAACAGGGAATTACATCAAATTTGAGTTTTCATCGAGCTACCTACAGTATAATCCAGCTGTCAAAGCCAAATGCCTCCACCACTACTAGGCTGTGGAGCAGCCTCATAAGGAACAGCTCAGGCAAGTTCCAGCTGACAGTTAGGATTACAGCACTAGAATCAGGATAAATTAAGTAATTTGGGGCAGTAACAATGCATATTTCAGTGTTGAGCACCGTTAAATCTCCACATGGGAAGAATTTTCACCACGACTGCCTTGTGTTTCACTAAAACACGCTGTAGCCTTGAATAATTGATCAAATTCATATGGTTGTAGTAGTTAGTACTTTCAAAGTATTTATAAAAACATTAAATACAGGACAATACAGTAACTGCAAGTCTGTGAGGTTTCAGATTTTAGTGCCATTTTACAGATGAAAAATGAAGCAGAGAGTACAGGAAGTCCCCTCAATGTGGGTGAAGAGGGTGTGCCTTTGCATTTGCCACTTTCTGTATGAGCTCATATGGTTTAGATCTGTGCTGGGTGTAGATTGTGCTAGATCTCTTGCACGAAAGAGCACCCTGTGTTGGGCTGTTTGTGGTTCTGGGTGTGTGCCCTTGGCTGTTCCTGAATCTGTAGTTCTGAAATGGCTTTACTGAAAACAAAAAAAAAACACCCCAAAAACCTCATTACAGACACACCTTAACTAGTTCCCCTTTCTGAGTGCCACCTCGTAGCAGTTGGGTACCATACCATTATTGGGCATGCCTCTAGGTTCCAGTTGAGGATCTGTTTGGATGTGAATGTCTTTCAGCAATTGAAACTCTGTAAAATATATATATTTTGGGGCAAAATCTCACCCTTAGCCCAAATGCCATCAACAGCCTAGTTTGCAAGTTTGATTGTAAACTTTTCTTCTTTGGATTTGCAGTAGAAACTAATCCTATAAATAACCTGTGAAAACATATAGCAATGGATTAGCATCAGGGAAACCTTAAATACATGCCTGCACTCGCTTCAAACCACACTTAGGTGTTAGGTTAGCTGAAATACACTTGCTTATCTGGGTACTAACACTGTATGACATGTTGCTAAAAATTACAAAGCATGCCACATACCTAAAAAAAAACGTGTAGCAGCAGCCATCTTATAACTAGACTTTTGCCTGTACATTTATCAATTTCTATAGATAACAGCTTACCACACGTTGCATAAATCCACACAAATACTTTATTTGGATTTACCATAAAAATTACCATATAAAGCCCAATGATAATTCATTTATTAAACCATCGTGAGTGTGTGTTTGTGTGTATGAGGCATGTTCATTTATACAGGCTACATTAGTTTACATATTGGCTACAGTAGCAAACTCAAGACAAGTCCAGACATTTCAAAAGTCTTGGCTGTTTGACAAATTGGAGGAAACCAACAAATAGCAGGAATACTGTAATGTTGCAATATGTGAATTTACTCAAGATATTTTTATAATAACCTAGTTTTAATGCCATATGCCTGCACACTCGCAACAAATCTAATATTTCTGTAAAACACTAATGTAATTTTGCAATGCTCCCCATTTCACAAATATAGTTGTGTAGTGTACACCCAGATTGAAAGTGAATGTCTGTAACTGAACCGTATTATAACTGTAAAAGCTAGGACATGTTTTAGATGCAATAGAGGTGTAACCAATCCCACATTTCTGCTTATGAAGTCACTAATGTATGATGTAATCAAGTTAAACACACACAAAAAAATCAGTAAATAAATGTTTAACTTAAGTGTGGGCACGTAATGTTTTTCCATGCCCAGGTGCATGATTCTAAAAGGATTTTGGCCCAAATTGATTGCCGTACATGCAGATTTTTCCAACAAGTGTTTGTAAAGGTCAGTGTAGCTACTTTTCCTTTAAGTACTGTGTGGTTTATTCTAACCCCAGGAATGCATGTATGTTCGGTGTAAAGTTCAAAACAACACAATGGAAACTATGGTTAAAATAATAGAGACAATGGAGCAAGGGGAAAACCTCCTCCAGTCGATAACAATCATCGCCTTGCCACTCAAACCTAGTCCATTATTTTTAAATTATAAACTTAATTTCATGTATAAACACCAAGATGTCTTGATAAAAACTTTACCACTCTACAGTGCTATATGCTAGGCTAACTACAACGTCTAGGCTAACTAATTTGTCAACAACTAACTATACATTTTACCATTTAACTTGCCATCTGTTCCTGAAACAGGCCTGTTATATACATTTTCTCACAAATGTACCCGAGTAGAATTAAAAAGTATTGCAATTTGAAAGTACATAAGAACATTAATTTACATTCTAAAAATTCTAAATCTTTTTTCTCTATAATGACCTAGTTATCTCAGCTGAATGCACTGGCAGAGAAGGCAACCACAGGTCTGACTGGCATCAGGTCTCAGAACACAGTCAACAGGAAGTGGTTAACTTTGCCACACTTCAGAGCACATTTACTATTTTCAAAACTTCACTTTCAGTGCTTGGTCCTGAGAGAACATTTGCTAACAAATAATAGCCATTTTCAACATTTTAAATCCATCATGAGCGTCTGTTTTTTTTTTTTTTTTTTTTGTGTACCATGCTAGCCTCAGATGCTAGCATTTTTATGACAATGAAAATAATTTCCTTTACCTGAACTAGTGAGACCATGGTCTTAATGATCTCAATGTACATGATGTCTTCATGTAAATGGGCAAGTGTCTACATTGTGTGTGTGTGTGTGAGAGTGTCAGTAGCAGTAGAGTAGTAGAAAGGTCAGAGGTTAGCAGTGTTTGTGTTTCAGAGTCAGTGGAGTGTGCTGGAGGCTGAGATTTATGATCCACATGTCTGGGAGGCTGCAGAGTGCAGGATAATGAAGACAGATCAGACTGCTATCTCTAAGCACCACCCCTCCTTTCTCTCTCTTTCTCACTCAGTGCCAAATGAATGCTCTCTCTCTCTCTCTCTCTCTCTCTCTCTATGTGCTCACTAGAGCTGCACATGGTTACACTGCTCCATGTCCCACTATACACTGATCAACCATATCATTGTGACCACCTCCTGGTTTCTACACTCATTGTCCATTGTCTTAGCTCAAATGACCACACAGGACAACTTTGTTGATCTTCAATAATAAACCGAAGTCCACCCGTTGCTCTGCATACTTTGTTTGCCCCCTTTCACCCTGTTCTTCAATGGTCAGGAAACCCACAGGCGGTGGATCATTCTCAGAGCTGCAGTGACACTGACGTGGTGGTGGTGTGTTAGTGTGTGTTGTGCTGTTGAAAGTGGATCAGACACAGCAGGGGTGTTGGAGTTTTTAAACACCGTGTCCACTCACTGTGCACTCTGTTAGACACACCTACCTTATTGATGTCCACCTTGTAGACGTAAAGTCAGAGACAGTGGCAGATTTGTGGACACAGGACGCTTCCCACAGGATGATGCTGATTGGATATTGTTAGTATGTGGACTATTCTCAACCCAGCAGTGACACTGAGGGGTTAAAAAAAAAACTCCAGCACTCCTGCTGTGTCTGGTGTGTCTTATATCAGCACGACACGCGCTAACACACAGCCACCACATCAATCAGTGCAGCGCTGAGAATGATCCACCTGCTCTGTTGTGGTCCTGACCATTGATGAACAGTGTGAAAGTGGGCACACAAAGTATGCAGAGCAACAGATGGACTACAGCTTTTAATTGTAGAACTAAAAGCTCTTCTGTGTGGTCAGTGGAGCTGACAGAATGGACAGTGAGTGTAAAAACAATGTGGTGGTCATAATGTTATGGGTGATCTGTGTATGTATTACACAGTCCCCATGACCTAGGCTACGTTTTACTGTGGCGCACACAGCTAGTTTAATCACAGAAAAGCCTGAACAAAAACAGAATGCTGTGAAGGAGCTGCACATGAGCCTAAATCCCTATGCTCAGTTCCAAGCATGGGCTAAAGGTGAATAAAGCCCTCCGGCACTGGAACTCTGGAGCGGGCGGAGTTCCAGTTCATTTGGGAGCTAACATAATTACCTGACCTCATTAAGGTTTTTGTGGCTTAACGCAATCAAATCTCAACAGGAATAATTCAACATCTAATGTAAAGCCTTCTTAGAAGAGCAGACGCTTGTACTGCAGCAAAAAAGAAAAAAACTCTATTAAATCTTCTTTATTTTTAAAGTAATGTTGGATGAGCAAATGTCCCATAACTTTTGGCCATAGTGTGTGTGTGTGTGTGTACATTTAGATGTATACTAGACACATTAAATATAGACATGATTGATTCAAATGTATCTACTTTTATGTAAATATATTTACGGTAATTAATTTACTGTTAATATTACTGTACTATTATATCTGTTTATTACTGTACTATTCATTATTTTTATTGGGTCTCGACAATGAATGTGTTTTCCTTCATTTTCTGTACCTGCTTCATCCTATTTAGGATCACGATAGATCCAGACCCTCCCTGGAATCATTGGTCACACTGCAGGAACACACACTGGGCATGTCCATCACAGGGAATCACACAGTCATTAATTCATTCACACACTCAGTCATTCACTCACACTCACACCTATGACACTTCTGCACAGCCAGTCCCCCTATCAATAATGTATTTTTCATTCATTCATTCATTCATTATCTGTAACCCTTATCCAGTTCAGGGTCGCAGTGGGTCCAGAGCCTACCTGGAATCACTGGACACAAGGTGGGAATACACACTGGAGGGGGCGCCAGTCCTTCACAGGGCAACACACACTCACACATTCACACCTATGGACACATTTGAGTCACCAATCCACCTACCAACGTGTGTTTTTGGACTGTGGGAGGAACATGTATTTTTTATTTAATATATATATATATATTTATATTTTATTTTATTTTTTGGGGGTTGTTTTTATTTGTTTTGGAGGAAACCCAGGCGGACAAAGAGAGAACTCACCAAAATCCTCACAGTGACCCGACTGATCCTACAACCCCAGGACCCTGGAGCTGTTGGCTGTGACATGACTTTTTTACAATCCTGTTTAAACATAAAAAATGAGACATTGGAAATGAACATCTTTGTGAATAAATATTGAATAGTTGTTGTCCCAAGTCAACAGTCATTCATATTCTTTTAAATGTTCTGAATTTTTCATCTTCATGTGTCAAAACATTCAGCAGACGACAAATGAATAATGTATAACCTGTTAAAAAATGGCTTGTCAAAACTGAGCATGTGAAAAATTAGTACTCAAGGACACATTCACTAAATCATTCAAGGTGTCATAGTGGAATGCTGAAATGAGTGTAAAATTCATGTTATGTTTACACAGCACTGTACAGATACATGGTTGTGTTCAAATTCTTTATTATATAAAAGATATTACCCGCTACTTACACAAAACAAGTGCCCTGCCACTGCGAAGGCAGATATAGCACTGCATTCTTGCTATGCTAAGCTAACTACTGTATGCTAGCCAGGTCTACAAACAAGTATTTCTCTGGAAACTAATTAACACTCTCTGTGAAAAAAAAAATCCATGTAGAAGATAACATGTCCTCACCTGCATCCACGTTTGCAGGCATGCCAGTGAGCTATAGCGCTAGCACATTAGCTCATCTGAAAAGACATGATAACATAGCAATTTCCTTAGTCTGCTATCAAATAAAATATTATTTTTCACATTTTAGCCTCCTACCACGAGTGCTGCCATTTTAATTGCCTACAGCCCTATGCTAATTTTGGCTTAAGTCTGTTTTCATTGTTACTGATGCTGATTTTTCCTTCGCTTTGATTAATTTAACGTACACTTACTCACTCTTATGCATACTTGAGTATCAAAATCAGCCAGATTTCCTCATAATGCCAGTTCTAAAGGTGTTTAGTGAGGATGTTTGGGTACAACTGCATAGTAAAAATCAGCACTGCGAAAACAAGTGTCATGGTAACGATAAACGAATAATATATTGCGTAGCCTAAAGCTATCCCCCACCCCCACTACAGAAGGTGAACAGTCATTTACTGTATGGGTAGTCAATTTGTAGCCACAGAGTGGTGGCAGGTGACAAGTGACACAAGGTCAAAATGACAAATCGAGTTGAATTTTTCTCTACTGTATGCAGATGTGTTATGATGTTAAAACGTGAGCTCCCCACACTGTACACAGCCAGAAGCGACACTGTGAGTGGCCCTGAAGACACCCACAATACAAACTTGGAGTGCCATGAGTGACTCAACACCTTAGTGTGAACATAGGGTTAGCATTCACAAACGTGCTGCTGCCTACATCTCTACTGTCACTTCTGTCAAAATGGCTTTACACATTGCTGACTTTAAAGGAACCTGAGGTAAAATTGGGCATTTTTGCTCCAGGGCGCCTCCTACAGATGAAGAGAGTAGATCACTTTTACAGAACTGTCCTGAAATCAAGGAGGAGGGGGGTGATGCAACCTCCAGAGGTTACATAGCGCAGTTTCTGTAGTGCTGAGCCTAGGTCATTGACCTGCAGCACAATGATTTTAAAGTAGAAATACAACCTAGTGTTACTTTAAATACTGAATCTGCCTCATTTTCTACTGGGTTCTGTTTAAACTACCCCCCCCCCCCCCCCGTTCTATAATGGCTTCATTACATCAGACACATTTCCCACTCAGGGATTTGACATCGACCCTGATAATGCCCCCTGACATCCTTCATTCTATCTTACTGTCCCAAACGTATTTTCATTGCCTTCTTCCCACAATCTCATTCATGCAACATGAGTCACTTTTCCCCTTGGATAATTAGCAGTGGGTACATGCTAATATGTGAAAAACAAAAACATTTCCACTGTGTATTTATTTGTGTCTAGGAGGGAGGGAGGGAGGGAGAAGGAAAGAGAGAGAGAGAGTGTTTGCCTGGTTGGAAAACGAAATCAAAACTACAAGGAAGATGGAGTGGGAGGAGAAGCTGAGAGGAGGGGAGGGGGCTGGTGGCTGCGGCAGGTTTTAATCAAGGGCAAGATGCCTGTAATGAGATCACTATTTCCTCGCATTCAGATTGATGTCATGTGAAGTTTTGTGCCGCACAGAGACATGCAGGGGACGAGAGGCAGGCAAAACTGGGACAGCCTCACTCTGAAACACACACAAAATAGCCGTTTTCAGTTTCAAAGTTAAGACCTACATCCTGAGAAATGAAGGGGCTCATTCATCCTTCCTGGCCAAATGCACACATTTAGACTCCAACTGTCATGAAGTAAAAACATACACGGCCCAATACAACACAGAGGAAGCTTTGGGAAATGACCGAGGAGGGAAAAAGAAAAAACAGAGGCGGCTAGTTATGGTGCGTACCATGCATAGGGGCTCGTTTCGATTCATGATTTTCACGAAAACCACATGTCCTTTCACGTCCCGTGCCAACACATGTGCCTCGAAAGGGTCTGGTGTGTGTACTGGACGGGGATGAGAGGGATTTGGTAGGGTGTTTCCAAGGTCCAAACAGATTTGTCCACAACCCTATGGAGAGTGCCAGAGAGTACATGAAAACGAACGCACTGCCTTTCCTCAAACATATGTCCAATGAAAGGTGAATGGCTCTCCTGTCTATACGCTCCTCGCTAAGGCATGACGTCACAATGAACCTTCTCTGAACTCGCTTCTGTCATAAAAAAAAAATTACACATATCTCTTTTCCCTCTTTTACTTCACATCCAGTTTTCCTCCTCTCCCCATCGCAGTCACCCACTTTGTCTCAACAGCTTAGCAAAAAAAAAACACCTTGTTTTTGTCTCTCCTTTTATCTTTCCTCCTTCTTTCGGCATGTTGTTTCTCCCTTTCTCTCAGGGCCGTCCTCTCGGCCCTCCAACTCCGCGGCGCATGCGCATCCTAATTGAATCACCACGAGCGGAGACGCTGCCAAAAGTACCAGGATGTTCTGATTAAGCTGGACTCGGTTAAAGCAGCGGCTTTTCAAAATTGCTAGCAGGGCTGAGGCGCTAGGGTGAACTGGAGAAGACAGGGGGAACGGAATAAGCCACTAACGGAGGGGGGTAGAGAGAGAAAGAGAGAAAAGCAGCCTGCTCCACATGTGGAAGTGATTCTGTAATTACGGCAAATCTGCGAGCTCCAGAGGAAAGGTCGCCTTTTCCATGCCTCCTCCTCCTCAGCAAATAAAATCTCCCCTTTTGAAAAAAAAGACGTGTTTTCAGAGACTACCATTCAGAGCAGGGGTGGACAATACGGCCAAAAAAAACCTGTCACGATACTTGAAGTCATTTTCACGATACACACACGGTATGCACTAAAATATTCCGCATTCCTGAGATTTGCTCCGTTGAAAAAAGACAAGGGCCACATCAAAGAACGAGTTTCTAAAAGTACGAGTATTTTTAGTCAACGTTTCATTTAAGGTTCTCTAAAGATCATAGGGTAGTTCCAGTTCAACAACAACAACTCGGTAAAAAATAAGACGTCACATTAAGAGGCCAATTGGTTTGATGTAAAAGGCTCCATTCTGAAAATGTAGGGAATAATAATAAAAAAAATAGAGGCTTAATTTTGAGGTACGACCCATATGTCACAATTTCATCATAGGACGTTATTAAATGGTCCAGAGTACACTGCTGCTGCCCCACATATGGATTTACAATAGTTTTGCAAATTGGTTTTGGTCTAAATTATTTCAGATATGCTGAGATAAAGGCAGAGCATTGTGAGGAAAGCCAGTCCTCCAGAAAACAGCTTGTTTGTTCTTTCAGACTTCCCATTATTTCACAACCTTACATTTGTAAATGATTAAAGTGTGAGTTAACTGGTCATTTTCAGCAGTAAATAAAATATGCTATATTTGTGCTGTAGACATCACAAGCCCTGGTTCCTATCACCACCAGCACTTTAGAGAAACCAGAGTCAGCAGGCTTTGTCATTGCTCAACAACTGATGATATATATACCACCATGTTAAAGATTCTCGAGTGAAGTTCACTTCAACTTTCAGAACTTTCAGTCATAAGTGTAATTTCTGATGTCCACATGACTTTCTGACATGGTTGAGTTTTTCATCACCACCGTCTTGTAAGACTATTCTTCCTCAAACTGTCTTTGCGTCTATATTTTTCAGTGATAATTCCAGTAATAAAATGCTTGTTTTAGTCAATAAAACCAAACGTATTAGGTCCCTAAAGGCTCCTGTTTATGTTTTATCTCACACGAGGCAAAGATAAACACAGCAAAACTCAGCTCATTTCATTCATTATCTGTAACCCTTATCCAGTTCAGCGTCGCGGTGGGTCCAGAGCCTACCTGGAATCATTGGGCACAAGGTGGGAATACACCCTGGAGGGGGCGCCAGTCCTTCACAGGGCAACACACACACACACATTCACTCACACCTACGGACACTTTTGAGTCACCAATCCACCTACCAACGTGTTTTTAGGAGGAAACCCACGCAGACACAAGGAGAACACACCACACTCCTCACAGACAGTCACCCGGAGGAAACCCACGCAGACACAGGGAGAACACACCACACTCCTCACAGACATTCACCCAGAGGAAACCCACGCGGACACAGGGAGAACACAACAAACTCCTCACAGACAGTCACCCGGAGGAAACCCACGCAGACACAGGGAGAACACACCACACTCCTCACAGACAGTCACCCGGAGGAAACCCACGCAGACACAAGGAGAACACACCACACTCCTCACAGACAGTCACCCGGAGGAAACCCACGCAGACACAAGGAGAACACACCACACTCCTCACAGACAGTCACCCGGAGGAAACCCACGCAGACACAGGGAGAACACACCACACTCCTCACAAACAGTCACCCGGAGGAAACCCACACAGACACAGGGAGAACACACCACACTCCTCACAGACAGTCACCCGGAGGAAACCCACGCAGACACAAGGAGAACACACCACACTCCTCACAGACAGTCACCCGGAGGAAACCCACGCAGACACAAGGAGAACACACCACACTCCTCACAGACAGTCACCCGGAGGAAACCCACGCAGACACAGGGAGAACACACCACACTCCTCACAGACAGTCACCCGGAGGAAACCCACGCGGACACAGGGAGAACACAACAAACTCCTCACAGACAGTCACCCGGAGCGGGAATCGAAACCACAACCTCCAGGTCCCTGGAGCTGTGTGACTGCGACACCTACCTGCTGCACCACCATGTCACCGCTCAACTCACTTCCTGAAGTTAAGTCATTAATTTTATAGGCAAAATAAACCAAAAATAAATATACTACAAATGTATTTGAAATCAGAGTGCTGCTACTTCCTGCATATAGCCACAGGATCGAGAAACAGCCATGAAACCTTTTACGACCCTCTTCCTTTCGGTCCCAGCACTTAGGTCCTCGGGCAAACACACTCACTGAGGAGAACCGAGTTCTTCAAGTGAATATGAATTTGTGGATGACTTGAATGCAACACCCAGTCTGTATTCCTCTCCCCAGCAATTTTCAATGGGCTAATGCTTTGACAAAATTGAGAATATATGGTTATGTCCTATATCACAACAACAATGACCACAGTGACAATGCCCTGCCTTAATTCAGAGCATAATAAAGCCAAGGTGCCTTTGTCTGAGCGAATAAACTCATGATTTTTAGCTGACAGGCAAATGAACAAGAACATACTGGTTTTAAAGCAGGTTTAAGAAGCTGTAAATTACAAACGGCAAGGCAGCCCAATTAAAAATGGCCTTAATCCATTCCTGTAAATAACGTTTGCACTTTTCCAACTTTCTGCCTCTCTCTCTCACTTTCTCTCTCTCTCTCTCTCTCTCTAGGGCTATCTGACTCAAAGCCATTCCAAAGCTTTAGTGAATCTCTTCTTCGTACGGACTTGCTAAATTGCTCGTCACCGTCAGCAAAGCTGGCATCTGTTTAATCTCAGAACAAGAAAAGAGAACTCCTTGAAGAAAGCTGAAGAAGACCTAAAGCGCACAGTGTTTGAAGGGGGAGGGCGAGGGAGATGACAGACACTGATGGCCGTCTACCTAGCCTCAGGCCCAAGGTGTTTTTTTAACGTGTGTGTGTTGGCAGCAGCTCGATCTGAGTTCCCAAACACAGTGTAATTACGCCCTGCCATAACATGCTCCTCAGCGCAAAAGTCGCCCAAAGTAATACAGGTTCATAGCTGCTGAATGAAGCTCCACGCTTTATCAGAGCCGATTAACCCCTGGCAACATCCAAAACACCACAGAAACAGAGTTTATGCAAGTGTTTTTCCCTGGGGTTGGTGTTATTCAGCGTTAGGCCCAATCGTGTCGACTCTGCGGTGTTCCATATAAAAGATATTTTTAAATTGGACGTCGTCAAATATGAACCCTGTGAACCCTAATAGAGTCTGCAGTTCACGCCTCGTTCTTCAAATGCGTGGTAAACTTAATTGGAAATACAATACACCAGTTTTCCCCCTCTACCAAAGTTAACATGTTGTTTCGCGTTTCTGACGGATCTTCACTGCCGAACTTTCGTTTTATTTTCGTTCGAATTACCTTCATTCGCACTCTCACACTTCAACAGCGACGACTTAATTAACTCTCCTCCCAGGTAAACTTTACCGCGGCCATTTTGCAGTGGACGCCATTTCTAGCGGTGTGGCGGCCTCTGGCGGCAGGTCTCTGAATTACGATTTAGAACAATGTCTACTGCTACTGTAGTTGGTCACATGTCCTGGTCCTGGTCCCACACAGTCGTGAGGACCCAGAGCTTTACACTTCACAGTATAATATAAAATAATGTACTATATTCCTTGGAATAATCATAGATGACAGATTTTGTTGGAAAGAGCAAATAAAATAGCAAAAAATATTGGTGTAATTAGAAGAATAAAATTTCCCCTGCCAAGGTCCACACTAATCAATCTGTATTATATACAATGATTCATCCATATCTCTCTTACTGTAACATTGTCTGGGCCAGTACCTTTAAAAGCATTATCAGTTGTTTATATAAACTCCAGAAAGATTATTATTATTTAAGTTTCCGTCCATTGTTTCAGAACCTTCAGATTCTTAGTGTCTATGAGATTAATCAGCTTCAAACATGTCAGTTTATTTTTTCCTATATTCACAACCTTCTGCCCGACTGCGTTTCCAGTATAACGTCCCAGTGCACCGGTCTTCCACAAGGTCTTCTAACAATCGCCATACAGCTTTCTTTAGGACATCACTTGGGCAGTTGACCCTATCTTATCAAGGACCATCAATCAAACAGCTCAGATCTCATCTCCTTTCACAATCTGATTCATACATATCATTAAATATCATTTCTTGATGACCATCATCATTACTACAGTTTTTATATTTTTAAGTGGATATGTGTGTGTATACAATTCTGTATACATGTATGCATCTATATGTAAGTATATGTGTGTGTATATATCAGTGGCGGATGCTGGTCTTTAAGGAGGGGAAGCTCAGTTACGGTCTACATCATAAAATGTGTTGGTTTATTTATACGTAAATTCTACCCTCTGTTCCTTTTCAAGAAAATGATCTGTGACCCTGTCGTACCAACAAGGCGTCTTTTCCAGGGACTTGACTAGTGTCCTCTCTATGGCCAGCAGAGCTAGGCTGCTTAAACGGCCTTGGCCCATGTGAAGTGTGTCCGCCTGTGAGTGCTTTGTGACACTGGAGGGGCTCAGCAGCACCCTCTGGACAGAAACTGCGATAGAAGTCAGAAAGAGTGATAGAAGTCAGTCTCCAAACACAAGCAGCTACAAAAACCCACCAGAAATAGAAGCTCGCTAGTCGTTTTTAACAAAGAAAATGCCACTAAGAGGTTTAAGAAATTATCCGGTTCAACTCAGAACAGAATGAAAATGTAATGCTCCCATGGATCTTTACACCAAAGGATCGCTGATTCGCTCATTTCACTGTCAATCAAAAAGGAATTCAGCCTCAGACAGATCATCCAATCATCATGCAGAAGCTGAGCGCCCGGGCCAGCCGAGGCCAACCCACTGCCCCATAGACCCCCAGAGACGCTGAGCGTCCGATGGGCGGGACAAAGCCCAGCATTTATCCAATCACTCGTCTCGTTACGCTGCACATCTCTGCTTCGCTATTGAACTGTTTAAAGCACTGTGAAGCTGCGGGAATGATTGAGAGGAAAGCCGCGTCTTTACCAGTGATAAGAAGCTGATTCTGAACAGAAGTTGAGCGCGTTGTAGTGCATATTTATTCAATGACATGTACACACAACAGTATATATTTGATCACTTATTTTTTGACATTTTAGAGGAAGCTGAGCTTCCCTTGCAGTCTTAGAGCAATCGCCTCTGGTGTATATATTATTTGAATATGTGTTGGAAAATGACAAATAATTGCACATTACACGTGTGCGTGTGAGATATGAACATGCATTATTATTTTTATTATTTTTTGTTTGTTATGATTCATATGTTTTTTTTTTCTTCTTTTTTCAGTACTATATAACTCAATCGTTTTCTCTTTGAATTTCTGATCTTTCTATTATTATTAATATTTTCTCAGTGGGAAAGTGCTTCATACAAGTCCTTCCTGTGCTTCTTTACTTTCCTTGCACATTATATTATTTACATTCTACTGTTGTAGCAAATGTAATCTTTTTTTGTTTCGTTGTTATATTGTGCAAAATGAATAATATAATATAATATAATATAATTATAAGCAGTGTGTGAGTGAATGTGTGAGTGTGTGTGTGTTGCCCTGTGAAGGACTGGCGCCCCCTCCAGGGTGTATACCCGCCTTGCGCCCAATGATTCCAGGTAAAAAATCATCAATTGAACAATTCTGAATCGATTCTCATTTTCAAAAAAATCGATTTTTTTTTTCTTTTTTTGCGGGTGCCGGTGTGCCTTCTCAGCCACAGTAGTGCTAGGCAATACAAGGAAGCAGCGTGGGCAATGTACAGGCATGCAAGTCTAGTAGGCTACAGGGGGGCGTGTAGTGTCGTGTTACGGTGTTTGTTGTTGCGCCGCTAAAGTATGGAGGATGAAGAAAAAGAAATCCATCCGCCTCCGCGGTCTTTGAAAGCAACCATTTGGAAACACTTTGGATTTGAAAGAATCGGAAAAAATCGAATCGTGACCCAAAGAATCGATTCTGAATCGAATCGTGGGATTCCCAAAGATTCGCAGCCCTAGTAGGCTCTGGACCAACCGCGACCCTGATCTGGATAAGGCTTACAGATAATGAATGAATGAATGAATAATTATAAGCGGTTACAGATAATTAATGAATGAATGAATAATATTATTATAGTGCACCTTTTGTAGTTCCAAAGACACATTACAACAAAAGTATGAATACTTTATAAAGCTGTATGCACACCTGAAAAAGTAGTATGCATACTGTATTCATATTTACAAAGTAGTGTGCACACTTGAAAAAAAAGTAGTATGCATAGGGACTGCATACATGAAAAAAGTCTAGTTTGGATATTTTAAAAACACGATACATACTGTATTCCACTCTTAAAAAGTTGTATGCAAATGTGATAATGTAGAATGCATACTTTAAAAAATATATTATTTTGGGATAAGGTCCAGAGTCCTGTTGAGATTGTGAATGAGAGCAGGGGAGAAATGTAAATGAAAACACAGAGATATAGCATTTTCTTGTTTTATTTCTTTGAGATTTTCCTTTGTTTTCAAATCTGAAAGTGAAGAATGGGTTACAACTGCGTCATAACTCTTTAGTCTCTGTGCTCTTTCTTGAGCGTCTTTAGCTCGACACGCTGACGGATATCGTCACAGTTAGTGCTGAAATACTTATTCTTGGGTTCCAGCTGGGAACAAACCTTTCGGGTTCTGTGATCTATTTGTGTTGACGGAAATGCACCGAACTGTTTAAGATTAGGTGTGTGAATAGGAAACAATGCAGTTCCACGCTGGGGGACAAAGGATATGAAGCTATCAGGCATGTGCCCTCTGTCTTGTAAGCGCTGGTGTCATTGCTAAGTTAAGAGCATATTGTGAAGAAAAACTTACAGAACTTTGGTCAGAGTACCATTATCATACACTCCTGGAACGTCACAGCCAATGACATCGTGGGGTCTGAACTAACCATGTGTTGATCATAATTTAACAACTTTGACAGATATTAAATATCATACCTAAAGTCTCACACACAAACACACACACACACATACACACGGGCACAAATTCATTCATTCATTGTCTGTAACCCTTATCCAGTTCAGGGTCGCGGTGGGTCCAGAGCCTAACTGGAATCATTGGGCGCAAGGCGGGAATACACCCTGGAGTGGGCACCAGTCCTTCACAGGGCAACACACACTCACACATTCACTCACACCTACGGACACTTTTGAGTCACCAATCCACCTACCAACGTGTGTTTAGAGGAAACCAGAGCACCCGGAGGAAACCCACGCAGACACAGGGAGAACACACCACACTCCTCACAGACAGTCACCCGGAGGAAACCCACACGGACACAGGGAGAACACACCACACTCCTCACAGACAGTCACCCGGAGGAACCCCACACGGACACAGGGAGAACACACCACACTCCTCACAGACAGTCACCCGGAGGAAACCCACGCAGACACAGGGAGAACACACCACACTCCTCACAGACAGTCACCCGGAGGAAACCCACACGGACACAGGGAGAACACACCACACTCCTCACAGACAGTCACCCGGAGCGGGAATCGAACCTGGGATCGGTCCCTGGAGCTGTGTGACTGCGACACTACCTGCTGCGCCACCGTGCCGCTCCTCACGTGCACACACGTACTTTATATTGACAAAAGTATTTGCTCGTCTTTGCACACATATGAATTTTAGTGACATCCCATTGTTAATCCATGGGATTTAACATGATGTCGGCCTACTCTTTCCAAGTTTAGGAGTGTGTTTATTTTATTTTTTTTACCATTTTTCCAGAAGTGCATTTGTGAGGTCAGACATTGATGTTGGACGAGGCCTGGCTCGCAGTTCATCCCAAAGGTGTTGTGCCGGGTTGAGGTCAGATCAAGACACTGCACAGGGCCTTTCAAGTTCTTCCACAGCAAACTTACTCATCCATGTCTTTATGGACCTTGCTTTGTGCACTGGTGCACAGTCATGTCTGAACAGGTAGCAGCCTGTTCATAATCATCATAATCCCCCTCCACCAAACTTTACATCTGACACAATACTGTCAGACAAGTACCGTCTTCTGTGTTTGTCACTCCAGACAACACATCTCCTCTGCTCTACGGTCCATTGCATCCGATGATTTGCATTGCATTTGGTGAAGTAAGGCTTGGATGCAGCTGTTTGGACATAGAAACCCATTCCATAAAGCTGTCTGCATCCTGTTCTTGAGCTAATCTGAAAGCCACATGAAGTTTGGAGGTATGTAGCAAAAAGTTGGTGACCTCTGCGCACTGTGTGCCTCAGCATCTGCTGGCATGCTCTGTCATTTTATACAGCCTACCACTTTGTGGCTGAGTTGCTGTTGTTCCCAGTTACATCCACATTGTTATAATGCCACAGATAGTTCGTAGTGAGGAAAGATCATGACTTGAGGTAGCATCCTATCATGGTACCACTCTGGAATTCACTGAGCTTCTGAGACTTACCAGTACTTTCACAAATGTTTGTAGAAGCTGTCTATTTTCCTAGGTGCTTAGTTTTATACAATTCTTTGATGCAGTGAAGCACACAAGGAAAATGTAGGCCGTGGGCATTAGAGCATACAGACTATTCATCACTGTTGGTTCTGTTTCAATCCACAAGAGGGCGCAGTAACTGCACATAAAACGTTTGTTTATCCTGCGGTCTTGTCAGGTAGATGTGCAAAATTGTGCTCTAGATGTGGTTAAGAGGTTCACCTGATCCCACTGATAGTTGCTGGTTTGTGAATTCAAAGAGTAAATAAAGTATTTTCGACAGAGACCTCAGTGTTTTGATCTTGCTCCCAATGTGCCACAATGCGTCTTGGAAAGTCTTTTTTTTTTACCAAAACTGTAATATACTTATTATAAGGCACTTATTAAAAAAACCCAGTGTAATTCAAAACTATACATCTAACATTATCACCAAATTCGTATGTGGCTGAATGCAACCAAATCCACACAGAAATTTACAACAGCTCATTTAAAGAGAGAGAGTGAGTTTTTATTTGTTTATTTTATTTTGGCAAAACCTTTGATTATTTCTGTTCACTGCTGCTGTCACTTTCTCTGTGTGTGTGTGTGTGTGTTATTTACATCCCTATTCAAATGTATTTGAGAAATACTCTGCAGATATCTGCTTCTTTGTTGCTGGGGGGTGGGGGGGGGGCTGTAAATGTTAGTCACAGACCTCAGATGACATGATGACGAGCCTTTTTTTTTTTTTAAATTATCGCGGGCGCGCAGCAGTCACGGTGAGCCCCGCCCCCAGTCCACGTGCTCGTGCGCCCTGCCTCTGCTCTCATTGCTTTGCCGCACGCGCCCCGCTTTGCATAAAATGTGTGTCAGTAGGGCAGCGCTGCGTGCGGCACATGCACAGTGCACATGCACGGCTCAGCAGCGCGCGTCCTCCAATCAGAGCCCACCGCGAGCAAGTCAAGGAGTGCGCGAGGTAATAAAAAAAAAAAAATCCCTGTCACCGAGAAACGGCAGACGCTTGAAGTGGGTCCTTTTAAAAAAAGGAAAAACAAAAAACAAAGTCAGTCACATTTGTCAGTCACCTGAAAACGTGATTGATGTGGGTGTGTAGGGGTGTGTGTTTATGTGTGTGTGTGTAGGTGTGGAGGTCCAGTTTGACAGTTCGGATTCTCATGCACGGCATTTGCTGTGAGCGCACGAGCAGGAACACAGGTAGCTACGAGTTGAAGAGAAGTCCGCGCGCGCACCTGGACACTTCTCCTCCGACGGTGTCCTCCTCGTTCTGTGGCTGTCGCGTGAACGGCTGGACTGCTTGCCTCATGCCCCGCGCTCGTGCACCGGTGTTTAAGGACACTTTCACCTGTATCGCCACTGCGCGCGCCGAGAGCCCGAGACTCACTTGAAGACATTCTTTTCTTGAAAAGACTCTTCCTTCCTTTCTGTTTGCCTTTTTTTTTTTGCTTATTGTTTTTCTGGTGGTTGTGGCTCAAGCCCGAGACATATCAAGGATGGATAACAGCCCCGGTGAGTAACGGAATGCTGTGGTTTATTTATTACAGTAATACACGCTAATCGTGGGGTGGTAAATAACGATGATAATGGCAGTATTTTTACACTTGCTACTAGTCATACTCACATTATTATATTAATAATAATAATAAAATACCACTTTAGACTGCTCTTCGTGGTTCAACATTAGCATATTAACGGTCATATTGTAGCTCGTGTTTGTGAGTAACTTACAAAGAAATATACATTTCAAAATAACGGCCACAGTGAGCTGCACTCTTTTAAATGTGAATAAATCCCGACTGAAGACTTTAAAGTGAATGGATGTGAGCTCAGGGCTCGAAAAGCAGCATGAAACTTCTCTTTGTTTGTGTTGTTATGTGCGGGTTAATCATATTTTATTATTATTATTAATTTGAAAATGACCTAATTAATAAATAATTGAAATATTTGAAACTATTTGGGCAGATATATCTTTGTGTGTTGTGTGTGTTTATACATTTTAATTGAAGTTAATTATTAATTCCGCTTTTGTGGCATTCCCAGGAATGTAAGACGAGTAGTATTTCAGTTCCTTGGGTAAATCTTTGGTGGATGTGTAACTATCTCCTGCGTGAGATCCCTTGCTCCTGTCGGTGATGTCTGAGGGGTGATTCGGTGCTAGTAGATTTTTTTTTACTGCGGTTTAATATACGATCCACAATCCCGAGAAATGCCGCAGGCTACAGGAGGGCGCCTTATAACTGCTGCTATAAAAACCCAGGGGAAAACTGGAGTTGTGAGGTTGGGGAGTCGCGCCCCCTGCAGGCCTCCGGCGCACAGGACAATAACAGTTATGCAGAAGCAAAACTTTCTAAATATTTCTGGGCTGTTTTTGCGCCTCACGGGGACAGTGCTTGTAACCCAACACACACACACACACACACACACCCTCCTCCTCCTCCCCACGTTTATCCAAAGCACATAGTCCGGTTTATTTTAGAGAAGCTCCGCGGGGCGGGGTGGGGGCGTTTGATTCATTTCCAAAGGCTTGAAGTCACGTTCCGGGACAGGTGATGCAAAGTCTGTCTCGTGCGTGCTCGCGCCCTCTCGACTCCTTGGACTGACGGAAATCCTGCTTTGCACATGTGCTGCATGGAAAAGACAACACGCCTCGTTTATCCCTCTGAGCAGCTCCGGTCACCGGTAATAAACGTACACGCGAAGAGACTGAAAACATCACGTGACTCGGAACGTGTATAGGTCATAATGGTGACAAAATGGCGAGGCTCTAAAAGGCACGGTTGGCAGTAGTCCGTTAAAAAGTAATGAGCATTGCCCCGTGGCCCGAGGTTATGGCGTAGTTCTGTTTCATATGTAACTCCTTAGCTGTCGACCCCCTCAGCGCCCGTTGTTTCCGCTCTCAGAGACTGCACTTCAACAGTGAAACAGCCACAGAGATGGGAGACTAAATCTAGAACCTATGACTAGATAACTGTCAAGCACAGAGACATTCAGCTCTTGTGTTTAATCTTCTGTTATGAATCGTTATGGCTTTATTTACTAATACATTCACAATAGCTGTGCACTGAACAGTAAATTAATGAACATTTTTAAAAGCAACACACCTTTCTTAAAGTACAGTATGATATTATACTTTGTTGTGAATTCTGGAAGCTCACATTCAATCTTAACACTTAGCAGTAAGTTAATGTGTCTCAGAAATCCCTCCAGTCACTTCAGAAATAAAAAAAAGAAAGAACATTTCACAATCCACAAAATTCACTGAAGGAAGCTGTAATCTGTACATTAAAGCGCTTTAGATGTGATAGAAAATGATGCATGATGGTAAAATAACTTGATGGCGTTGTGGGTGGAGCTATAGCTACAGTATGTTTACAGTGAGTAGATTAGAATGTCTCTGATGGCCTTTATTAGAGGTGGAGTCAATGAATCTGAGGTTTGCTGCTATATTTGATTCTACAACATCTACAGAGTGATGGTGTTTACATAAGAGGAGGAGTCTGAATCATTATTTTGTTGTGGGCGGAGCTATAGTTATAGTGAAGTTGAGTTTCTGATGGCGTTTATATGATGAAGTTGTTGTGGGCGGAGCTATAGTTATAGTGAAGTTGAGGAGTGTTTCTGATGGCGTTTATATGACGCAGTTGTTGTGGGCGGAGCTATAGTTATAGTGAGGTAGAGAAGTGTTTCTGATGGCGTTTGTATGACGCAGTTGTTGTGGGCGGAGCTATAGTTATAGTGAAGTTGAGGAGTGTTTCTGATGGCGTTTATATGACGCAGTTGTTGTGGGCGGAGCTATAGTTATAGTGAAGTTGAGGAGTGTTTCTGATGGCGCTTATATGACACAGTTGTTGTGGGCGGAGCTATAGTTATAGTGAGGTAGAGGAGTGTTTCTGATGGCGTTTCTATGACACAGAGTTGTTGTGGGTGGAGCTACACTATCTATACCATATAGAAAATGTGTGCAGTCTTTTATAGGGTTTATATTAGAGGTGGAGTCAGTGAACCAGTAGGTTATTGTTATTTATGTGGATGGAGCGCTAACTAAATTATCTATTGAATATAGCTGCGGTAAAATGTTGTACAGTAGAATATAGTGGTGGCACCCAGTAGGGGATTTAAAACAGGGTTTAAAGTTATTGTGTTGTGTTTTCTGTGTGTGTTTGGGGCTTGGTGTGTAGTGAAAATTGGTGTAGATCCCGAAGAAGGGAGTTTTCAGATAGGTGGTGCCCCTACTTCTTACCTTGCTTTCTTTTTAGTGCCCTTGTAATATCACCAAATCAGAATTAATTTTCCCAGCTCTGCTGACATCACAATGCTTTATATTAATACGGCCATTGATATTGTTTTGTGTCTATTTCCTTTTCTCTGAAACTTATTTCGCTTATTCACAGCTCCACTTTCTTTCAGACCCAATGTGTTAAAGGTGGAATATTTTTTTTCAGATAGTTTTACACTGCTTAGGGATAAAAGGACTGCTTATCTGAGGACAGTTTTGAAGGTATACCAGGTCTTGAAAGGATGTCATCAATTTCTTCAGTAACATCTGTAGCTAGTGTGTATTTAGAGCCCATTCTTTGTGCAGTGGGTTTATCTCCTATCTAATCCCCTCAGAAAGTTCAGATCCATTGCACTTGTATTGCTGCTTTGACAGGAAATGAAATGCAGGAAGGGTTGGGTATAGATCTAAGCCGTGATGCTGGGAGTGCAGGATAATGCAGGCTACCGGTGCTCATGCAGAGTCAGAAGAATCAGCAGCCCTCCCCCACTCCCTCTGTCCTCCATCTATCCCTCCATCCTCTCTCCTGCTCGCTCTCTTTAATTCCCTTTTAGCTTCAGCAGTAGCAGCAGCAGCGCCGTGTCTCCCTGCTGCCTCACGTGGATGCGCTTGCTCAGCCGCGTGCAGCGCGTGATCCCCGGGCACCCCCACCCCCTCCACACACAGGCTGTGTTCATAGAGTCCTCTGTTTTGATGCTGCAGAGAGGAAAAGAGGGAGCTTGGTCAGTGGGTCAGCGAATCTGCGCCTCGTCACGTTTTCCTGCCTCATGCAGCTTCTGGTGTTTTGCATGAGCAAGGGCTTTGGTTTAGGAACATACACCCTCTAGACAAGAGGCCTGTCATGCCACACACAGACCTGCGTGCAGATACAGATGGCATATAAAGATACAGTGCTCTGCAAAAGTCAGCGATGACCATTCTTAGTCTAAGGAAACACAGTTGATAAAATTAGGCACGAAATAAGCTCCTTCTACAAGCCATGGAAAGTAGGGGAACCCAAAACATTAGCTTATTACCACAGATAGTCAAAGTGGGAGTCACAACAACCATACAAGGCCTGTCTGCATTAGATAAACAATGCTTCAAGCGTCGATTTGAGAGACGGCAGGAAATCTATTTATCTGACAACTCTGAGATACTCTGGGTCTGAAAGGACGTGTCAGAATAAACCAGTAGTCATTGGCACTCCATTATAGCTGGGCTTTGCAAACACTGCAGTGTCACCCCAGGGTCAGAAACGGTCCAGAGGCCCTGTGGTCAGACAGTGACCACTGGCGAAGTGTGAGCGGCGACTGTACAAGCCAAACGAGCTCCAGTATCTGTACCTGTGCCTGTAGAAAAAAGTGCACGGCCATGGCCTCCTTCCCAGAGCTGCTTTTGTTTGTGCGTTTACAGCGGTCAGAAATTTCCCTGAGCTTGTTTGACTTGTTTACCCTCCCTGTGGCTCATTAGAATACAGTTCTGTTTTTTTCACACCTACGTCCAGGTGCTTGAAATGGTTCAGCAAGGCTTTGGCCTACATGGGGATATGATTTCGTGGCTTGTTTTTTCATCAACAGCAACATTCTCATGTTGATTAAACAGCACGCCAAGTATGCATGCACCACTTAAGCATTTCTATCCCCTGCAGAGCCTGACTTCCTCACATGTCTGTAGGAGAACACTGTGCACCATCTCAGCTGTCCACAGTATATAAAGGATTTCCAGCTGAAACACAGGAGAAAGCCAAGCTCCAGAGAAGCAGAGAGTGAGAGTAAGGGCAAAGGGATGGGAAGAGGAGATGGGGTGAAAGTGCGAGAGGGGGGAATTACTGTGGAGCACTCACGTTCCTGTGCCTGCCGCTTCTCACTGGCAGATTAGAGTTTGCACGGGTAGACTAAGCTCATGATGAGCTGCCAGGGACCTGCTGATTCCTCATTTAATACAAGCGTTTCCACTGACCCCGATTTGATGTTGAGCAAGAAGCAAGCTCTTCACTGAGCTTGCTGAGATGATGCTTGAGGTGTTATAACCGCAGCTGTTGACATAATAAGGCGTGAGGATTATCATAACAGCGATTATACTAATGAATCTTGATATCCATTTATTCTCATCCGTAAAGTGATGCCATAGTAGATCCACTGTTTTTTCCCTAAGGTCGCATTCAACAGCGGCCCTTTTTAACATGAAACCAAAACGAGTTCTTTGGAGCAATGCCAGAAAAAGAACCAGTTTTGTTTCCTTAAAAGCAACACAGGCTTTTCTAGGGAACTGCTGTTATCTCTGGTTTGTTTACATTCAGAAGCTCCACTTCTTTGAATCACACTGTTGTTGGTAGGTGCCTGAAGTTTAACTTGTCTGCAAGTGTTTATTCACTGTTTGAATTACCACTGAAAACTTATTTGTAACCCTAGCTGTTTTGGATTTGTAGCACTTTCAACGTGTTTACTTTTAATGCAGTTGGAACTCTCCTGAATTTAGTCAGTTCCACCTTAAGTAATGAAACAGCTAGTCAGTTACCCACCTACAGAGCAACATCCTCATCTCTTTACATGCTTTTTCAACGTTTGGAGGTCTTTCCGCCATCTAAACATCTCTAGATGCTGTTTCTCTGCTGTGAGAAGGAAGATAGCTAGCCTAGCGTATCAGACTGAGATGATTTGTTTTTTTAGCTGTTCATTGACACAAGGTTTTTAGAAAAACCCTAGACTGTTTTGCAGCACACAAACAGCTAGTAAATGATGAGGATCACCTATATAAGAGCTTCTATTTTTGCTCATGGGCTCTCACTTTGAAATTAAAATGAAAGGGATGAGGGGTAGTTTTCCACCATCTTCCAAAAGTTACATAGTGCAGTTTCTGCAGTGCTAGCAATGACAGAGACACTGTTCTCCCTATTACAAGTCAGTGAAACATCACAATGATTTTGAAACTGTAATTCTACCTAGGGTTCCTTTTAAAGAACCACTTTTAGTCTCTTAATATACTTTCGATGAGACTCGCTTTAGTAAATGACATTGGTGTTAAGTGCATAATGTAAGACGTCAAAAACGAACCCCTTAAATAGAAAATACATATTAGGTGGACACTCTTCATGCTCAGATCTCCGAACCCAGTTTGGATCTATGGGAAAAATACCTAGTGGTCAGGGACCCCTAGAAGCTGATGCAGACCATGTAGTGTTCCTGAAGAGTACGCAGATGAAAGACTATGTTTATTAGTGACTTGTGACAGTTAGGTACCTGCCAGGAACCTTTATTTTTATGAGCATTATCAAAACAATAACAGGGCAGTTTCATTATCAGCAGCTAGCTGTTTATCTTTGGATTCCTTCATCAGACGCTGGCTGTTTATCCGTGACTGCATATTTCCTTGAAACACACAGCCCTCACATGTACCTCCAGGTGTGAGTGTGTATTTCCATGTGTGGCTTGGGTGGGGTTAGCGAGCTGGGTGGGGCCGACCGGTGAGCGGGAAGCTCAGGTAAGATAAGGGCGGCAGTCACACGCCTGTAAGGTCAGGCACAGCAGTGTGTCAATAATAAATCCACCACACACGTGCTGCCTGAGGGATTATAAAAACACTTGAACTAAACAAATGCCATGTGCACGAGGAAACACCAGAGCTGGGAAGGGTGGGGGTGGGGGTGTGGGGAGAGAGAGAGAGAGCCACTGGTGGAAGTGTAACACTTGTTTATATTCTCACAGAGGAGCAAGCTTTTAGAAACCGTTTCCTGTTATGTACCTGACAGTCATGTGGATGTGTTTCAGGGAACTATGATGTACAATGATGGTTAGAGCCTACACGCTTTTGTTTATCTTGGAACGTGGACATGTGCGCTCGGGAGTGCCCATGTGAGCACATGTTGTTGTTCTTTTTCACACCTTCCCAAGAAGCGTGCAGATGTTAGGTCCTTGTGTTGTAACCCCATACAGCAGTCCAACGTTTCTTAGGAAATGTAATCATACGCCATCTTGATTAACCGTTTACTGCAGATCGTTAACGTATTGCAGCAATGAGACTTGTTTTTTTAAGATATTTGTTCATTTCTTTGGAGGAAATGGAGGGCTTTCTGTGTAAAATGGAGGAGTTGAAGTCTCTTGGTGCTCTGTATTAATTCAGTAAAGCAACTGCTAACTGAAACCACACACTGGGGACAATTAACTACAACAGGAACAATCTTATCTGGTCCTGTGTTATAAATCACAGCTGAAATCAACTATTCGAGTGTTTGTTTGGTTTTTTTACCACGTTGTATTAGTTGAAGCAGTGTGATAGCATTCCTGAACCCACTCCATCGGACCAGATATTTATTATATAATTATAATTATATAGGACCTTTCCAGAAACCCAAGGATGCTTTGCAGTTAACACTCCACAGAACAGCGTTCCACAGCTTCCTCTGAACCAGGAACCACAGTCCACATCCATCGGGCACTAGGGAGTTCACCCACGATAGAGTGACAATACATATCTGGGCATACACACATACAAAAACACACTTTCACTCACACCAGGACAGGGTTTTGTTATGGTTATTTATTTATATTATTATTATTATTATGAAAAAAAAAACCAGGCTGCTGTGGGAAACAGAGCAGCTGCTAAAAGCATGCCATGGGAATCATAAGCTGTAACTGGAACAAACGCACATTTGTGTCTTATTATGGATCATAACTGGAATAAACAAGAGCTCCTTGGGGTCCAGAATGGGCTGAAGGGCCGTAACTGGGATAAACAGGAGCTCCTCCGTGGCCTATATAAACAGACGGGGCCATAAGTGAACCCCCCCCGACTCTGTGCTAGCTCTTGTTGCTTCATACCTGGCGCGCCTCGGCTTGTTTGGGCCACGCAAAGCATTCTACCAAAACGTGACTCACGGTGCAATAGTGTACGCGACGCCCGCCCTGCACGGCAGCAGCGGCGTCCGCGGGGCCGTTAACGCCGCGTTTGCACGAGGCTGCGTACCGACCGTTTCGCGGGTGCATGTGAGGCGGCGGTCAGGTGTCGAGCCGCGCTCGAGCCGCGGGGACGTTATTATTGGAGCGCGAGGAGGCGGCACGCACTTGCCGCCACGTGACGCAGCGCCTCGGCTCATCCTAAGCCAGTGCGCATGTGCAAACGTGCCAGAGGCTGAATCTCAAACGGTTCCATTCTCCCTATGTAGTACTCACTTCGTAGGGCATGAAACGACAGCGAGTCGTACTTTATTGTACTTCGACTAGATATCAATTCATATTCAGCCCACAGCAGCGCGACTTCCCCTCTAAGATTTACCGGACAACCCTGTTTTGGGGCGAAGCAGATTCTGGACCTGCTAAGTGCACTGTGTAGAGTAGGGGGCCATTTGCGAAACAGATACAGCATATACTTCAGAAGTTACCTCCTGTGGAGAGCTGGGGGAAAATGCTAGATGAGGAAAAGTGACTGTGGGCCGTTAAAAAATAGAAGAAAGACAAAAGAAACAGGTCGTCAGGGAGCTCTGTTTTGTCTCGTGGACGAAGGGTATTTGGACAGTGCGGACACCACGATTCGCGCGCTGTTGCTGAGCTACCGGTGTTATTTATAGCACGTGCGCTCGTTCCGTCTGAGAGAGCAATTAGCTTTGCTTCTGTACGAAGCAACGGTGCTGAAAAGACGGAATTCTCAATCTCTCCCTCTCTCTCTATTTTTCTGGCAACCTTGCACCACTTCACGGTGAAAGTACTGACTCCTGAAATATAATAAATATCAGGCCTGATACACTGGGGCTGTTTGTGCCACCCCACCCCTCTACTATTGTTGGCTAAGCTACAAACATCACCTCCTCACAGAGTGATAGTTCCATAATGACCCTATGACAGTTTACCCCACTAAAACCCAGCCAACACATCAAATGTGGAGCCCATATGTCCAGCATATTTTATCCAGGGCCTGACATATGTCCTCCAGAATATATGATGTGACCTTGGTGGATTCATCGCCTCTATGGGCAGCCCACCTGAAAGCACAACATGTACCTAACACGACCCAGTATGAGCCCATGGGTATCTTGTATATAAAAGGTTACTGGGCTAATTTTGAAATATATTTGCATAATACAAGTATTAAGAATGTTAACTGACATTCACTGTAGAGAAATCTACCAGTTCACAACCAGAAATCACAATGTTCAGTAGAAAAGTTACCAAACGGAGCTGGACACTAGCCCTCCAGATCTGGTGGTGTTACCCTTGCCCTAGTTACTGAACCTCTGCACTTATCACTTGATCTTATTCATCACTGCAAAATCACCACTGCAATATCAAAGCTCTGCACCTTTTATAGACTGCTTAGGGCATAGTGGTGCATGAGACATGTGGAGCTGAAACAGCAGAGAGACAAGAAAGGGTAAATCAAACTCAGTGCCTGATAAGGAGTTATAAATATGCTTCAACCAGTCATTGCAAAACGTTCTACTTTGTGCAGACATTTGGGTATTTCTGAGTCACTGGTATATCACACTTTTGAATCATGTCCTATTTGCATATTTGATGCCCCAGTTTTGATAAGAGATGGGTGGCTGAGATGTGCAGTTCTGATTTTGAAATGGGTGTTTATTCGTTCTTATAAAGTCTGGGAACAAATTCATTAATCAGATACTTAATACGGTTATGGCTGTCAGATACATCTATGTCCAAAAACAAATTCAACAACAGCCTCCTGTATAGTTCCCAGAGTTGAAATCCGCATTTGCTTTTCTAAATGATGCTTAAGACAACGTTTTTTAAGGAAATATGTATAATGTACATAACAGGAAGCGTAGGAAAGCAGGAGAGAAAGCAAGTCAATGTTTATTTTTTTTATAGAGATAACTTGTTCATTGCTCCCTAGCAGCTCAACACAGATTCACATTTTATACACAGAGAGCCAACAGTGGCCTTGTTAATCTGATAGATGGGTTGTGGGGGGAATGCAATGTCTTGAATTGCTTGTGCAATGCCACCATGAGGCTTGCTGAAAAAGGTTATATATGTATTTACCTTTGCCCTTATTTCCTTTCAGGAGGTGTTATACTATATGCTGGCTCCAATGGCAGTGCCAGCCCTAGCCCTGGAAGTCCATCCAGTGGGTACCAAACCCAGTCGCCCTCCTCACACTCCCAGCCCTCATCCCCAGAGGAGGTCACCTTCACAGAGATTGGGGCCCTGAAGCAACGCAGCAATGGTGGGACACCTCCCTCTCCCAAGCTGGTCTTCCAGTTCCCTGAAATCTACAATGGCTCGACAGCAGCCTCTGGCCAGCATTCTTACTCGCACCCCATTGCAGGCAAAAGACCCTGTGGTTTCACCGGCACCTTTACCAGTAAGCATCTCTTTCCACTGTCCTTAAGAACAAGGTCAGGCATAGCACTGATAAATCTGTTCTTGCTGTGTTTTCCTGACCTCTTACCCTCTTTGTTGTTGCAGAAACAGGAGGCATGGTTCTGCTGTGCAAAGTGTGTGGTGACATTGCATCTGGATTCCATTATGGGGTGCATGCTTGTGAAGGCTGCAAGGTAAGCCAGAGTGACATGCTTAGACTTCCAGCAGTCTTGGTCCTGGAGTATCTGTGTCCGACACATTATCTTAGGGCACATTCACTACAAGTTACCTACTCTATTCCACTCTACTCAGCTGTACTCACTGTTTGGTCCTTGGTATGGGTTGGTTTTCCACTACAGCTCTCACTGGTTTCTTTTGTCACCAACCAATTCAAGGAATGTTTTCACCTCTTCAAAAAACACTTGCCATCAATTTATGAGCTGCTGTTGTGTGTTGTGGCAAGTCCTTCTGGCCAGTCAGCGCTTATTCCCTACTTGGCATGCTTAGATCCAAGCAGGAACTAAAAAACTACCAAGTTCCAGGGACCAGGGACCAGATTTACCCAATGGAAAAGCAAAAACAAAAAAGCTGAGTAGAGCCGAGTCCTGTAGGTACCATACAATGGAAAAGAGCTAATAGAGGGGTCACCCACCCTGCTCCTGAAGGTCTGCAGAGTCATTTATATCTACTTCTGTCTAAGTGTATGTATCATGGTGTTCTTGCCCAGGAGGTTTAAAATAACCACTGTTTGGTTTTTCTGAGGGTTTTACATGCCAGCATCATCTAAGGAAGGGCTTGTTAGTTAGCTACGTTGCTTGATCAGGTGTATCACAGCATCTAAATTTCTAGGGCAAGGGTACTCCAAGACTGAGCTGAGTGAGGTTCCTCCTTTTGAGCCTCGTCTAAACCTGGGGTTCCCAATCTCAGTGCTGGTGACCCCCAGGCACTACATGTTTTTGAGTTGATTGCTAAATAACTTGGAGTAGACTTGGAATGAGAACCCCTGGTCTAAATATATCTCCTGATGTTCCCTTTCACCAGGGCTTTTTCCGCCGGAGCATTCAGCAGAACATCAACTACAAGATGTGTGTGAAAAACGAGAACTGCTTGATCATGCGCATGAACCGCAACCGCTGCCAGCACTGCCGCTTCAAGAAATGCCTGGCTGTTGGCATGTCGCGTGACGGTGAGCCTTTGCTACCATCTTAGTACCACAGTAGGACTTGAGCAGGCACAGAAAAGTCTGGTCCCACACCCCACCTCTCAACCTAGATTCCTCATTTAGTTTTTGCACTGTTAGGAAGTTTCAGGAGAGCAAGTTTCTTTTACCCCATGTGCAGGCTTGCTCCTGTCTTTCTCCTGCCCTTTGCAGTCCATTCTCTTCTTCCTTATTCTCTCAACCCCCCTCCACTCTCTCTCACTCTCTCTCTCTCTCTCTGAGCTGCTGTATCCAACCTCTTGCAAACTACCTAAGCTCCCCCATCTCCCCACCCCTTCCAGAGACAATGATTTACGAGGGCTGGTGTCATGCAGTCCCTTAAGCAATCTGTCATCTGGAAAACTGCAGCAAACACAAAAATTATTTTGGGAAATTGGAACACGGGCAACTTGATTACCCTGCATGTGTCCTTATAATATCTCCAGCAATTAATAGCCTGCTGTTGCAACAATTAAGCAAGGGATGCAGAGGATGGCTCTGCAGCCCCCCTCAGGAACACAGCTTCATCCATTTCCTATCTGTGTAATTTAATGCCAGAATACACAGAAATCAAGGCCTTCATAACCAGCTAATTTAATGGCCGAGAGCGATATGCGCTTGGCCTGGAAAACAAAAACAAGACAGCAATATGACACTTGAACACTGTGACCTACTTAGCGAGTTTGGTTGCGGTTTTTCTCTTCTCGTCAGTGGAAGGCACCATGCTGTCAGAGAACCATAGGGCACGATCAGATCTGGGTGAACTCGTGGGGTGGGTGTACGATTGGTTTGCACCTTTTATGATTAGGCACCAAGGGGGAAATGGGTGAATGAGCACAGCGCGGGAGGTAAACATTCCTGTTGACCCTCTCTTGGGCAGCTTTTGATAGAGCAGAGAACCACAACCTAAAAACCCCTTTCTTTCGTTGCACCCATTGCACAAACAGGAAAACCTCATGTAACGGCCTTGTTGCCACTTTAAAGCCTGCGCCCTGATTTTAGTTCAGGCGCTTGGGTGATTTTGGCTTTGTGATAGAGACAGATGTTCGGTTTGACACGATGGCATGGTTTCACTTCCACCGCCACCATGCCATGTGAGAAAACCAGTCCTCAGGATTGAATTAAGTGTGCCACACAATGTTCTGCCTCAGTGGAGCATAACTGAGCAAAGCCTTGACTGTTGGGTAGAAGATACCCACTGTGTTTCACGTTTGGGACGAGTTGGAGTGGCATTGATCCAGAACTGATTATTCCAAACTCGAGTGAAGGGGGAATAAACTCAATATTAATCCCATTGGATTCAAACTGGTTTAAACTCTAGTCTTCACTTTGTCTTTGCTTCACCCCCCAATCCCCCTCTTCAGCCCAGAGCTGGTGTTGAGTATCCCTACTTTATCCTCTATTCTTCTCATATCCTTTTCCTCTCCACTGCCCTCTTATCCCTTTCTACTTCTTTGCCCTTTCCTCCATTTCTCTTTTCTCCTCTTGCTTCATGTGCCCTGTGCTCTACAGCCTCTAATGGCCATCAATCATTCTCCCCATCACTGAGCCATTCTCATCACGTTCTCCGCCTGGCCCACTGCCCTACTTACTGGTTAAGAGAAGGAGAAAGAGATGAGGAGAGATGAAGAGAGAGAGAGAGAGAAATAGAGAAGAGGGACAGAGAGAAGGAGAGTGGGGGATGCAGCATATGGTTGCATAGGTGCTATATATAACCACACCAGCTGATGGATATTCTTAGAGGGTGGGTGCAAGGAGACAAAAGGTGATGAAAAAAGAAAAGGAAAGAGTGAACAGGACATTCTTTGTTAGATGATGAGGAGCCCAGCACCATTTTTCATACGTATGCCATCATACAGTATAAATGGGGTCGGTGTCTAGAAAACTGGCACTTAGATGATCATTTACACTGGTTTATTAGTAGCTATTTGACTCTAAGCTCAACATGCATTTGCATCTTCCACAGCTGTACGTTTTGGTCGCATCCCCAAGCGGGAGAAGCAGAGGCTGCTGGACGAGATGCAGAGCTACATGAACAGCCTGAACGAGACGGCCAGCATGAACATGGGCTCATCCCCTTCTTGTGAGCCTCCGACCAGCCCCATAGAGATTCAGCCCAAAGAAGCCATCAGCTCCATGGCCAGAGCTTACCAAAACATCTTCCCAGGTGGTCAAGACCGTCTAAGCAAGAGGATGGCCAGCAACGGCAGCGGCAGTGTGCCAACATCTTTTCACAGCTCTTCTCCTCAGGAAAACAACTACACCCACGCAAACCCTCCTGCAGTGTACCACTCCAGTGGCTCTGTGGGCTACACAGCAGCCTCCCGTTGCCCGGTAGCTCACAATGACAACAAATGTCCGCTGTCTTCGTTGGAAAACGGTCGCTATAACTATCCAACGTCCTCCAATCAGAACCACAGCCGGTCTACAGGAAGCCAGCCTCTGCAGCCCAACCAGGCCAATTACAACAGCAGCTTTCCAGCTGGAGAGATGCAGGCACAGTGCCCATGGAAGCTGGAGGCAGGCTCTAAAGTGCTGGTGAGAAATGTTTTGAAAAGTGCTCTACAGTATGTTTTAGCAGGGAATAAATGACTTGTTAACTCCATCAGTGCAGTGGTTCCTAACCCTGATCCTAGGGTATCCGTGCCCTGGATATGCTGGACAGTATGGCCACTCCAGGACCAGCGTAGAAACCACTGCATCTTTCCTCAGTGTAGCAGCATGGCAGGCTCATATTTCACCATCTATCTTTTCGTCTTTGTCTCTCTAGGCTTGTCCCCTGAACGCCTTCCCAGTGTCAGGACCTGGGGTCTCTAGTCAGCAGGTGTGGGAGTCTTTCTCACAGTGCTTCACCCCAGCAGTCCGAGAGGTGGTGGAGTTTGCGAAGGGCATCCCAGGCTTCCAGGACCTCTGCCAACATGACCAGATCATGCTGCTCAAAGCAGGAACTTTCCAGGTACATATGAGTCATCTCTACAATCCTGTATCTATCGTTCTAATCTCCCTGCCCACGTTGCCTGTGATTACGTTGGAAAAACCAAGTCATAACAAGTGAAACCATCTTAAATCTAGTTGAAATGTTTAATAGTTCTCATTCGGAGATCATAAAGATAAAGAGGTTTTAAAGATGTTCTTGTTTTGAGTAATTGAAGTTATGTAATAACATAATTTTGGGAGTAGGCCCACGCCCGAACTCCTCCTCTCAGCTCTATATATACCCCGCAAATTCACGTCATTTCTGCGTCAGACACACTTGCTCCCACATCCACCCCGTCTCCACCGTTTCTCGTATTCATTTATCCAGCGGGGGCTTCATACGCATTCCTAAGAACCCCTCCCCAAAGACTTCACCTCCCCGTTTCAGCCTCCACGGGCGTGGTCTGTACTAGCCAAATTTTGTATGGTTCTTCTATCTATAGATGTTCATCAACGTATGTTCCTCTGCTCTCACGCCAGGTGCTGATGGTGAGGTTCTGCTCACTCTTTAACCCGAAGGAAAGGACGGTGACTTTTCTGAATGGTCAAGCATACCCACTGCCCACCCTACGATCGCTGGGCATGGGCTCGCTACTGGACGCCATGTTCGAGTTCAGTGAGAAGCTGGCCTCACTCGCTCTGGAGTCTGATGAGATGGCGCTCTTCATGGCAGTGGTCTTGGTCTCTGCAGGTAAACAATAAACAAAGTTATGCTTACAGGTTTCGTGAGTCATCACAGCTGTTAGAGCTTGTGAAAGTCAATGTCTTGAAGCCCCAGGGGAAGTGTATTTTGGTACTGAACCAGAACTCCAACTGGGGTGTCCAGTGTAGAACGTGCAGTGCTGCAGTCCAGTCCAACCCTGAGGAACAAAATGACCATAGTGTTTTGGACTGTAGCCACTGCTGATTCTAACTATAAGCTTCATAAGCAGTAGCTGAGGGTCCAAGAGCTGCTAGGGGGACCTGTTTGAAATATATATATATATATCCCAAGAACAGAACCAATTGCTGCCCATTCTTTTACAGTGCATTTTTACTGTCATTGTCGGTGTATAATCCGATCATGTCTCACTCTCTATAGATCGCACTGGTGTCTCCGACATGGCGGCTGTGGACCAGCTTCAGGAGGGTCTGATCCGGGCCCTGCGATCCTTGATGACCCGTCGTCGCCCTGACGACAGCACCCTATTCCCCAAGCTGCTTCTGCGTCTGCCGGACCTTCGCACCCTCAACAACCTGCACTCGGACAAGCTCCTGGCCTTCCGCATTGACCCCTGAGCTGCACGCTGCAGCCATCCAGCTACAACCAGCCTCAGACGGCCAGTCAGATCAGGGTTCTCTCTGGTCTAGGAGAAGACTGGCCATTTAGGAGAAGTAGAGGAGTGGAGGAGGGTGGACCATGCTCTCCAAGGAACCTTGCATTTGTCGGTGTGCCTGAGAGAGGAAAACAACAGGCCCAATGAGAGGACGGTCGTCTATAACTCTCCTTTTATGCACTGTCCGTTACTCTCAGCACAGTCACTGCTTTAAAGGGAAGCAGTTTCTCAATCACATCGCAAACCGGCTTAAAGCTAGAACTGTCCGAAAACCTTTTCAAGACCAAAACATTAGTTCTGGACCATTCCTCATTGGTCTTCTGTTTGTTCTTTTTTCCAGCACAGTTCCAGCCTGCAATTAAGACCACAATATAAAGTAGAAGATTAAAGTGTAGGGACCATTTAACGCTGGGTGTGTGAAAAGAGAAAAAAAAAGTGTCCATGTACATAACACATAAATATTACAGTGGTTTAAACTCATATGTAGAACTGTGTTAGTGTGAGTGACATTAAATAGCAGATTTTTAACTGAATCAAAAGCACAAGCACTCGTAGTTATCACTTTAATTTGGAAAGAGATGGAGAGCAGTAATATCCCCCGCTGGGAGAACACAATGCAAGTCCTGTATCTTTCTTCATTTACCTTCTGTTCTATGTCACGTTGAATACAGTTCACCGATTGTTGTTCCTTTGTCTCGGTTTCGTCTGAACCTTGGGAAACAAAAACCAGCAACCACCCACTCTCTCCACGAGCATGTTGCGTTTGATATGTGCTTATTTGACCATTTTAATGCTGTATATAATGCACAGTGGACTTGGATATCAGAGTCAGAACAATGTACAGAAAAGATATATTTTTGTGGAGAGTTAAGACTGACAACGGTGGGGCTTTGGGTGCCTTTGGAAGAGATGCTTTTGTTTATGTACATTTAGGTGGACGAACCCTCACCAGGTTTGGCGATTATCCTGACACCAGCAGAGAGACTGTTTTTATGAAGACGATACGGACTGATATATGGAACAATTTGATTGGTTCTTAATGGCTCTTGAAGCAATGCTGTATGATCATACTAATGTATATTTTGTAAATTGTATTCTTCTATAGAAAGGAGATAAATATGAGATTATCTACATGTTGGTTTGGCGTTTTTATTTCCATGTGGTGCTTTTTCTAGTAACTCTATTAATGCTCGTCGTACTTGACTAGAGCTGCATTTAAAAAAAAATAGGTAACGATTTTTTCCTGACATTTATGGCTCCACGGGGAATGTGACAACTAGGTGATGTCGCAAAAAACAGAAGCTCAAAATGGAAAGTGAGTGGTGACTCAGAAATGACACTTTGCACATCAATAATAAAAAAAAAATCATGCTCTTATTATGAAATCTGGGTCTAAGCATTTTTATATGAAAACAATATATATATATATATATTTGAGAAATTGCATGAATCACACATTTTCCCCTGAATAATCCCTCTATATTCTGAATTATGAAATTGTTAAACTTGTGCTCAATGCTAAATAATCTACCCGTAAACAAACACACCAAATAACTCTGTTCAAACCAATAAGCTGCGTCCAGTGTGGTGGTTAATCACAGAGGTAGTAGCGTGATTAGGAAGTAGAAACAATTAGATGAGCTTGAGGTGTTATATAATAGACTTGAAGTACAATGCGAGGAATGTTAGCTTAGCGCTGATTTAGCATAGCCATATTTTGACCCAGACCTGACAAATGTAAACATGTATAGGGCGTGTAATAGACATGTTTTCAGTTGTCTACGCAATGACAGTGTACAATAACAAAGTGAAATAGTTTCATCCAAAATCAAGTCCACCCTCACAAGCAAATAAAGGGGGTAAAAAAAATCTAAAGTACAGTTTTGTTACAAATAGGATTACCTTATTTCACAAAGAACAAACACAGATCACTCTTGTAATTGCTTCAAATACTTCTTGAGAATTTGACGGTAAATTTGAACCTGTTTATTACACTTGTCTTATGTACCCTGCCCTGGCAAACAAAGGAATAACATTCATACATTCATTGTCTGAAACCGCTTATACAGTTCAGGGCCACGGTGGGTCCGGAGCCTACCCGGAATCACTGGGGGCAAGGCGGGAATACACCCTGCAGGGGGCGCCAGTCCTTCAGGAATAACATTCATTCATTATCTGTAACCCGTATCCAGTTCAGGGTCGCGGTGGGTCCAGAGCCTACCCAGAATCACTGGGCGCAAGGCGGGAATACACCCTGCAGGGGGCGCCAGTCCTTCAGGAATAACAAAATATTTTAAATAGCACCTCTTCATGTTTCTGTCACAAAGTGTTTGCCATTTTTCAAATGTTCCCCACACCTCTAAGACACATCTCCACAATGGGGATTTCCTAGTCTTTTAAACTAGAAAATCTCACCCTTTGAACTATTGTGGCACCACTGTAGGAGGTAAATAGGCATGTTCCCAGCAAACGTAGCAATGGTTAGCATTCTCATTTTACTCAGAGTTTTATTTAGAGTTTGTCGTCCAAAAGCAACAAAGCACCTGTGTTAGTGCCTGTTCACTGTGTCCACTGTAATTGGGGCTTTAATGCTACATTGTGTGAGATGCTGAATAGCTCCAAGTAACTGAGCTCCCATCCCTTACATGAGGACCGGCTGTAACACCCTGATTAAGCAAAGTTTTACAGAGACCGGGAATGACGTTTCATTCATTTAAAATCTCAGAGCTAAATTTAGGCAGAATTATGACAGACAGATCAAGGTCACTTAGATATTGATTCAAAAGCAGACTGACATTTTAATAATTAGTCAGCTCACACAATACACACCCACAGCCTTCGACGCTCAGACGTTTATTAATGTATGAGACACTGTCAGGCCTGACTTAATAGGAATGAGAAATTGATTTCAGTCTACTGTGCTTTTGGCTGCTTTACAGAGAAAGGGGATGTTCGCTGGACTTCATAGGAGTAAGCCATGTTTAATTCAGTTAGTATTATCCAATCAGCACAACAAATTACTCATTAGCTACAATTAAATAGACACAGTGGCGCAGCAGGTAGGTGTCGCAGTCACACAGCTCCAGGGACCTGGAGGTTGTGGGTTTGATTCCCGCTCCGGGTGACTGTCTGTGAGGAGTGTGGTGTGTTCTCCCTGTGTCTGCGTGGGTTTCCTCCGGGTGACTGTCTGTGAGGAGTGTGGTGTGTTCTCTCTGTGTCTGCGTGGGTTTCCTCCGGGTGACTGTCTGTGAGGAGTGTGGTGTGTTCTCCATGTGTCTGCGTGGGTTTCCTCCAGGTGACTGTCTGTGAGGAGTGTGGTGTGTTCTCCCTGTGTCCGCGTGGGTTTCCTCCGGGTGCTCCGGTTTCCTCCCACAGTCCAAAAACACACGTTGGTAGGTGGATTGGTGACTCAAAAGTGTCCGTAGGTGTGAATGTGTGAGTGAATATGTGAGTGTGTGTCGCCCTGTGAAGGACTGGCGCCCCCTCCAGGGTGTATTCCAGCCTTGCGCCCAATGATTCCGGGTAGGCTCTGGACTCACTGCGACCCTGAAATGGATAAGGGTTACAGATAATGAATGAATGAAAGAATGAGTAAAAACTACAAAAGCCCAGATTGGCTTTCACTCTTTTCAGATAAGGACTGGAATCTGAGGCTGAAGGCTGACTAAAACTGGACAGCTAAAGACTGGAAAATCATTGCCTGGACTGAGCAATTTTACCCTGCTGATGATGCAATAAATGCTAGACACTTGCTCATATTGCGCTTCTGAATTCAAGGGTATCAACAGGAAAATTTGCCCCACCTTTTCTGCAGTAACAACATCTAACCTTCTCTTCTGTGAAAACTATTCTCTAGATGCTGGAATGTTCTCAGCCATGAGAACAATGGTCACAGTTTCCCCGTTCCCTAATGTATTCTACTTTTATCACAATTTGCCTTGTCACATAGCTCACATTCCTATTGTTCAATAGATCTCAGTCAATAGATCTGACATAAGAGCATGTCTGGGATGTGGTAGAACAGGAGATTCACAGTTTGAAAAACCTGTAGTAATTATGTTATCCATTCATGTCAACAAGCATCAGACTCATCAGGGAAGGTTTCCAGCACCTTACTGAAGCCATGCCATAAACATTTGTTCTGAAGGCTGTTTTGAAAGTAAGAGGAGGTCCTACATAGCTACGCACTGGAGAAAGAGCCATTGACAAACAGTGTTATGCTGCCATCATGTGACCAAATTGCTCTCTGTGTTAAAAGAAAATACTAAAAAAATGTGTACTTATGTGGGATATGTATGTAATATGGGATAAACTATGTTTTATGAGCACATACTTTGCCCCCAGTTGATGCAATAATTTACAACATAATTCATAACTTCTTTTGCTAGTTTCAGGAAACCGTGGACAAAAAAAATGCACATAAACAACATAATGACACGGCAAAAACAACCCGTGTCTTTCTGAAAGGTCAAAGCAAGGTTCTCATGCATTAGAAATAGGAGGAAGCTTTAATTTAATATGTACAATGGGGTTTGATATTTAAATTTGAAAACGGCACTTTTTCATTTTGACAAAAATGTTGACTCCTGTTGAAATCAGCTTTACACGTATTTATCTAATGCTCACCATAGTGATTGGAAATGAGTCAACTGAACAGGGAAGGTGTGATCTCCTATATCACTGAAGGCTTACTGCCGAAATTAACACAGGTTTTTAGGAATATTGTGTGTATATGTGCAGTTCTGTAATCAAATATACAGGAAATCACGTTCACAACTTCTGATTTACACTTTAGATTAGCTATTAGCTAGATTAGCTAACTAGCAATTCACTGATAATGTTGAACACTCTAAACTGACACTAGTTATTTATTGACCTTTAATTTAAAAAGGAACACTTCGTGAATTCACACAAACTAAAATAGCTACAGATTTGTCTGCCTTCTGCTCTGTCGCCTACTCCTCCAACTTGAGAAGGGCTCTGGAGCAGTGGCCACACTTCCTCACGTGTAGTTCACGCACAGTTTGTGTAGAGGGCGTCAAAGTGTTGCGTCGTGATCGCTACTCTACTCTTAGGAGCAATAAACACGTTAAATCTCTAGACAAGAACAGAACTGGCCAAAGGCCTTTAACCCCCTCGATACTTACCCCAGACCTGCTACAATGATGAGTGACTAATGCCCCTGATCTTAAACGTGTAACTGCCCTGAGAGCAAGGAGACGGTGGACCACTGCTGGTGACTGAGGGCAAAGTTGGAGGTCCACTAGTGATTTACACGGCCTTTTCTGGGCGGACGACTGATGATTTAACAGAATTTTAGACAAAAGGCCACATTTTAGCACTTTTTCCATTCACAGTGCAATTTAATTATTTTTCCTTAAGTAGGTTTTTTTTTATTACTCTTTATAAATAAGATAAGGGTTACAGATAATGAATGAATTATAAACAATGCTGCATTCATTTTGCAAGTCACATGAGTGGTTTTTTTTTATTTTAAAAGAGTTTTACAAAAATAACAAGCTCCTAAAATTTCAAGCTTGCTGCAAACTGAAGGCAGCGTGGAGTAGGATCACAGTTTCTGAGCTGTTCTTAAGGCAAATGTGTTAAAATGTAATTTATTACGAGTAGATAATTTGCTATTCAGAGTTTGTGTATGTTGTTTTTTGTTTGGGATTTAACTAAAGCATGCAGGTCAAGCCGAGCAGAAAGTTAACTACTTGCTACTTCTGTAAAACTGCGTCTAGAAATTAAACAAACAGATATTTAATGTTTAAACAAATTACACCACACAGCATTTCTTTCATTCATTCCTTGTCCGTAACCGCTTACCCACTTCAGGATCACGGTGAGTCCGGAGCCTACCCAAGCCTGGAGGGGGCACCAGTCCTTCACAGGGCAACAAACACTCACGGCTCATGACTGAAGGGTATAACACACCTTTGGGATGAGTTGTAGTAGTTTTGTGAACTAATCATCCAACATCAGTGACTGACCTCACTAATGCTGTTTTGGCTGAATGCTATCAAATCCTCACAGCAAGCGTAACAATAGCCTTCAATTCAGAAGGAGGGTTCCAAGAGCAGGTGTGTCACATATACAGGTCAGTGGCTAAAATGTTTTATTAAGGGATAACACCCTCAGAGAAAGCTAACACTTCAAATAAGAAGTCTCTTGAGGTCAGGTTCTAGGAGGTTTCCAATGATTGGCAGTGGCTTTGGTCCTGGAGGTTCCTTCTCTTTTTTATCTGGGCGCTGGAACGAGAGGAGTGGAGGGTAGAAACATTAACACGACACCAAGCAGCATGTTTCTGCACTGGGGTTTGGGGCAAATTGTGGGCAAAGGCACAGACTACTCTGGCTGTAAGTAGAACTAAAAGAGACTGGAATTATTTTTTAAATGTCCTGCCCTTTCAGCAGAAGGGGTCACTGCAGTGTTGTAGCAGTGGGGTAAAAGTACATTAAATGAAATTGATTTTGTATCAAAGTCTGCTTTTGCCTAAATAGCAAACCTAAAATAAACATTTCCCAAAGGCTCACAGAGGGCACAAACAGGTCAAGAAAACATTGCTCTCATAGCACTGTGTAAATAGTACAGCACACACTACAAATGGACCTTACTTTGTATTTTCTTCATCTAAAGAACTTTTTCCCTAATCGTACAATGTGATAAGTATTAATGCTCTTAATACCCACACACACACGAAATAAATTCACTCATTCATTCATTTTCTGAATCACCTCCATCCTAATCAGCGTCACAGTGAGTTACAGCCAGCCTGTCATCACTGGGTGCATGGCATCACATGCTCACCCAGTCACTTACACTTAAGGGCACTCCTGAGCAGCCAATCCACCTACCGACATGCCAACTGTGTTCTTGGAGCACCTGGAGGAAACCCATTCAGGCACTGGGAGAACACACCAAACACCTCACAGAGAGTAGCCCAAGGTATGGCTCAAACCCAGGACAGTGACACAACCTGCTGCGCCACCGTGCCGCCCACAAAATTAGAAAATACAAATATTTCATTTGTCCTTGTTTCATCCTCATAACATACGTAAAAATGATAGATTTTTCAAGGCATTAATCTGTTATTATTCAGTGTGAAGTAAAGAAGAAAAAAATACCTTTATTAGTCCCTTTAAGGAAATTGATTCTCTCCATTTAACCCCTCCATTTCAGTTAAAAAAAAAACACCCAAAATTCTAGCATTTGTTTATGTCTAATGTTCCCTTTTAATTCAAATTTACAACAATAATCTGTTCACTTCTTCCGTTCTATTTATATTTTTTACAAGTTGTCATTCAAAATGCTGGAGAATATTAACACCTAAAAACAGAGGTCGTGGGGTGCGGACTGACTGAGGAGGACGCACTCGTTAAAACACAGTACTTTTAATTAACCAAATATAACAAAACAAGAAACTTTAACAGAAGGAAAACAAAGAGGGACGCAAGCAGGATAAACTAGACACGGGGAAACTGCAGAGACAGACAGACTAGATAACACTAGACAAAGTAAGCAAAACAACGAGACTGGGAACTGGACTCTAAGGAGAATGACACAAAACAACATGCCCTAACTGGGAACACGACAAAACAAAGGTGAAACGTTCGACAAGAGGACGTGAGACAAGGGGGCTTAAATACAACAACAAACGAGAAACACCTGAAACGGAAAACGAGGGTAAAGACCAGGAGGCGGAACAAAGGCTGAGATCGAGAAAACAGACATGACGAGACGAGGGCGTGACAATAACACTACAATTGTAATTTAATTATAGCCATAAGCTATTTGGGGCGGCACGGTGGCGCAGCAGGTAGTGTCGCAGTCGCACAGCTCCAGGGGCCTGGAGGTTGTGGGTTCGATTCCTGCTCCGGGTGACTGTCTGTGAGGAATTGGTGTGTTCTCCCCGTGTCCGCGTGGGTTTCCTCCGGGTGACTGTCTGTGAGGAGTTGGTGTGTTCTCCCCGTGTCTGCGTGGGTTTCCTCCGGGTGCTCCGGTTTCCTCCCACAGTCCAAAAACACACGTTGGTAGGTGGATTGGCGACTTAAAAGTGTCCATAGGTGTGAATGTGTGTCTGTGTCGCCCTGTGAAGGACTGGCGTCCCCTCCAGGGTGTATTCCCGCCTTGCACCCAATGATTCTAGGTAGGCTCTTGACTCCCCGCGACCCTAAAATTGGATAAGCGGTTACAGATGATGGATGGATAAGCTATTTGAGTTTTATTAGACTACAACTCTCTCTCTCTCTCTCTCTTAAGAAATACTGCAGATATTTAGCTACTGGTTTGAGGCAAGAAAAAAGCCAGGTGGGAAAGAGAAAAAAGAAGAGGGAAACCAAGGGCCGCTAAACCAATCTAATAACCTTTTAAGGGCTTCACAGGTAAAAAATAAAATAAAATAAAACAAAAATAAAATATTACTTAAAAGCAGCAGAGGTGCTGAAGAGCTGCGTTGAGGAGGTGCTTTGTTGCTGCTTAAAGGTGTTTTCAAAAGACATTAGGCAGGACTCCTCAGACACAGAAAGGCTAACATCTCTAGCTTACTTCTCTCCAGCACATTGTTTAGCACCTGTTATTATGATAAATGATGTTTAATTATGATAATTAAATTATGAGTTTGTGCTTGTTGTTTGGTGTAACAACTGTCTGTTACACTTTTTGCTGACTTTAGCTTAGCCTGCTAAAGTTAGCGTAGTTAGCTCAACTGAACTATAGTAGCTAGCATAGTGGGTTATTAGCGGCTTTATCACTTACTAGTGTAAGACCCAAGCATATGTGTCTTTTCTTAGTAACACAACAGTGTAATGGTTTTTTAATGTTTCTTTTTTTTTACAGGGGCTGAATCCAGAGAGTAGAGAATCACTACAGAGGCGTACAAAGAGAGAGAAGCCACTGTGATGGCAGAGTGAGGAGGGGGAAGGAGAGACAGAAGAGGGTAGAAGGAAAAAATGGAGATTTACAATGAACTTCATTTTGTTGTCTTAAAGAATTTTATTAAATATTATTGAACAATATATGGTCTTTTAATAATTTGATCAATGTTTTTACAGGACAGTCTCATCACAGACAGCGAGCATATTGCTGGCACACCACTGACTGTAGGCTACTGCTGGTCCTCCATCGGATCACTCAGATTACTGTCCCGTGTACAACATAGAACTAGTTTTTTAATGCACAGAGATATTTTTCAGGAAAAAAATACTAATATTTCCAATAACTGTGAGAACTGCAAAAATGAGTCTGCCTGATATTAAAAGATTAGGTTGAAAAAGTTGATACTGTGCTGGATTTAAATGATTTACTAATCTTATTTACAAAATACATCAAGACGACGAAATGAAGGGAAATCAGTAAACTGGACTTTGAATGGTAAAGTGCTAAAATGTGACATTTTGTATAAACACGTTTAGCCACAGCCTGCCAGAATAAACTGAGTAAAATGCCAATGGACTCCAACCTTGCCCTCAGTGAACCGAGGTGATGTCTTGTAAATATTTCTTTCTTTCTTACTTACCTTTCCATTTAAGGGTAATCTGAAGTGAAGTGATACGTGAGGATGGTGGGAGGAGGTAAAGTTAAAAATAAATTATTGTTCAAATAAATTCTTTTCAACACAGTTCAACAGGCTTATTCTCCCCTAGCTCACAAACGACAGGGAGATCCTGTGTATTTCCCATGAACAGCTTCTCTGAAGTGTCATCGTTTTCTACAGAAATTATACAAGCTGAGTGTGCACAGCTGAACCCCAGTGTCATTTATTTCTTAGCAATGGTGTGAAGAAGATAATGAAGAAAAGTCTCCACTGACACCTTCCTGAGTTGTAAATACATTTTTAATACACAAGAGAACAGCTTCTAACAAGCTTCCTATTGAGCTTGGAGAGAGTTAGCCATTGGTTTGTTCAATCTCCCCCCATACAACCTCCCCACATCTGGAACAAAGTAACAAGATCTTATCTGAAACCCCCAGAAACAATAAGGCATTCATAGGTGACACACTCTCAGTAACACATACGTACAAGACACATTTCACCAGTGACACTTCGCCAGTGTCAGGAATGAGTGCACCTTCAAGTAGGTGGAAACTGACTCACTACCAAGAATGTCAATTATTGACCATTTTATCAGCTCCACTTACCACACAGGACCACTGTAGTTCTACAGTTACAGAGTGCATGCTTTCTTATTCTCATTTCACCCTGTTTTTCAATGGTCAAAGTGCCCACAGGAGTTGGGTGGTCAATCATTCTCATCACTGTAGTGACACTGACTAGGTGGTGGTGGTGGTGGTGGTGGTGTGTTAGTGTATGTTGCCCTGGTTTGAGTGGAACAGACCCTGCAGCGCTGCTAGAATTGTACTCATTGTGTTCACAAACTGTCCACTCCATTGGTTCACCTTGTAGATGGAATGTCAGAGACAGTTGCTGAATGGTTTGTGCTGGTCCTCTAGTCATTCGTCAGTGGACACAGGGCCCAGTCCAGCAGTGACACTGAGGGCTTTAAAAACTCTAGCAGCACTGCTGTGTCTGATCCACTCTTATCAGCACTGAGAATGACCCACCATCCAAATTATATCTGCATTACACACTTGAAAAAGATGGTTCTACAAGGGTTCTTTACTAAAGAAAATGATTCTATCTAGAATCCTGAACTTTTGCAGAATTAAAGTGACAATTGAAGAGAAGAGTGACACACACATAAGAAACAGGTGGACTTTAGTCTATAAAGTTAGTTAGTAATAATAAAATGGACACCGATTATAGAAACAAAGATACGTGTTCATAATCCACTGATTGCTTAGTGCATAGTGTACTGTACAGACTTGCTTTTTTAGATAAAAATAAATATATATCAGAAAATCAGGAATCAGAATACTTTGTGTTATATTTAATGTATATTATTTATTTTATTTGTAGCATACCACCACATATTATTTGAACGCAAAGCGATTTAATCATGAAGCAAAATCACTGAAAAAGCTCAGAGGTTAAACACTGGGGGCGGCACGGTGGTGCAGCAGGTTAGTGTCACAGTCACACAGTTCCAGGGACCTGCAGGTTGTGAGTTTGATTCCCGCTCCGGGTGACTGTCTGTGAGGAGTTGGTGTGTTCTCTCTGTGTCTGTGTGGGTTTCCTCCGGGTGACTGTCTGTGAGGAGTGTGGTGTGTTCTCTCTGTGTCTGTGTGGGTTTCCTCCGGGTGACTGTCTGTGAGGAGTGTGGTGTGTTCTCTCTGTGTCTGTGTGGGTTTCCTCCGGGTGACTGTCTGTGAGGAGTGTGGTGTGTTCTCCCTGTGTCTGTGTGGGTTTCCTCCGGGTGACTGTCTGTGAGGAGTGTGGTGTGTTCTCTCTGTGTCCGCGTGGGTTTCCTCCAGGTGCTCCAGTTTGCTCCCACAGTCCACGTTGGTAGGTTGATTGGCGACTCAAAAGTGACCGTAGGTGTGAGTGTGTTGCACTGTGAAGGACTGGCGCCCCCTCCAGGGTGTATTCCTGCCTTGTGCCCAATGATTCCAGGTAGGCTCTGGACCCACCCCTGAATTGGATAAGTGCTTACAGATAATGAATGGTTAAACACTGAATGTTCTCAAAAAAAAAAAAGTTTACTTTAAAAATGGCAATATTTCAGAAGAAAAAAATTTCAAAAATTTAGTGGTAGTTAAAGTAACAAGATGCAATTTGGTCAAACTTTGATTTTGACACAGTGTAAATGACATTTTCGTATAATGTTAAAGACCAAAAAAATTTAAAATAGCAATATGAGCGTTTGTTCTGATATCAGTGGTATTTAGCGCGTAGCAAGAGCAAGAAAGATGACTTTAATTGTTTGTTAAATACTTGACTTGTCTCAGACAGTTTGGGCCAATATATTTATTTGAACTTTAAATGTTCTCTTTAGGACCATAGAATACTTACTATAAAAATACTGTTTTTCTTACAATGCAGTCCATTTCCCCCAGTCACACAATGCTTCCAAACTAGGAGAATTAAGGCTAGCATATTTGTCCTCTGAGAGACATACAGCCAGCCACCACTTCACTCAGAGCTGGCTTCGACGCTAGTGTGGCACGAGCCTCCTGAAGGCTAGCAGAGGGCTCTTGTTGTGGCCTTGACGGTGCTTGGAAGCAGTGCTCACTTCCGCTTCCTCCATCTGAGGAAGGCATGGTCACTGCCTCAATAAAATTGTTGGAAGGCGCAACATGCTTGGAGGAGAACACTAACCACCCAATTCAGTTGTGTTATCTAACCCCGATGTTAGCTAACCCCAAAACTGGCTGTCATTGTGCTGAGTGACTGGGGGAAGGGGGAGAGCCACTCTACCCACACAGAAAAAAAAAGAAGGCATCACCGTTGATAGGGCAAATAAAAAGACAATAATCCCAGTCTTAAAGTGGAAGCCAAGTCATTACTGTAGCTTTCTAATCAGACAGAATGTATACGGCTTACACGATGCGGCTAACTGCACACAGCTCATGAGGGGTAGGGGTCAGGGTAGTGCCCACAACTGGTGTGAGGTCCAGCTGGTCCTCAGTCACACCCGGTGGAGGAGTGAAGTGGAAGTGTTGGAGGAGGGAGGAGAAGAAGAGGAAGAGCTCCATCTTGGCCAGGCTCTCCCCCACACAGATCCTGCGTCCTGAAAATGAACAGCAGAGGGTTTAACAGGGATTAAAACACAAAATATACAGCTCAGAAAAGCATTTCAGCATTTCATACCAGCAGAAAAGGGCAAGAAGGCATCCTTCTTAACAAATCGTCCCTGCTTATCAAGGAAGTGGGCGGGGTTAAAGGTGTGGGGGCTCTCCCACTCGTTCTCATCATTCAACACAGACGCCAACAGAGGCAGTACAGTAGTACCCTGTGTGGAAATAAACTTACAGTCCAACCGTGCACCATTAAAACACACATTTTTATTACATACAATTTTAGCAGTCACTAACAGGCCTTACTTTCTCATCTAAACATATTGAAGTCTTCACACCACACAGACTAACCTTCTTGATGAAGTAACCTTGAAAAGTAACATCACAAGTGGTAGAGTGGGGTACACCTAAAGCTGATACATCCGCCAGTCTCTGGACTTCATGGATCACTGCATCAGTGTATGGTAAGTTCTTCCTGTCCTCCATCACTGGTTGACGACCTCCAATCACTCGGTCAATCTCTTCGTGGACACGATCTGGAACCAAGAAAGCCAGGTAAGTGTGTGAAAATAACCTTTGTGTATGTGCCATTTGCTTTGGAGGTTTGAGATGTATGTTTTAGTGCTCTTCACTCTCACCCTGTATGTGTGGATACTTGGCCATAAACAGAAAGCCCCAGCGCAAGGTCGCAGCAGTTGTGTCAGTACCAGCACCAAAGAGATTGGCAACTGTGTAAAGGAGATTCTGTCTATGGAAAAAACTGTTCTTCTCTCCAGACTCCTGATCAACAGAAATTAGGCTTGAAACTTCATCAGTTCGTCATTGCCCAGTTAAAAACATGTACAGGGGTTGGACAATGAAAGTGAAACACCTGGTTTTAGACCACATTAATTTATTAGTATGGTGTAGGGCCTCCTTTCGCGGCCAATACAGTGTCAGTTCGTCTTGGGAATGACATATACAAGTCCTGCACAGTGGTCAGAGGAATTGTAAGCCATTCTTCTTGCAGGATAGTGGCCAGGTCTCTACGTGATGCTGGTGGAGGAAAACGTTTCCTGACTCGCTCCTCCAAAACACCCCAAAGTGGCTCAATAATATTTAGATCTGGTGACTGTGCAGGCCATGGGAGATGTTCAACTTCACTTTCATGTTCTCGCTGTGTGTATTGGTGCATTGTCGTCCTGATACACGGCACCGCCTTCAGGACACAATGTTTGAACCATTGGATGCACATGTTCTTACTGGTGCAATGTGCAGTTAATGAAGATTGACCACCAGGCTGCTCCACTTTAGCCATGACACCTCCTACACTACAATGACAGGTGTTTCAGTTTCATTGTCTAACCCCTGTAAATAAATATAAATATATATAATAGCAGCTTCACCGGGGAAGAAAAAAATCTTTTTAGTGGAGTCAGTGGAGATCGTGCAACATCATGAAACGTTCACACAATGTGAAGGACAACTGCCGTGAAGGACTAATGATGTATCGAAGTAAACATGATCAAAAATGGAGATACGTGTTAACTGATTAAACCATTAGAAGAACAAAGCCAGCCGAGAAAAGCCCTGAAGCATTAGCAAAAGCTTGGAAAGTAGATTATTTGACTGTTTCTGACAAAAAAAATAAAGTCCAAACTCATGTACAAACCACTTTGATGTGTTTGATTTATTATTGTTATTATTATCATATTATAATATAGAGTACACATGCCTTAGGATGTGATGGAAGTACAGGAGGTCCTCGGATTACGTCAGTCCCGAGTTACGATGTTTCGTGGTTACGACACATCTCCCATTTACTGTATACAGCCTTGTTGTGGATTTGTGTCGTAAACATCGTAATGTGAACTTCGTGTTTGGTGCGCGGCGAAAGAATACACGGTTACGCGGCTCGGGACCGAGGAGGATAGGTGTTAGATAGGATAAGTGCTTACAGTATGTTATTTACGTACAGTATGTACATATGTTCCGACTTACACCGAAAATTGGTTTACGACGCGACGTAGGAACGGATCAACGTCGTTGAGTTTCATGTTTGATTTAGCGACAGAAGTTATGTTTACTAAATCCCAATAAATAAAAGACCAAAATCTAACAAGGATTAAATAAGAGTAAACTTAAAATTACAACTTGTATTGTTTTAGTTCCCAGAAATCTCTCTATTTAGCAAAAGAAGCACGTACCTCTGCTTTCTTTTGCTGTGCAAGAAAACAATCCACCACGCCTCTGCAGTCCTGAGGGTTCAGTGACTCCTGCAGCTTCTCCACAAGTTCATTTATCTGGTTGATAACCTGCCCACGGTTTATCATGATGAGATTTCTGTTTTTTATCCAGGAGCGCAACCAGGGAAACATGTTGTACAGCTAAAGGTACACACAAGTGATAAACAGTTTGAAGTAAAATTAAATACACCACTGTTCATTCACTTATTAATTCATATTCTGTAACTACCACATCCTCATCAGGAGTTTGTACCTGGACACATTAAGCCCAAGGTAAAAACCATTAGCCAATAGGATTACCCATTCGGTCATACACTCAGACCTGTGGACAAATTCACACAGCCAATCCACTTACCCTAGGGTGAACAGATCTGAGATGGTGAAAAAGAGGACACGTCTCCTTGGGGGTGGACGACTACTGACGTGCAGACTAACCACTTAAATGTTTACAGAGAAGGTTATCAACCAATAACGGTAGCTCTACAGTCAGACCGTCCAATCAGAAGATTTTAGGCTACTTCACAACGCCCCCCCCCTCCTCACTCAAGTGAACCAATCGGAGTAGGGGAGGACGGGACTAGTTTGTGAACGAAACTTCTCGAAATTCTATGTAAGCTATGTAATTTTATAGTTCACATTAAATGACTGCCTCTCTTGCAGAGTCGTCTGAGGACTCAAAGGTCATAGAAATTCAAAATGGGTTTCCAGCCTTGCTTTCCATGGACTGAGGTTTTCATACATTTCTCTCAGTAGTGTTTAAGGTCGATGGTGAAAGACCTAACTTTTTTTGCAATCTTGAGGTGAAGTGTTCTTTTTGAGCTGTTTGACAAATCTCTCACACATTAGTGAGCTACCACTGTGCCTTGCTGCAAAGACTGAATCTTTTGGACCTTTTATATTCATCTGCTTATTGTGGAATGTTTCAGAGCTGTGGAACAGGTGTCAAATTCATTAACAAATTAACAAGTCACAGCAAACGTTTTTGTTTTACACCATAACCAATTTACACAACTGTTAAAATCTGTGGATTCAAGCAGAGTACAAATCAGGAATACAATTCTAACACTTAGATTTTCCTGTTTAATAGCAGCAGGGGCCGGGTACCTGTACAGAAGGTGATCCCATGAGCTTCATGTTTGCGCTGCTCCTGTGAACCATGTCCTGGAACACAGGATCACTGTAATCAAATCTGCTTCCATACACAATGGCCGAGATGATATTTGAAACAGCATAAGTGACTGGACCAGTATTATCAAACGGCTTTCCTGTGAGACAGAAAGCAACAACGAAGATTCCAAACATTCATAGATGTTTCTGAGGTGTACACTTTCTTTGGAAATTCATGTATACTCATTTATAAAGTTGATCACTATTCCAAACTAGTGTTAGACAGCTTAACACACTTGAACTAGAAGGTAACATCCAGTTGTTTTCATATATAATGATAGTTTCTAGGGAGTAGAACTCTAGTATTACAGCTAGTAAGGGCTGATTGGCTGGTGAGGTGATCAGAAAGTAATCAAAGAATGACAGAAAAACAGGAGAAGGCCACAAGAAAGCTGCAGTCTGTTCACTTCTGAGCCACTAAAAAGAATCAGTGACTCTCACATATTCGACTCTTACATTTTAATCCACAGGCCGAGATCCTGTGTAAAAGTTAAAAACATATGATGATATTACCTTTAAATTGCTTAAACACCTCTTTTAAATATTGTATCTCATCTATGATTCGCTCCTCACTCCCTCTCTTGCCCATCCCAAAGTCTCGAAGAGGGGAGAGAGCAAAGCGTCTCATTGCTTTCCAGTTCTCCCCATTGGAAAACAGAATTCCTGTAGGTAATCATAAACAAAATATAATCGTCTCGTTAAAAAAATAGAAGGCTAATACTGAATAACACAGGGAGAACACACCACACTCCTCACAGACAGTCACCCAGAGGAAACCCACGCAGACACAGGGAGAGCACACCACACTCCTCACAGACAGTCACCCGGAGGAAACCCACGCAGACACAGGGAGAACACACCACACTCCTCACAGACAGTCACACGGAGGAAACCTGGAGCGGGACTTGAACCCACAACCTCCAGGTCCATGGAGCTGTGTGACTGCGATGCTACCTGCTGCGCCCAGTATAATATGTTTTTTATTATTGTTGTTTTATTACATAAAACAGACAGTCACCCGGAGGAAACCCACGCAGACACAGGGAAAACACACCACACTCCTCACAGACAGTCACCCAGAGGATACCCACGCAGACACAGGGAGAACACACCACACTCCTCACAGACAGTCACCCGGAGGAAACACACACAGACACAGGGAGAACACACCACACTCCTCACAGACAGTCACCCGGAGGAAACACACGCAGACACAGGGAGAACACACCACACTCCTCACAGACAGTCACCCGGAGGAAACCCACGCAGACACAGGGAGAACACACCACACTCCTCACAGACAGTCACCCGGAGGAAACCCACGCAGACACAGGGAGAACACACCACACTCCTCACAGACGGTCACCCGGAGGAAACCCACGCAGACACAGGGAGAACACACCACACTCCTCACAGACAGTCACACCCTGGAGCTGTGTGACTGCGACGCTACCTTCTTATAATATAATATGGTTTTTATTATTATTGTTTTATTACATAAAACAAATGTAGACAGGATTTTGACATTTAAAAAACGTGGGATAAAAGGGGGGTTGTTATTCATTAAAATAGCACACTTAATTTTTCGGTATATATAGATTGACGCATTTTATGATGTATATTATATGTTTAGTACACAAGTCTCAAAGTTCAGCTGTCCCATGTTTAGTTATTTAGCTCTGGATGACTCCAACTCACTCTAAAGAAATTGGATGTGGCTCTTTTTCCAGACAATGGAGCTCCTCTCTCCCCATGCTTGACCCTATAGAATTCATGAATTCAGTTTCAAATAAGTAAATTGCTGAATGGGTTTATAAAAAGCACACTTACCATGTCCTTGGTTGAAGTCAGAAAACATAGGATTAATGTCCCTATCTTCAAACTCCTCAGCACGGTGGACCAGCGCTTGCTTCACCGTTTCATATCCAGCCAGTACCACCATTTTTTTTGGACCAAGATAAACAGTGAATATGGGTCCATATTTTTTGGACATCTTCAAACAGCAACAGAAAGAGAGATAAATAATAAATGTCACTTCTGAAGATCTCACAGAATGGGGCATTTTAAGATGGGTGACAGAATGTGAATTAAAAACTGATTCTATCTATAATTTGCTGATGGTATTCCACATATTCTACTAATTTAAATACAATTAAGTGAAATATAACTATTCAGATAGTATACTATCTCAGTATTTTTGCCTCATTATCTTGAAATAATGAGATAGTATCTCAAAATATTGACTTAGTGTCTCAAAATAAAGAGACAGAAATTTTATTCAAAATATTCATTCATTGTCTGTAAGAGCTTATCCAGTTCAGGGTCCGGAGCCTATGTGGAATCATTGGGCGCAAAACAGGAATACACTATGAAGGGGGCACCAGTCCCTTACAGAGTGACACACACTTACACATTCACTCACACCTATGGACACTACTGAGTCGCCAATGCACCTACCAACCGTGGGAGGATTTAGAAATATTGAGAAAGCAATTAACTTATTAATTAAAATAAAATTGGTGGCTTTTTTATTACTATTTTTTGTAACTTCCCTAGTAAACTAATTGTGTTTGAAGGAAGCAAAGTATTTTTTGTTGTGAACCACTCCTTGAAGTCATTGTAAGTATAATTCTCTGCAGTTTGTTTCCAGATTTTCTCCTTAATTGTGTGAATTAACATCCATACGGCTTGATAATGACTTGACATTCATTATCTGTAACCCTTATCCAGTTCAGGGTCGCGGTGGGCAAGAGACTACCTGGATTCATTGGGTTCAAGGCCGGAACACACCCTGGAGAGGGCATATTGAGTTACTGACTAACCAAACTGCAGGATAATCTCAAATATTACTGGATCGTGTGAGGGTTTTAGGCACCTGAGAAAATGAGATTAAAAAAAGATGTTTATCCGAGCAGTAAACATTGTCTTAGAAAATGCAAAAAATAACATTGTAGCAGTTAAACATCATATTCTGTGTATGGATATGTTAGTTTAACTCTTTCCAAATCTCTCCCTGTGGCAGTCCTGTATTATTTGATGTTGTACGTATGCTCGACTAAGAGAATGCCAGCACAAGGTCAGGTATTGATTCGCTTATCCATCGGGACCTTATATAAAACTGAACTTCGGGTTTACTTCAGGTTACACATGAGTGTTCTTACTGCTGAAAGGGTTTGGTTCATAATTATCCAAAGGTGTGTATACAGTTACACATTGATCAGCCATAACATTATAATTACCTCCTTGTTTCAGCTTGTACTGCCCACCCTATTACAGACATCTACCATGTTTCTCTACCTTGTAAATGCATAGTCAGAGAGAGCAGCTCATATGTTGTGTGCTGTGGCCATCCCCTAGTCCTTCATCAGAGGCCACTGGATGTTGCCCACAGGACGTTTTTGTCTGGGTATTTTTGAATGGTGCACTATCGTAAATTCAATACTGACTAAGCAATGTTAGTGTGTGTTGTGCTGTTAGGAGTGGACAAGACACAGCACTGTTGCTGGAGTTTTGAAGAGGTCTTGTATGTCCAAAACATCTGGTCTCAACCTGCACATGCATGTTTCGGCATGTTGGGGAATGTATAAACGTACATGTATGGAGTTTCAGTCAGACAAGAAAATGTAGGTTAGGAGGGGAGAGGGTTAAATATACTGATTTTTGGTGATTAGTTATAGATCAAAAACCCACTCCACTACAGAGTTGGACAAATTTTTTTCCCCTCTAGGTGACACTTTGTAATGGTCAAGTTGACCCTTGTGTGGCTGTTGTAGTTTTTTTTTTTTTTTGCAGAGCATCAGAGGATGTTTGCCAAAAGTTGCCAAGAAATAAGCAGAAACATAATGTGAATACAGCAATAAAGACACTCACCGAGCACAGAGAAACGTAAAGTCTCTTAAAGTCAAGATCTAGTATGTTTCCAATGATAGGCAGTGGCTTTGGTCCTGGAGGTTCTTTCAGTTTTTTCTGAGAGCTGGAGCGACTGAAGAGGAGCATCACAACTGGCAGAAGCATCAGCACAGCACAAAGCAGAACATTCACCAAAGACATTGCTGAATAGAATGTTGTGCCAAGTGTAGGGAACAGGACCAACAACTCTGGCAACAAGTGGCATTAAATGGGAGTGAAATGCTTTAAAACAAGTGTCCATAGGGAGTGGCCTGTCTGGGGTGGAGCTATGTTCAAAAGAGCAATAGGATAAAGCTTGCTTCACCCACTGAAAGATTATTGGTTCCTCTCGGATCATGTAGTTATAGTTTTCACTGAGGACTTTTAACTTTACTACATCACTCGAACACAGCAGCTGTCCTTCACATTGTGTGAAAAATTCATGATGAATGAACCAATAGAAATGCTCCAAAATGACATGGATTCAAATACTTTCACATAGACGTCCACTGAAAGTTAAGAAGGATCTTTCCTCCTCTAAAGTTACTATTTTGGGAGATGCTTTTTAATTTGACAGTGACAGTATGTGCCTTTTTCACTTGATTCGTTGTGGTTGCCAGTGTTACAGTGATAAGGCCCTAAATAAAACAAACTGAACCCAAAGAACTGAGCTTCAGATCGATCACAGAGGAACTTATATCTTGGTTTATATTCTACTCAATGTTTTACTTTCTGTTGAGCAAAGTCCACACTCAGAAAAAAGATACAGTAGCGGTACATACATTAAAGGTACAACAGTGTTTTAAAGTCCAGTTGTGTGCCCTAAATGTACATTACACTTTCTTCTCTAGAAAGAGCAGTGAATATTTGTAAGTTTTCATTATAGAAGTGTGTCAAATAAAAAACACACTATAAGTGAGTGACCACAACAATGTGTTCTCCCTGCCACACGCTGTGAAAGGGCCAAAGATTTTAATATGGTGTGTAGTTCCTTAGCAAAACAGTCCTGGTCAAAGTCAGTAGAAATAAAAGAGAGCATCTCTGTAAATTCATCAATAACACCAGCGCTGTACACAGTTACTTGTAATATCTGTGGTGTCCTGTTCAGAACTCCAGAGAGGCACTCAAATGTTGTGAAGTCACCAAATGATAACTTCTTGCACTGGAAAGGACCATGGAACAGAGCGGCTACACCTCCACCTTTTCTACTGGCACGAGATGCATTTAAAAAATGAAAGTGTGGAGGAGACGACTGCATTAAGACAGTTGCAGCACTGCATTCATTTAGTAAAGTCTCAGTTAAAAGTATAAAATCAAGCCCATGTGCTGTAATAAAATCATTAATTAAGTGTGATTTAAGGACTGGTGCCCCCTCCAGGGTGTATTCCCGCCTTGTGCCCAATGATTCCAGGTAGGCTCTGGACCCACCACGACCCTGAACTGGATAAGGGTTACAGATAATGAATGAATGAAAAAAGTGTGATTTGTTTGTGAGAGATCTGATATTTAAAAGAGCTCACTTTGTAACTCGTGCACTTTGCCACAGAATCTCACACATTTCATATGTGTTGAATACATTTTATATGTGGGCTACATTCACAGTGTCTGACCTGAACTCCCCGTTCTTTCCCTCTCTGACGAGTACTGGAGAGGGTCCAAGCTTGTACTGTTGACATCATCACTGCAGCAGACCCGAAATAGAAGCCAAAGAGCTCCTGAACAAAGAGAAAAGGGAAGAAGAGCTGTAAAAAGCAAAAGACAAACATTCATTCATTATCTGTAACCCTTATCCAGTTTAGGGTCACGGTGGGTCCAGAGCCTACCTGGAATCATTGGGCACAAGGCGGGAATACACCCTGGAGGGGGCGCCAGTCCTTCACAGGGCAACACACACACTCACACCTACGGACACTTTTGAGTCGCCAATCCACTTACCAACGTGTGTTTTTGGACTGTGGGAGGAAACCGGAGCACCCGGAGGAAACCCACACAGACACAGGGAGAACACACCACACTCCTCACAGACAGTCACCCTGAGGAAACCCACACAGACACAGGGAGAACACACCACACTCCTCACAGACAGTCACCCGGAGGAAACCCCCACGGACACAGGGAGAACACACCACACTCCTCACAGACAGTCACCTGGAGGAAACCCACACAGACACAGGGAGAACACACCAACTCCTCACAGACAGTCACCCGAAGCATAAATCGAACCCACAACCTCCAGGCCCTCCAGGCCTGGAGCTGTGTAACTGCGACACTACCTGCTGCGCCACCGTGCCGCCCTAACATGTAGGAACTATTTTTCCTTAAAACAAGGTGTGACCACAGCAGTTACTAGAAATCCCATTTGATTTCTAATTGAGATATTAAACCCCAGAAATCCTAATATGACCACGATGATTACGAAACGAAGCACAGTTTCTGTGGTCTCTTCAGTCTCTATTCTCAACCTGATCTCACTGATGTTTTTACACCGGTTCTGGAAGATTTTCAGTCAACAACATTAGACAGAATACATAAATATGTGCTACATGCTGCTTTTATTTATGTTTTTATTGATTAGTTTTAGATTTACATTTACATTTACCTATGTTAGCTAGTTATACTAATTATGATATCCCCTCACAAATCTCTGAATACCTCTTTAGAAAATAAACATGAGAAAGTCTCCTGGAAAATCTGAATCTATAATTTGGTAAAAATGCCTATAACATTTATAACAAACTGACTTTCTGTTTTGTGGCTGTTCTCAGACGTCCAAACAGTTATGGATCAATATTAAACAATTAAAGCAAGCACTGGTGAATCATTCAGAGGAATTTGAGGACAGAGATATTAACCCTATATCCTCTGACTACAACCAAGGATATGGTAAGAAATCAACACCTTAAAAAAGATGTAAAAAAGAATATTTTTTTGCAGGTTTCCATTCTTTTACCCATTCCCAACGCTGTGTAAATCATATCCGCACACATTAGATAACCTTATATATGGCTCATAAAAAGAATGATATATTTAAATTCAGCTTTATTTGCATTATTAACAAAGAACATGTAACTACAGGGCAGTTTTTCCATTTTCTGCATAGTGTAGGAAGTCTGTTTTCCAATGGGAAGATCTAGAAAGATCTGAGACACTGCTTTCTTTCTGCTCTTCGAGACATTGGGACGGGAAAGATTGTGAGTAAGTAGAAAATCATGGAAGAGACACAATATTTGAGAGAAGTGTTTGGACGGGTTAAAGGTAACGCCATGTCACAGACTCTACTGTGTGTCATGTTTTAGAATTTCCAACAAATTCAGTACAGAAATGTGGAATTTCATAATATTCCTATGCCATTCTGTCACTGTGAGATGTCTGTTTATGTATCGTTTGTCGTGGAATAAACCATTTTCTTCAGGTTATAAAAGGTTGTATTAAAAGTTGTATGTTTAATGATAAGTGGAATGCTAAAATGGTTTTGACCAACTTGGTTGGTCATGCTGCTAGATCCGGCAAATCATACCCTAAACTTATTACCAAGAAAATGTGAGCTACCAGCTTAACCATTCCACCAGTCTGAACTTGCCAGACTGGAGATTTCTTCAGGGATATTAGATATTATGGATTAGACAGTAAAATACTTTAGAAAAGGTTTTTAAACAATCATCAGGATGTTAATGACTGCTTACTGCTTTACAGGGCAGTCATTTGATTCCACAAAGCCAGTGAATTACGCTGTTTCAAATATCATCTCAGCCATTGTGTACGGGAGCAGATTTAAATACACTCAGCCAGCGTTCCAAGACATGGTTACCCGGGGCAATGACAACCTCTAGCTTTTTGGATAAGCTTCTGGGAAATATAATAATGACTGTAATAGTAATACATGTTAATACATGCCTATGTGTATGGTTCTAGCTGTACAACATGTGTCCTTGGCTTTGTTCTTATTTAAAGGACAGGAAACCCATCATGATAAACCATGGGAAGTGTGGGCAAATGGACAAGCTGCAAAAGACACTGAACCCTCAGGAGCATGGTGCATGGTGGGGCATGGTGGATTGTTTTCTTGTACCGTAAAAGAATGCACAGGTGTACCACTCTTGGGCTGAACACAACTTCAAGTAAAGGAATGCTGACTTACAATTTTCATAGGAATTTAAATAGACATTTCCAGTTCAGCTGATGGTAACACACACAACAGCATACATCCACACAGTGGTTAATATTTTAACATATCAACATGGATTTAAGGTGTATTCTTCTCTGTATTCTTCCTACTCAGAGATGGTCATTTGAACCTCAGTTTTATAAGTTTTAAGCCGCCCTCACCCTAAACATTTGCAGTTTGTCTCGCTTTGTGAAGTTTGTAGGGGAGGAAGATTGTCAAAGTAGCCAGTCAATTTTGAGTAGCAGTAGTTAACAAATCAGCTAACTCACTCAAAACAACAACAACAACAACAACAACAAAAAAAAAAAAAATCCAACCTCTTGACTGTGTACAGCCTTGCATTTATGCATTATTTTATAATCAGCTCAGACCATGATTATATAATATTTCACATTTGTGCACAGCTGGTTTCCTCCATTTTTATTTACAGTACTGCTGTACATGCCCTGCCCCTTTCACAATCACTGCAGCCAGAACAAAAGTTGGCACAAGGTTTCCGTGAAATTTATTTACCCTCGGTGCCTGCAGCTGGAATTGAGAAATGGGATTCCTCTCACACAATTTCACTGACAAACGTCTAGAGTGACTTTGGCATCAGGTGTCCATTCATGACTAGAGCCTCACACATTCATTCATTCATTCATTATCTGTAAGCGCTTATCCAGTTCAGGGTTGCGGTGTGTCCAGAGCCTACCTGGAATCATTGGGTGCAAGGTGGGAATACACTCTGGAGGGGGCGCCAGTCCTTCACAGGGCAACACACACAGTCACACATTCACTCACACACTCACACCTACGGACACTTTTGAGTCGCCAATCCACCTACCAACGTGTGTTTTTGGACTGTGGGAGGAAACCGGAGTATCCGGAGGAAACCCACGCAGACACAGGGAGAACACACCAACTCCTCACAGACTGTCACCCGGAGGAAACCCACGCAGACACAGAGAGAACACACCACACTCCTCACAGACAGTCACCTGGAGGAAACCCACGCAGACACAGAGAGAACACAACACACTCCTTACAGTCACCTGGAGGAAACCCAAGCAGACACATAGAGAGAACACAACACACTCCTTACAGTCACCTGGAGGAAACCCACGCAGACACAGAGAGAACACAACACACTCCTTACAGTCACCTGGAGGAAACCCACGCAGACACAGAGAGAACACACCACACTCCTCACAGACAGTCACCTGGAGGAAACCCACGCAGACACAGAGAGAACACAACACACTCCTTACAGTCACCTGGAGGAAACCCAAGCAGACACAGAGAGAACACAACACACTCCTTACAGTCACCTGGAGGAAACCCACGCAGACACAGAGAGAACACAACACACTCCTTACAGTCACCTGGAGGAAACCCAAGCAGACACAGAGAGAACACAACACACTCCTTACAGTCACCTGGAGGAAACCCACGCAGACACAGGGAGAACACACCACACTCCTCACAGACAGTCACCTGGAGGAAACCCACACAGACACAGAGAGAACACAACACACTCCTTACAGTCACCTGGAGGAAACCCAAGCAGACACAGAGAGAACACAACACACTCCTTACAGTCACCTGGAGGAAACCCACGCAGACACAGAGAGAACACAACACACTCCTTACAGTCACCTGGAGGAAACCCACGCAGACACAGGGAGAACACACCACACTCCTCACAGACAGTCACCTGGAGGAAACCCACGCAGACACAGAGAGAACACAACACACTCCTTACCGTCACCTGGAGGAAACCCACGCAGACACAGAGAGAACACACCACACTCCTCACAGACTGTCACCCGGAGGAAACCCACACAGACACAGAGAGAACACACCACACTCCTCACAGACAGTCACCTGGAGCAGGAATCAAACCAACAACCTCCAGGCCCCTGGAGCTTTGTGACTGCGACAGCACCTGCTGCGCCACCGTGTCGCCCCGAGCCTCACACATGGCTCTTTAAATAAAGCTTCTCAGTGGTTTTAGATAATTCCTCTCAGAATCCTCATTTTGGCAAATACTCCTTTCTGTTTTACATGATGGCCAATCTTTTCGGTGCTGGAACTGACACAACAAATGAAACTCTGCGTTGGGGTCAGTGTTCTGCTGAAGCACACGCACTGGGCCACCCACATGATGTAAAAGATGACATGAAAACAGGAAAAATAAAATATCCAAGATGTTTTGGAGGTACGCAATATTAGGTAGACTAAGGGAACGTGTTCAATCCACGTGGTCCCCATGAAGGTGTACTGGCTGAGAGAGGGTGTGAGGTTGCAAGTATGCATAATGGGACACAACCGTTATGGTCCCATGACATGGCTTTCAAACCTTCTTCAGTACGATATCAAAACAGCAGAATTCCCGGCAAAAAGCATCAGAACATTATTGTACCCATTTGTATATAAATGTGTTTATTTGTCATTAAATATAACTTATATTTTACTGTTATTGTACATATATATTATTTAAAAGCATAAAAATATGAAACATTAGCTTAAATAAAAACACCTTTAACCTTTTAAAGCCTTGTGTTAGTTGTATTTAATGTCCTTATGTCTTACTAGCGTAATGTCAGCCATTTTCTCCACTTAATATCTCTGTGTTATTTTAAACAAAGCTGACCCACACTGTGGAGCATAAACTGGTTCCATCCAGGACTTCAAAGCAATTTGATTCTGTATCTTGGGAGAGGCAGAAACACAAATTTGAAATAATATTGTTTTCTAAAGTATTGGTGTAAACACAAGCTTTAAAGGTAAACCATGGGAATTAGATTCATCTATAAGCCCTGAATACATTATAAGTAAAGTTTAGCCCTGGTTAAAAACGTCTAGCCGCACTTGTGGTGTTTGTGAGAATCTCTGTGTTCACTGGATCTGATCCATGTGCATGTGTGCACCACAGCAATGGGGATGATCATCGTAACGAAGAGAGTCCAGCGAATAACATCATACCACAGCGGCACTCCTGACCATGACCTGAAAATCACAGAGATATCAAGAATTTTTTATAGTTTCAGAAAATGTATTATTTAATCATATCCCATTTTTCAAAAAAGAGAAAAAAGACTTTGTGAAATCTGTAGCACACTACACACTATTTTCCCTTTACTGTTGTCTGATAGTTGCTAAATGCTGAATTATACATTGACCACTTGCTCATTCAACATTTATTCTGAAATAAAGATGTAGCCTATTAGGAGTTTGTTCCTTCTTTGGCAGTCTTTACTCTTCTATGAGTATAAGGCTATGGATGTTGGAATATTGCTGTGAGGATTTAATATAGATACTTTTGATATTAAAAAAGTATACATTGTAAAGAGCATTGTAAAAGGAAGGGGGGGTACATGAGCTTTGCCTTGAGTAAACAAGGACTACTGACGTGCAGACTGACCAATTAAATGTTTACAGAGAAGGTTATCGACCAATAACGGTAGCTCTACAGATTTTAGGCTACTTCACCACGCCCCCTTCTCACTCAAGCGAACCAATCGGAGTAGGGGAGGGCGGGACTAGTTTGTGAACGAAACTTCTCGAAGTTCTATGTAAGCGCTAGAAAAACAAAATCCCGGACGGTTGTGAAATTCCGCCCGGACATTTTTTAAGTCTAAAAAAGATGACGTCCGCTCACCCTACTATATTCGTTCTGTTATTTGTTCCAGAACTGCATTTAAACAATATGGAATGATTGAAATATATTATTTGGTGTTATTTGATTTTTAACGACTCCATCCATGGCAGATAACGCCCATTTTAGTGAAGTCACATTTGGCAACATTGCAGTTCTCTCTGGTTTGTTTACATTCAGATGTTCAGTGTCTTTTAAGGTGGAACAGGACTTGAGGAGAAAAACAACTGTTGTTTGTACATGGCTAAAATGTAACTAAGCGGGTTGTTTTTCACTGTTTGGATGGCCACAGAAACTTACTTCAGTTGTTTAGTTTGGCATCACTTTAGAGAACGCTATGTTTAATTTTATGCAGTTTGCAGAGGAAAGAGTCTTTTCTCCTGAATATATAGTGGGTTCCTTTCTGAACACCCCTGTTCTAGAGGGTCTTTTTTACAACCCCAAAATATTACACAATGTTTACTAAAGTGATTCTTTATAAGTTTTTTTTTTTTTAAATAAAGAGCAACGCGGGAGAGTGAACTCACTTGGTAGTTGTCATGTTTGTTTAAGTTCCTGACAATGGCTGATTCATAAAGTAGAGAACAGTTTCTGAAGAAAATGACTGTACCCACCTGAGAAGGAAGTCCACCAAAGTTTCATTAGCGTGAAGTGTGATGTTTTCATATCCACCGGTCTGTGTTTCAAAGCTGGAAACTTCCACTGTGGTCATGGCAGTAGTGGTGGGTGTGAGTGTAGTTGTCCTACAGTCGTAGCTATCAACAGCTGAAAGGGAGGAGACCAGAAACCCTGTATTACATTTTGAACGTAGTGATCTGTGATTTTGGGCAGTGTGCACTCTGTAGTGAGGTCAGGCTTATGTTGGCTGATCAGTTCTGCGTTACAAAAGCCACTCCAACCTATACCTAACAAACTGGATGAGAAATCAGTTCCACTGCCCCACCGCCCAGCACTTGAGGGCATCTGTCAGCAAATGGGAGCACCTGGAACTAGCTGCATTACGTTATGTAGTGTAGGAGGAAAAATTGGCCTGTTAATGCAAATACAAATGGAGTATTTCTAATAAATAGGCTGATGAATACATGTGCACATGACTGACCTTCAGATGTGAGTGAATAAACACAGTTCTCGTGTCCAGGCTGCAGGACCTGACAGAAGACATCCTCACTGAACTGTCTGCTGATGGTGTTATGGGCAGAGCAGACGAAGACCGCGTCCTGAGTCAGAAAGGCACAGTCCAGGTGGAGATTGGGGACACTCTGTAAGAGTTCAGCTTCAGAATAATTCCTTCTGTACCAGCTGTACTGGGCATTAGTGCCTCTCTCGCTCCTGCAGGTCAGTGTCAGCGGCTGACCCTTGCAAGTCAGCAAAGGAGAGCCCACTGGTCGTACATGTGGCCTGCTCACTGCTTCTGGAATTCACGACAGCAAAGAAGCCAAGCTCATTAGAGATGTATAAGTGAGGTAGGACATAATAAATGCAAGGCCCATATATTTAATACAGTAATTACAAAACTACAATAAAAAAGTGATTATAAAGTGACTTAATTTTACGTTATTTACTGTAAAATTACAACAGTTTCCGTAAAATGACACAAGAGTGAGAGAATGATTAAATTAAAATGATATGTTATAGAAAAATAAAAATTAAACTTAGTTGTTCACCACATAAAATAGAAGCAGTTCCTTTATTGAGTCAAAAGGAAAAAAATATAAGCTGAAATGTATTGTTGTTCTGCTGTGTGTCACCATGTACAGCCTGAGATAGTCATTCAGCCGTCAGCGCTGTTGGGTCAAATTTGGTGACCGTTTGTCCGATCATGTCAGATGTCTGTATGTGTTAATGTCACAGACGGTCAGGGCACCTAAAGCTAGTAGGAGTGTGGCTCACAGTGCTGATCTGGAAGTAGAGCTATATCTCTGAATATGCAGTGATATGAAACGAATGAGTTTGCAAGACACAGTGTTGGCTTGTGGGTGTCATGGTTTGCTCCTCGTCCTGTGCTTTAGTCACTTAATCCTTGCTCTGTTTTGGTGCTTTTCCACTGCATGGTGCTCAGCTGTACTTGGCTGGAGCTGGATGTGCAACAAGGAACAACAAACTCTATTGCTCTTTGAGAACTACGGCACAAAGCCATGTTTAGTCTTCAAAAAAGCCCCAAAAAACTAAAATTACAGAGAAATACATGATGGGTTAACAGCGCTTACTGTTACCACCAGCATTGTTGTGGTTTCCAAAGCGTGCTGTTGCCATTAGAGATACACACACACACAAAGCTATATTACTCGAGGGAAGTGGCCAAATATTTTGTTGTTGAACTTTAAAATATAAACAAATACTTTTTAGCAAGAACTCTAAAAAATGCTTTTATGGCCAGTTTTTTTTCCATTCAACATTTGGTACTAAACAATGATAATAAATAACAATTGCAGTTCCTGACTCTTTATGATGAGAAAAACCTGTTATTTTCTGCACATTCCAAAACAAAACTGAAGCATTCAAGTTACAAATTTACACCAGAAACTTATTATCGTAACAGGTATCAACAGGATTACATTTTATACCGTTTAGAATTAATATACACTTGATAAAAGAGCAGGGCACCACTGGGAACCAGGCATGTCTTTGTACAAATACATACATTTTATTTAAATGTCTGACGAATGAAACAGTGCTGAATGTAATATGATTTTCAGCCTTGTTCCTCTCTGTGTTTGTGGCTTTAATTATCCAGAGAATTCACGTAAAGTTAAACACAAAGCTGTAACACATAAGAAAATCAGTAAATATCTTGTGTGTCTGTGTATTCGTGTTGTTACAAGAACAGACGAGGACTTTCAGTCTTGTAGAATATAAGGCAGGAAATGACTGATGGGTCACAGAAATGCCTCCACGCAACAAGAAGTGGAGTACAACTCTGTTGTGTTGAACGGAGATCAGCTGACTACTTTGAATGTTGTTTATATCGTAGTGTGTCAAGGGTCTGTTCTCAGCTCTGCCGCCTGAACACTTCAACCCTCGCACCCTTGAATGTAATCAAAGTGCACAATTTAATGAAGGGTTTAGGGCAAGAATTGGGGCAGAAAGAAAAATCCCACACATATTTACGGCTTAGAAATCTTGGCTGGATTTAGTTTTGTTAGGTCCCAAAATGAGGAAATGTCCGGTGTAAAGAGGACGTATGGTCACCCTACATTTTGTGTGTGTGTGCACAGATATGGATTGGCACTCTGTCCTGGGTGAAAACCTAGTGCCCGATGCAGTCCTCCAGGTGGACGGTCGTTTCTGGTCGAGAGTACGCTGTGCGCGTTTGGCTGCCGCTTCTCGCCAGTGTGTGTGTGTGTGTGGATTGAGTGTTCTGAGTGTTCTGAGCAGTGTGGATTGTAAAGCGTCTTTGGGTGTCTAGAAAGGCGCTATATAAGTGTAACGATAGATAGAGAGATAGATTTTCCCCGCTAGGTTCAGACTGAGATAATATTTAATACACCATCAAAGTGAATACACTTTTATATATATATATATATAGTTATGGGTTCGATTCCCGCTCCAGGTGACTGTCTGTGAGGAGTGTGGTGTGTTCTCCCTGTGTCTGCGTGGGTTTCCTCCGGGTGACTGTCTGTGAGGAGTGTTACCCTGTGAAGGACTGGCGCCCCCTCCAGGGTGTATTCCCGCCTTGCGCCCAATGATTCCAGGTAGGCTCTGGACCCACTGCGATGATGAACTGGATAAGGGTTACAGACAATGAATGAATGAATGAATGAATGAATATCAGTTAACCCTTTAAAGCCTTACACACGAAATAATAATACAATAAAACAGATTAATTAGAAAATAACACATTATGTGGCCCTTTAAATAAAAATCTAAATGTTGTTCCTTTATAAATTTTGGATTTGGATCATATCATTTCTGTATAAATCATATTTAGGCATTTACCAATATTTTTTCCTTTAACTGGTCTTTCCTTTAGTTCACTGCATCAGTAAAAACTGTTTTTTTTTTCTTAATTTCGACTCATTTCAATTAAACAATCGATATCAAATGATTGTCTCTGTTCTTTACAGGAAACATATCACTGACCCGATGAGAAACACTGCTCCAGAGGTCCTTGACCTGTTAGTACTCTGTTCTTCTCTCTGACCTTTTTTTATTTTAAATACAAATCTGCACAGCCGTGTTTCCATATTTAGAGGAACTACAGTTGTTTCTGTTACTGTGAATCTGTCTCACAAAACCGACAACACATTTTACACACAAAGGCTTTTGGAAAACTATAAATAAATTTTTGTTTCATAAAAATACTTTTTTCTGCTGTAAAGAACATAGAATTTTCTTTTATTTATTAATAATTCTATAATTTATTAAAATTTATGAGCATTTCACAGGTAGAACACACTACATCAATGAAATGGAACAAAAACGCTTAGTTTTACTACAAGTAACGCCATTCAAATCACACCTGGAATTGAGAGTTTCTCCTGTGTTTTCATGAAGAACAGTTGTGTAATAGTTTGTTAAACACATGGAAATGCTTCCACTTCATTCACGGTTCAGTAGAGAGCTCAGAACACTTTTCCAAAAAGGATAAAAGTTTGATTCTGTGTTCCTCTTCATTAGATGACAAAAGAGCCTTTAGCTTTATAGGGTTAAATAAAGACATAAAACTCACCTTCTGTCACTTTAACCTGGATCATAAACATGATATCCGCATATATTTTATCAATTCCAACCCAGTAGATGCCGGTGTCGCTGAGCTGGAGTCCTGTCATTTGAACATGCAGACCTCTGTACAGACCTCTGTACACTGCATCAGTGATCCGCGCTCGACTCCTGTACTCAGCTTTCATGAAGCCGTCGGTGTCCATCAATATCTCACAAGTGCTCCTTGACTCCCCGAGGCACAAGTACTTCTTACTGAAGCGGTATTTTGTGTCGTATGTGCAGGCGACATTGATTGTTTGTCCGACTGTGGCACTGAACATATGTTGGTGGCATTGTAGCTGTGCATTAACTGGTGGAAGGAAGCAAAGGAGAAAAAAATCTATTCATATATAAATGTGTCTATTTAATACTGAAATATTTAAAAACTGTATAGATCTGAAAAAAATAAAGGATTCTCTGCAATATTTAAAAGGGTTCAAAACTGTACCAAAATATTAATGAAAAATGAGGTCTACATGCTTTTATAGTCACCGCTAAAATATTTGTTTTGTAACTGTGGTGGAACAACTTATAGTGCTACATATGACCGTTCTTTACAAAATCTTATAAAAGAAGCCCACCTTCACATACAAAAATATTTTACCTAAGCTTTCAAATATATCTGTTGATGGTTTTATACAGAATTCTTATTTTAAAGAATGTAATTCACAAAAAGAAAGTAAAGGCACGTAACAATCTGCATTTCCTTTCTGATAGGAGCTAGATGTGTGAAGAGAACTTCATGAAACTTACAGGGGTTATATACACAAACCAGTAAAGAAAAACTCACCCTGAGACACAAGCAGCAGGTACAGGACCCTCATCGTGTTCATTATATTGTCCTTTGTGCGTTCTTACACAGGATGTCAACTACAACCGTGCTGTGGTTTTCAAATGGTCTTCACTGACAGTAAAAGCCTCGTGAATTTATTGTAACAGCCTCTTTGTTAAGTAAGGGGCAGTGTATAACGTATTCACACATTCTTTCAGAAGAAACAAACAAAACAAAAAAACCAAAGTCTAAACCATGGAGCAATTATTTCTTTCTTTCTTTCTTTCTTTCTTTCTTATTCTTATTAACAGTTTTTCATTAGCTGGTTTGCTGTATGGTCTTTGACATGAGGGACACTGTTCTTTTGACCTCAGGCAAAAGAAAGTATTGTGGTCTGTGCGATCCTTCACCATGAAAGTTAATTAGTGCCTGAGACCTCCTGAACCAGTGGAAATGTTGGTTATGTTGTGCCTTCAATGAGCCTTTCATATTTTTGAGACAGATTTGAGACAATGAATTTAGCCAAATGCACATTTTCCCCACACATTCTGTCATGTCCAATGCTATGTTCACAGGGCCATTAAAAAAATTCCACAGTAAAATATCTTCATCTTCAGGATATCAATATTCTGTTATATTGTGACTATAGTGAGTGTTTTTCAGATTTTTGAGACACTTTGAAAATAAAGAGATAATATCCGCGGAAGGAAGCTAAACGTGTAGTTTTTCCACGGTGTGGAAGTTGTTCGTATTTCGCCATCTAGCGGCGACAGAATGTAACTAGTGCACCATTTAAGGTGAAAGAGAAAATCCAAATGAATCGATTGAGGAGTGTTACCCTGTGAAGGACTGGCGCCCCCTCCAGGGTGTATTCCCGCCTTGCGCCCAATGATTCCAGGTAGGCTCTGGACCCACTGCGATGATGAACTGGATAAGGGTTACAGACAATGAATGAATGAATGAATGAATGAATATCAGTTAACCCTTTAAAGCCTTACACACGAAATAATAATACAATAAAACAGATTAATTAGAAAATAACACATTATGTGGCCCTTTAAATAAAAATCTAAATGTTGTTCCTTTATAAATTTTGGATTTGGATCATATCATTTCTGTATAAATCATATTTAGGCATTTACCAATATTTTTTCCTTTAACTGGTCTTTCCTTTAGTTCACTGCATCAGTAAAAACTGTTTTTTTTTTCTTAATTTCGACTCATTTCAATTAAACAATCGATATCAAATGATTGTCTCTGTTCTTTACAGGAAACATATCACTGACCCGATGAGAAACACTGCTCCAGAGGTCCTTGACCTGTTAGTACTCTGTTCTTCTCTCTGACCTTTTTTTATTTTAAATACAAATCTGCACAGCCGTGTTTCCATATTTAGAGGAACTACAGTTGTTTCTGTTACTGTGAATCTGTCTCACAAAACCGACAACACATTTTACACACAAAGGCTTTTGGAAAACTATAAATAAATTTTTGTTTCATAAAAATACTTTTTTCTGCTGTAAAGAACATAGAATTTTCTTTTATTTATTAATAATTCTATAATTTATTAAAATTTATGAGCATTTCACAGGTAGAACACACTACATCAATGAAATGGAACAAAAACGCTTAGTTTTACTACAAGTAACGCCATTCAAATCACACCTGGAATTGAGAGTTTCTCCTGTGTTTTCATGAAGAACAGTTGTGTAATAGTTTGTTAAACACATGGAAATGCTTCCACTTCATTCACGGTTCAGTAGAGAGCTCAGAACACTTTTCCAAAAAGGATAAAAGTTTGATTCTGTGTTCCTCTTCATTAGATGACAAAAGAGCCTTTAGCTTTATAGGGTTAAATAAAGACATAAAACTCACCTTCTGTCACTTTAACCTGGATCATAAACATGATATCCGCATATATTTTATCAATTCCAACCCAGTAGATGCCGGTGTCGCTGAGCTGGAGTCCTGTCATTTGAACATGCAGACCTCTGTACAGACCTCTGTACACTGCATCAGTGATCCGCGCTCGACTCCTGTACTCAGCTTTCATGAAGCCGTCGGTGTCCATCAATATCTCACAAGTGCTCCTTGACTCCCCGAGGCACAAGTACTTCTTACTGAAGCGGTATTTTGTGTCGTATGTGCAGGCGACATTGATTGTTTGTCCGACTGTGGCACTGAACATATGTTGGTGGCATTGTAGCTGTGCATTAACTGGTGGAAGGAAGCAAAGGAGAAAAAAATCTATTCATATATAAATGTGTCTATTTAATACTGAAATATTTAAAAACTGTATAGATCTGAAAAAAATAAAGGATTCTCTGCAATATTTAAAAGGGTTCAAAACTGTACCAAAATATTAATGAAAAATGAGGTCTACATGCTTTTATAGTCACCGCTAAAATATTTGTTTTGTAACTGTGGTGGAACAACTTATAGTGCTACATATGACCGTTCTTTACAAAATCTTATAAAAGAAGCCCACCTTCACATACAAAAATATTTTACCTAAGCTTTCAAATATATCTGTTGATGGTTTTATACAGAATTCTTATTTTAAAGAATGTAATTCACAAAAAGAAAGTAAAGGCACGTAACAATCTGCATTTCCTTTCTGATAGGAGCTAGATGTGTGAAGAGAACTTCATGAAACTTACAGGGGTTATATACACAAACCAGTAAAGAAAAACTCACCCTGAGACACAAGCAGCAGGTACAGGACCCTCATCGTGTTCATTATATTGTCCTTTGTGCGTTCTTACACAGGATGTCAACTACAACCGTGCTGTGGTTTTCAAATGGTCTTCACTGACAGTAAAAGCCTCGTGAATTTATTGTAACAGCCTCTTTGTTAAGTAAGGGGCAGTGTATAACGTATTCACACATTCTTTCAGAAGAAACAAACAAAACAAAAAAACCAAAGTCTAAACCATGGAGCAATTATTTCTTTCTTTCTTTCTTTCTTTCTTTCTTATTCTTATTAACAGTTTTTCATTAGCTGGTTTGCTGTATGGTCTTTGACATGAGGGACACTGTTCTTTTGACCTCAGGCAAAAGAAAGTATTGTGGTCTGTGCGATCCTTCACCATGAAAGTTAATTAGTGCCTGAGACCTCCTGAACCAGTGGAAATGTTGGTTATGTTGTGCCTTCAATGAGCCTTTCATATTTTTGAGACAGATTTGAGACAATGAATTTAGCCAAATGCACATTTTCCCCACACATTCTGTCATGTCCAATGCTATGTTCACAGGGCCATTAAAAAAATTCCACAGTAAAATATCTTCATCTTCAGGATATCAATATTCTGTTATATTGTGACTATAGTGAGTGTTTTTCAGATTTTTGAGACACTTTGAAAATAAAGAGATAATATCCGCGGAAGGAAGCTAAACGTGTAGTTTTTCCACGGTGTGGAAGTTGTTCGTATTTCGCCATCTAGCGGCGACAGAATGTAACTAGTGCACCATTTAAGGTGAAAGAGAAAATCCAAATGAATCGATTGCTCATCCTTGGTGTCCCGGATGTGGACTCTGAATCGATTACTCATCCTTGGTGTCCCGGATGTGGACTCTGCTTTTTTCACTCGTATTTTGTATCTGAATTTCGTTTGTCGAATTTGAGCAACTTCGAAATATATTGTTTGAGCTTGATTTTTTTAAAATCTGAATTTATTAACCCTAAATAATAACATGAAAACGTGTTCTTGAAAATTCACGAGTTCTATTCAAGAGCAATTATATTCAGACTCATAATTGTGAAGCAAAATATTCAGAGGTGGAAATCTGAAGACTTAAATTTAAAAGCAACAAAATTCAGACGCATAATTTCAGTGCCAAAAAATTCAGAAGTGCTACAAATTCAAAGGTGGTAATTTTTCGGAGTCTGATGACACAGATTTGATTCGATAGTAATGTGTCAGTCTTCATATAGATGGTTCAATCTGTCTTACTGCTGAAAGTGACCATGGTTTAGATTCCTGTAGGCTGTGTGTGGTACTTCATTTAACTGCCACTAGATGGAGCCAAAAAACAGGATTCTGGAAGATTTCCCGCTCTTCCGATCAACTTTAAACCGCTGAAATCTCTAATGCAAAGAAGATTCACAACCTGAAAATGTTTCCTTAACCTCCTCGTTAAACAAGGTGCTTAATACATTATTTTAAGGTCGAGATGCATCTAATTGCACTAATCCCACTGAGTAGCCCTGGATCTACCCCAGGGCCTCCTCCTAGCTGGTCATTCCTGGTATAACTCCAGTGAGAGACGCCTAGAGAGTGCCCTTATCTCATATCTGACCTCAACTAGAACTTCAGTGTAAAGGAGCAGTATCTTTACACCGACCTTTTTTTTACAGTCTTCATCTACTTTATACCCAGCAAACTATCACTGCATAAGCAACACCTACCTTGTATCTACAATCACAGTCCGTTTCAGCCCCACGGACCATAGAGGAGCACTTTGTAGTTCTACAATTACAGATTGTAGTTCTCCTGTTTCTCTGCATACTTTCTCATTTCGGTTTCACTCTGGTGATGGTGAGGATCACCACAAAACAAGTGTGATTTGAGTGGTGCTCTGACACTGACGTGGTGGTGGCGGCTGTGGATCAGACATAGCAATGCCTGCTAGTCACAACGGGGCTGTGAATAGTTCACCAACAATAATGTAATGGTTGTACACTTTGGGTCAATGATAGAACACCAGGGGGCCTCAAATATCAGAGAACATGTGACATTAATATTTACTGTAGAAACTCGAAACCCCCCCCCCCCCCCCCCCACACACACACACACACACACACACCCCACACACACCTTACACATACTCCCCACCCTAGTGCTAATGCTGCCCAACAGGCCCGGCAACCAAATGCCAGAGCAGTGTCACATTCTTTCTCTCTCTTTCTCTCTCTCTCTTTACTCACGTAATCACCACATACACAGAGACACAACGTACAATATCACACCCAGCGAGAAAGTTTCCTGCTCAGGGGGCAGCTCTAGGACCCAGCGAAACACAGAGCGAGAGAGGGCAGCGGGGGCAAGTGCAGTGAGAGGTGAAAGGACAAGTGAGAGAGACAGACAGAGAAAGGCCGTATGAGAAAGAGCAGAAACACAAGTGGGAGAAGATACAGAGCAAGTGACTAGACGAGAGAGGTCGAGAGAGACAGTGGCTGCGAGGCAAAGAGGAAGAGAAGGAAGAGAAAGAAGAAGTGTCTGAGAGAGACAAACAACAGAGAGAGAGAGACAGATTAATACAGAGCAAGCAGAACAAGATAGAAGCAACAAAAGAGAAAGAGAAGAGGACAAGTGACAGGGGGAAAGGAGAGAGAGAGAGATGTAGACCACAGTGATATTTATAATCTGACCACAGAGGCTGTTGACTGTGAACACCACTACTTCCGTGATGACATCTCCTCAGGCACTTCTTCAAGCGCTCAGTTCCTCAAGCCTCAGGCCAGTTCTCAACGTACAAGTGCCACGAGAAGCTGGGGAAAGACTGGAAGAAAGAGAGTGACAGCAGGAGGAGGAGAGGAGGATTTACTGTGGTGAGAGAGAGAGAGACAGGAAGAGTGTGTGGGGGGAACCACTCTGAGGGGAAGGTGAGAAAAGGGACGTAGAGGTGGAGAAGAAGCAAAAGCAAGAGGTGTGAGAGAGAGTCACATAAACGAACTGCCCTCGGGCGCTCCGTCGGACCCCGTCCTGTGGCTCTGGGACATGACGGTGGGCGCTGTTGGGACACCTGAACCATGGATCAGCAAGCTCAGATTCTAAAGGGCTTTCTGGCTCAGTTCGCCAGGAAGGAGGTGGTGTCGGGGGAAGAGGAGAGTGGATTTGCAGCTGAGTTCTTGGTGAGTCCGTCCGTCCGTCTGTCTGTCTTTTAAGTGTCTTGCTTTCTGCAATGTTGATTTTCTGTGTCTTAAAGCACATGAAACACCAAATAAAGAGAGAGAGAAAGCTCTAAAACTTGGAGGTAACTTCACAGCACATTCTCCAGTGGTAAATCAACACTATTATTACACTAACGGTGTTCATTTAACACTAATAACAGTGTTGATTTAACACTGGAGAATTCGCTGTGTTGGAGGTCAAGTTGTTCCTGTTGAGAAGGTGTTAACGCACTTGCATTTGGAAAATCAACAATGCACTATGACCAGGACTGATAAAACATCTACATACAACTGTATATGTGCCCTGACCACTACTAACGCAACACAATCAAAGCCTGTTTCCCATCGAAAACCCTTGCCATTGGCCCATCTTGCCACATCTGGCTTTGTTTTGAAATGTCTCGCTGTAATACATGAGTATCCAGTACCTCACCGGGCCATGAGCATAAGCCCAAACCAGTGTGCTCTTAAGGCATGGATTTTCAGTTTTCAAACTCCCAAAATAGTGCCCTCTCAAAATTTATCACAGTAAAAAAAGTTATACGTAGGTTCTGTTACTGCAAAGCTGTCCCCAAACTATTGACACGTACGGTACAATAAAATACTTTTACATACACTGTACACTAAGACATATCTGGGAAGTTCCCACAGAAAAACATCTCCATTTTGGTGGATCATTGGGATCCAGGTTAATTTCACGAAGAATGAACCATTAGAAATGCTTCAGAATTGGAATAAAACTTGGAATAAAATCTGTTTACGTTGACGTTTTTTTTGGGGAAAAAAAGAAATGCTTCAAAATGACTTGGAAATACTTTTACATCGACTTCCACTGAACGTTTAGAAGCAGTTTCCTCCTCCTGCAAAGTTACTATTTTGGAGATACGTGTTTTACTTTTGTTTTTTTGGACAGTGACAGTGTATAACAGCCCCCCGGCTCCCCATCTACAAATTGGGATCGTATTTATGGGGGCATTACAAAGTAGTTTTACTTATAAAAACGAATTTCCAAGTTTCTAAAAGTTGGGACACTTCGCAAAATCTAAATAAACGCAGAATGCAACGATGTGTAAGTCATTTAAATGTTTAAATTCAGAAATTGTATATGTTTTTTGAAATATGTGTCTTTGTGATTTGTTGGCAGCAGCGTATTTAAAAAATAATAGGACAATAATAGTGCAGCCAAAGATGTGTAAAGTTGTGTAAAACTAGAATAAATCAGTGGTGAGGTGAAATGGACGTGATTGGGTTTAAAAACGACAGCTCTGAGTCTTTAAGACCCCAGGGGCCAAGACGATGATTGGATGACTGTGATTTTTGGCCCCTCGGGTGACACGTTTCTCTGGGGGAAATCACTGCAGTGGGCTCAGAATCACTTCCCAAAGCATTTGTCTCTGAACACAGCTGTCGCTGCATCCACAAATGCACGTTTAAATTCTATAATGCAAGGACAACATGTATAAACAGGATCCAGAAACACGGTCACCGTCCCTGGGCCTAAGCTCTATTAAGATCTTCTAAGAGCTGTGGAAATGTGTCCTGTTCAGACAAATAAAACTTTGAAATTATTTTTGTAAATGCCTCATCTTCTGGGCTAAAGAGGAGAGGCACCATCTAGTTATAGGCACACAGTTCAAAAGGCAGTATCCATCATGGTGTGGGGATGCATTAGTACACATGGTATGAGTGACTGGCACTGTTAATGCTGAAGGATATATACAGGTTTTAGAGAAACATATTTTTCAAGGCCTTGTTTATTTCAGCAAGTGTTACACTCACCTGGTTCATGGCAGAGCAGCATAAAAGGGAGGTTGCCCATTAATCAATAGCTTATATCCCCAAAAACAGCATGATTTGATTGAATGAGCTGCACCTGGTTCCAGCTTCACTCTGCATTAGGAACAGAAAACACAAAATGGCAGCCGAAAAAGCTAAACATTGACTGGAAAAAAGCAGGGTTTGACAGATTTGACACCTCCCATTCTAAAGAACAGAGGTCCTTCAACTTCCAACTTCACAAGGTCCTTATACATGTCTTCCACTTTCCAACTCGCCCCAAAACACCGAAGATGAAAAAGCACAAATAGAAAGTGAAGAAAAACCAAAACTAAATTTACATTCATTTGTGTTCAGGAGCCCAAGATAAAGCATTCGTCATTACGTTATTAGCACATTTTAGATGCGGAAATGCAGATTATTAGGCTGCAGAAATAACGGCCAGTGCATCAGATGTGGACCGGGGCTTTGACAGAGTTTAAAAAAAAGAGAGACAGACAGTAAGAGACAGTCTACTGTACTTCAACTGTAAGTGTGTTACCACCCACATATACACCATCCACGTCAAAGTGCTCTAGTGCTCATATTAGTGCCAGCGCTTCCTTCTCAATTATTAAATTCAACTGATGTGTAGTGAATGTTTTTATTGGGGATCGTCACAGAGCGATCCACTTTTTCTTCGTCTTTCTGCAGAGGCACTGCAGAAACCAGCCATTTGAAATTTTGTCTGTCTACTTTTCTCATTTAAACACAGTGTGTCTGTATAGGAACATCATTACGTACTCTTTTTATTTACATTATACACAGCATCCCTCTTTATAGCAGTGGGGTTTGTATAATCATTAATTCATAAACATTTGGACATACGATCAGTTTAATACTGACATCATAAATAGTGATTAAAACACACGTGTTGCCCTCTGTCTCTAAAGCAGTGCCCAAAATCATCTGTAAGTTAAAAATTATTAAATTTAATTCAATTATATCATGGATGTAGTTTGGCTTCATCAAAAAGAGTGGTACTTAACGTTAATGTTTTTGACACATTATTAAAATAGTTGCATATTAATGTTGCAACAGTTGTGTTAAGATTAGATGGTTTTATCTCTTTGAATTCAGTAGTTCTTGCCATTTCTTTTCAAAAGTGCGTCAGAAGCCTCCCCCACAAGTGTTCAGCTTTCAGCCCATAGTTACTCCTCTGACTGTTTAAAAACGTGGACTAACAAACATTCAGCTGCAGCCTCACAGATCTGAGCCAAATGTTAAAGAACTCAGCAAAAGCAAAATGGAGTCTATATTGTAGCTCGCCGGCCGGCAGTTACAGTGGCTGGAGTGTCTTAATATAGACTTCCTCTTCTTACCACTGTCTCACCATGCTAGAGCTACGATGAACAGAGAACTACAGGCCTGCCATCTTGTTCCACAGGCATTTGTTTTTCAGTTCTTGTCTGAAACAATGTTTTTAACTCTTATAAATAACGTACACTTGAGAACACAGTGTTGCATTTTAAAGGAACAATACGTATCGTATACCTTTAAGTAGCAAGCAGTATTTATGAATGTGATTATTTATAATCTTTAACTATAAATTGCTTCATAGACCCCTGGATGGGGCGCAGCAGGTAGTGTTGCAGTCACACAGCTCCAGGGGCCTGGAGGTTGTGGGTTCGATTCCCGCTCCGGGTGACTGTCTGTGAGGAGTTGGTGTGTTCTCTCTGTGTCCGCGTGGGTTTCCTCCGGGTGCTCCGGTTTCCTCCCACAGTCCAAAAACACACGTTGCAGGTGGATTGGCGACTCGAAAGTGTCCGTAGGTGTGAGTGTGTGAGTGAATGTGTGTGTGTGTCTGTGTTGCCCTGTGAAGGACTGGCGTCCCCTCCAGGGTGTATTCCCGCCTTGCGCCCGATGATTCCAGGTAGGCTCTGGACCCCCCGCGACCCTAAAATTGGATAAGCGGTTACAGATAATGGATGGACCCCTGGATATAGTTTATGCTCCACTAAGGGGGTCCCCCACAAAGGGGCAGTCGTTTAAAAAATGGTTTAATAAAGATTTTATGATACATCCAGGCCACTAGGTGTCAGGGTAAAGGATTCAGACAATGACTGAACACACTTTTCAGCCATTTTTCACCACTGGATTAATTCACCCACGTGTATATTTGAAACATAAGTACAGTCTATACCCACATGCACTCAATGTACAGATTTACTGTGTGGCACATTTACGCCTGGGTCCCACTGAGAGCCCATGTACCAACCCCCCCAGAATCCAAGTCCAAACTCGCCCATGTCCTAACAGTCCATTACAGGTACCGATTACTACTGAAACATTCATACAATTTATTCATGGATATCTGACCAATGCATAATGTAATAATAACAAATGTGCCTTTTTTATACCCAAAATTATATTTAAATACACATTTATTTAGTGCATGGAACAAAAATATTTGATCATTATGTTTCATCCATTGTTGATCCTGTGTCTGCGTGGGTTTCCTCCGGGTGACTGTCTGTGAGGAGTGTGGTGTGTTCTCCCTGAGTCTGCATGGGTTTCCTCTGGGTGACTGTCTGTGAGGAGTGTGGTGTTTTCTCCCTGTGTCTGCGTGGGTTTCCTCCGGGTGCTCTGGTTTCCTCCCACAGTCCATAAACAGACGTTGGTAGGTGGAAGTGTCCGTAGGTGTGAGTGTGTGTGTTGCCCTGTGAAGGACTGGCGCCCCCTCCAGGGTGTGTTCCAGCTTCGTGACCCTGAACTGGATAAGGGTTACAGACAATGAATGAATGAATGATATTTTAATATATTCATGACAAGATCACATGTAGCCTATTTCTTTCATTACAGTTGGTATTAGTCTGTAATTTTAATGAAGCGTTACTTTGCTATTAATAAGAAGTTTTACATGTTCATTTTTGTAGTTCCTGTGAACCTTCATACATCATATGTCCATGTTTCCTCTTATTTAAATGAAGCTGATCAGCAGTTTTGCTTCACTGGTTGTAGACTGGAGCTAAAAGACTAAAGAAGCTATTCAAAGATATCAGTTTGCACAGGCCTCATGTTCAAATTCTAACACTTACCTCATCCAACATCAAACTGCTGATTCGCTGATCTGAAATAGGTTTGATAAAGTGGTTTTCACACTGCTATTTCTGTTACATATGAAATTAACAGTTATAATCATACGCAGAATAAGATGTAAAATATCCAATGCCAATCAATTAAAGCTTCACATAGGACACACCACACTCTCTTCCCACCTCAACACTAAGGTTGCTGTGGCCGTTTATGATCCGATCAGCAACCAACCACCATTAACAACTATGGTTGCTCGTTGTGCCCAGCCCCTGAGAACCCAAACCGCTCACTGCATCACAAAAACGTTGAAGCTACTTTAGATTACTTAAGTTAAGAAAATATAAATAAGCATGTCATTTAGGCAGAGAGTTTGCATGATGCTAATAGTGTTGTTTCATTCCTGCATCAAATTTGTTAGGTTTTAATGGTCAGCACCACCACAGAGCACGTACTGGATCATTCTCAATCCTGAAACAACATTGACATGGTGGTGGCATGTTGGTGTGTGTTATTCCGACACGAGTGGATAAGAGCAGTGCTGCTGGCCACTCAGACAAACTAAACGGTCTGGTCCACCTCGTAGATGTAAAGTCAGAGACAGTAGCTCGTCTGTGGCTGCACGGTTTGTGTTAGTCTTCCTCTAGTCCTTCATTGGTGGTCACTGGGCTCCAACACGACACAACACACACTGGCACGCAACCACCATGTCAGTGTCATGGCAACGCCTAAAGTTTGCTGGAAGACTTTTTTAAGGAAAACCCAGAAGACGACTTGTGTTTTACGCAGCAGCCTACATTGCTCTAACTAGCTCCAATGTAAAATAAGCAAGAGGTAGATTTTTGCTTTAGTGTTTTAAACTTTCCACGTTTTAACATGAACATATTCAAAATAGGGGCGGCACGGTGGCACTGCAGGTAGGTGTCGCAGTCACACAGCTACAGGGACCTGGAGGTTGTGGGTTCGATTCCCGCTCCGGGTGACTGTCTGTGAGGAGTGTGGTGTGTTCTCCCTGTGTCTGCGTGGGTTTCCTCCGGGTGACTGTCTGTGAGGAGTGTGGTGTGTTCTCTCTGTGTCTGTGTGGGTTTCCTCCGGGTGACTGTCTGTGAGGAGTGTGGTGTGTTCTCTCTGTGTCTGCGTGGGTTTCCTCTGGGTGACTGTCTGTGAGGAGTGTGGTGTGTTCTCTCTGTGTCTGTGTGGGTTTCCTCCGGGTGACTGTCTGTGAGGAGTGTGGTGTGTTCTCCCTGTCTCTCCCCTCCAGGGTGTATTCCCACCTGGACCCACTGTGACCCTGAACTGGATAAGGGTTGCAGATAATGAATGAATGAATATTCAAAATGAAATTTTAAATGCAAAGCATCTATCCGTCTACTATCTATCTAAACTGTGACGATACATTTCAGTGTCACTTTAGGCAAGGCAAGTTTATTTATAGAGCACCTTTCATACAGAAGCAATTCAAAGTGCTTTACAAAAAAAAAAAAAAGAAATAAAACAGTTAAATTAAAAGCCAGAATAAAATCATAAAAGTAAAATAAAACAATTACATAAAAAGAGTAAAATGATTAAAACAATTTAAAATGATACAATAAAAGAAAAGAAATAAAAGTGCAGAGTATTTTAAACCGAGCTGTAGCTGCTCAAACAGGAATGTTTTAAGTCTTGATTTAAAAGTGTCTAAAGTCAGGGTTCTTCTAATGTTCTCTGTCTGGTTCCATTTAAAAGCGGCGCCGGAGCTAAACCCTGCCTCTTCTTGTTTAGTTTTGACCTGAGGCAGCACTAACTGACTAGTTCCTAAAGATCTGAGAGCTCTGCTCGGCTCATATCTTTGTAGCAGATCTGATAAATACACTGGTCCTACTGGTGCCTTCAAGAGTAACCATCATTACTTTTAATATTTGAACAAAAGTATACCTTCCTGTAATTGAATTGTAGGTTTCTTAAAAAAGTATTACTTTCACACGCACCATTTCAACTCAGAGGCTTTTATTTTGTTTTTATATTCGAAAATGTTTTATTAGGAAACCTTACAGATATTATCAGTTACTTACATTATATTTATTTACATTTAATTGTATTTAAGGGGTGCTCAGTTTGGACTTTGAGAAAAATACAATACTCATGAAGGTACAATTGCACTATAATTGTAGTGAAATAAATAAATGGTCCCTGTATTCTATATTTATTGCTGAGGGTTAGCAGTAGGCTACATTCATTAAAAAAAAAAAGAAATAAACAAACATCCTTGGTGTGCTTCGATATTTTTTTAATCAGCTAATATCACTTGTTAGCCACATGTGCAAACTAGCAGTTTGAATCTACCACAGGACCTTACATCATTACACAGTACATGTAGTATTGGTGAAGTGAGGGTGTGTTCAGTACTTTCAGTGTGAGAAAGTGACTGGTGCTCTGTGGTCTGGACCATGCTTCATCAGCTGACCACAGCTGGAGGGGGTATGGAGCAGCTTCAGATGAAACCCAGGCTAAGCACTCGCCAGATGGACGTCCTGTTGGTCACCAGCAGCTGTTTGGCTCCTCGTTCACATAAAGAGAGCTCTCTTTCCTTCTTGGCTAGGCTGGATGGACTTTGCTCATTAGCAACGCAGCATTAGTCTTAGCTAAACTGCCCATGAGTGTGACTTATTCACTGAAGGAGCCCATTGAGTATCTAATGCCACATGGTCACTACCCTCAAAGTCTCAGAATCATTGTACTAATCACGTTACAGGACATTTATTGCTTGTGACTGCTTGTTGCTGCTGTAGCAATATGCAAACTGTGAGAAATTTGTAGTGGAGGCTTGTACTACACTGGGTTTCAGCTGATGATCCCACAGACCGGTTAATAACAAGGCTATATGATTTAAAATAAGCCTAGTAAATAGCCAATTGAGTAAACTTTTTACAGCTGTTATATAAGCGCTTGTGTTTTGAAGCTACACATTAGGACTGGTGGTGTATGTGATGGGTGGTAGGCTTATTTGCAACTATTCAAGTTTTTACATACGTATTTATAACACTCTCTGGATGTTTTCTCATCACTTGCTAGCGTCGCAGTTTGTTTGTTTGTGCGCGAAACCAATCTGAAGTTTTTACAAAGCCCCAGTGTCTGTAAATGAGTAACAAAAACAAAGTGGATCGGTCAGGTTTGCTAGTCCCTCTCTTTCTCTCTGCTCATGGTGGAGAAAATGTAGTCTGTAGTTTTTTACAAATGAGTCTCTGTGGTAATTAGAAACTTACAGACATTACAATTCCATCTATGTACAAACAACGGTTGTTTGTTTTCTCAAACATACCACACCAGCTTAAAAGACATCATCATTCAAACTGGTTTAATGCGAAAGTGTTGAAACCGTTGTTGGAACTTTCGCACAGAATTAAAAGGATTTCATGTTATATATTTCTTTTTTTTGCACCATCTGGCTTTAGATGGATGTCTGGTTTTTTTCATCCCCACTGTGATCAAGAACGAAGCGTATCACACCAAACCACTTTTAAAGACTTGTTTGTGTTTTAACTTGCAATAAATGTGGCAAACTGAAAAAAAAAGACAAAACCCACTAAACTGTTTTCACATTTCTTGATCTTTTTACTGAAAATAAAGTACCAAATGTCCCGCTCATCATCAAGTGAGCTGCTTCTCACTTGAAAGTTCACTTTTGTCCTCATTACAGCTGTGTGGCTACACATCAGATTATATCTGCACTTAAACCACATGTACATTTAGCTAATTTATGAAAATATCAACTTTGGTGTTTACAGGAAGTGATAAAATCAGTCACGTCAGCTTCATGATTTAAAATACACACGATAAACTCACTTGCCAATATGTCAAATATGTCATAAAACACTGACGCAAGCAAAGACCTTTAACGAATCAGCTTGAGAGCATGGAAAGTTTGCCCATCCGTGAGTACTTGATTTCGTTAGAACATAGTTTAAGTAGTGAGCAAATACATACAGCAGCTCATGAGCCAATGGTTGTCCTCGTGGGTGGAGTAAAATAGTTTACATTACAATGGTTGAAAGCAACAAAATATGAAATGAACAAACGGATGTAGCTTTTGCTTTTCAGAAGGTAGTGATGTGTTTGAGGTGTGATTCTTTTCGTAAAACACTGGTAGAATAAATGACCATATGCATAAAAGTACAAGGTTTGTTATATGCAGTTATTATAGTTATTTACATGTTTATCAATGATATAGCGGTAGGTATTGAGTATTTTCTTTTTATTTCTCCAACCACTCATGGATCAGTGTAGTTTAAGTTGATCCACATGTCTACCAGATTAAACCAGATTTTAACAACACTGGGCTTTCACTAATGTGAAATCTAGCTAAATCAGTTTTTGTGAAGTCTGAAAATAAACTAACTAATGCAAGCAGGTTTCTGACCTTCACAACCTCCGGCCCTTTGCACTGTAGCAGTTACTGCAGAAAGAACAGAAAGCACTTCAAATAAAGGAGGTTTATAAATGTTCCATAGTGATTGCTCAAAGACGCAACATGGTTGTTCTCCTTGCGTACAAGTGAGCTGTGGTCGGAAAGTTATCTGTCATGATGGTCTCAGTTTCACTGGGCTGGCAATCTGAGGGGAAACCGATTGCTCTCTGTAGTATACATAAACACACACAGTCTCGCACACAGACGCTCACAAATATTCACAAACATCAAAAACCCTCAACCCCGTTTCCTCTCCAATAGTGGCCTTGTTGTTGTGTGATTTTGACTAGGTAACACTTTGCTGAAATATCATACATAGAATTTATGTAAATTCAACTAGATTCACTACAATGGATAAAAAACGTGAGTTACTAAGCACACGTGACATGAATTTTCCATGACAACCTGCAGAATTAGTGGAACAAATGCAAACCTATCCCCCACTGTGTTGCTTTTACATCACTTATAAGACGTATTCACCTAATCAGTGCATGTGGATATTTATTTAAATTAATTACCTGCAAATTTGTGTCAGAAATAAATACTAGCCAACTCAAAATGTAACCAGATAGATGATAGATAGATAGATACTTTATTGATCCCCAGGGGAAATTTAACAAGCGCTTCTACCAACTAATTCAATGTCAGCAAACTTTGGGTTGAACATTCTGCATTCTCCCATAATGCATCAGTTGCCCTAGCTTTCTTGATGTGTTTACATTTGTTGTTTAATTATGTTTATGCCTGGATCTCCAACGTGAGCAATTCAACTTTGTGTTGTTTTACACTGCCCATCGGCACCCCGTTCAGTGTTGTACTGAGAGTCCGCTTTTCCTTCAGAAACTGAAGAGGCAGTCCACCAAATACCGCACGGACAAGACCTACCCCACCAAAGCTGCAGACAAGCAGGAGAATGTGAAGAAGAACAGATACAAAGACATCGTTCCATGTAGGTGAAACCTTTAAAAATGCTTTTGATCGTTCTCGTTGAAGGATGGCTACTCAGATTTTAAGTCACAGTGGGTCACATCGGTCGGTGTCTGCCCTATACGTCAAACAGGAGTCACTGATGATTGTGAATGATTTCTCCACAGTTGACCACAGCAGAGTGACACTTTCTCTGAACACGTCCAAAAATGACAACGACTACATCAATGCCAATTTCATCAAGGTAGGTGCTCTGTGGAGGCTACCAGTGTGATGGGCCTTTGTTTTCTGTTAAACTATAAGGAAACGAGAAGTTAAAGTTCTGAGAAGAGAGTTGAGTAAAGCCATGTTTCTGGACCTCAAGCATTTATAAACATTACAATAATAATATTGCTGTCATGGTGAAAACCCATATCTCTATAACAGTTTTTAATATGAGAGGCTGAAATGTATTCCTACTATGTTGAGCTGTTAGAGAGCAATTAGGGGTGAATGGTAAGGGGTGGGCACATTGCCACAAAGATTAACAAGTTGAGATGAAACTAACTGAATAACTACAGGTTAATTAGTGTATGACGTTCTGTACTGATTTGTATAAATGCATATTTTTATGCATTTTCCAGGTAAAATTGGCAGATAACGTGAATGTAAATGTGCTTTCATTGCCATTGCACAACATACAACCAAATTGTGCCTCTACGTTTAACTCATCTATGTCAGTGAATGCACACACAGAGTGGTGTGCAGTCATTCCAGTGCCTGGGGGGTATTTGGTGGTTTGCTAAAGCGTACCTCAGCTATGGATTTCACTTCCCAGCCGGTCGAGGGGACTTAACCAGTGAACATCCAACCCCCAAACTTACCTTTCCCCTGCTACAATTATGAATCACAGACATTAATCCCATCTCCTTTCTCCCAAATTTCAGGGTGTGTTCGGCCCAAGGGCGTACATCGCCACACAGGGACCCCTGCCAAACACGGTTGTGGATTTCTGGAGAATGCTTTGGGAGTATAATGTGCAGGTAATCACTTTGTTATTTGAGATCAGCAAAGTTTGAAAGTTGGGATGCATAAAAAACACAAAATGAATTAAAGAAAATATCTACAGGATATATATATATATATCTCTATCAACCACAATCGGAACTCTGTTTTGTCTCTCTAACACTCTCTCTCTCTTGCTCACCTACCTTTCTCAGGTCATTGTGATGGCTTGCAGAGAGTTTGAAATGGGCAGAGTAAGTCTGAACTTTACATTTTATTTGAATATATGCATATTTAATTTTTTTATTAATTTTTTTGTTTTATGAATGTACAGGGGTTGGACAATGAAAGTGAAAGACCTGGTTTTAGACCACAATAATTTATTAGTATGGTGTAGGGCCTCCTTTTGCAGCCAATACAGCGTCAATTCGTCTTGGGAATGACATATACAAGTCCTGCACAGTGGTCAGAGGGATTTGAAGCCATTCTTCTTGCAGGATAGTGGCCAGGTCTCTACGTGATGCTAGTGGAGGAAAACGTTTCCTGACTCGCTCCTCCAAAACACCCCAAAGTGGCTCAATAATATTTAGATCTGGTGACTGTGCAGGCCATGGGAGATGTTCAACTTCACTTTCATATTCATCAAACCAATCTTTCACCAGTCTTACTGTGTGTATTGGTGCATTGTCGTCCTGATACACGGCACCGCCTTCAGGACACAATGTTTGAACCATTGGATGCACATGTTCTTACTGGTGCAATGTGCAGTTAATGAAGATTGGCCACCAGGCTGCTCCAATTTAGCCATTGGTTTGTGTCCTAGCTCCTCTAGGATTGCTGATTGGGATACTAGACGGTTGTGGGCTTAACACACACTCTCACAAGTATTTATAATTACAGAGAAATGTGTAAATTCAAGCTAATTTCTGTTTTTGACTGAAAACCTAAAGAAAAGTATCCTCTGCTACACATGCTAAATAAAAAATTAGCAAAACAAGTTAGCAAAACAAAAAATTAGCTGCATAACTAATTTAATATTATCAAGTTTAATTTTGTAATATATATTATATCACCCCCTGCAAATCCCCCCTTGAAATTACACCAATGATAACATTTCTTTATCCACGAATCTACTATATTCCACCTGCTTCAGTTTAGTAGAATGCACACTGAATGTATATATGTTTAAAGCACATCATGAATCATGGTTGTTTTTCACAGAAAAAGTGTGAGAGATACTGGCCTGAGTCTACTGCCGATACATTTGTGTGTGAACCCTTCTCCGTACGCTGTGTGAGTGACACTTCCTTCTTTTGCTCACACCACATTTCCTGAACTTTTAATGCAAACAGCACTGAAAACCACCCATTGATCTAACGTATAAACCTCTGTAACATTTAGACTAAGCCTGAACACTAAACAAAGACTTTTTGCTCACTGTAATCTGAGCTAGAACATGCACCATGATGGGCGTAGAGTAAAAAGTGCAATAAGTAGCACAGACCACAGTTCACATAATTCAACAGACATTATACTGACACTTGTTGGCCTGGATGTGTCAGAGGTTTTGTACAAAACCTATTTGGTGGACCATTCTGTTTAAACATGGCTGCTTTCCCTGAGTGGGAACCACCCTAAGGAGCAAAATCTGGTTCATTCTGGGACTAAAAAGCAATTACATTTTCATGTAAATTAACAATAGAAAAACAACACATATTTAAAATACAAAAAACAATGACTTCACAATTATTTTTACCACTTTTTACTGATAAATTTTTTTGATTGCTCCCATTAAGTAATAACAAGCCGTTTTCATAAGAAGTTCTGTTTATTTGTTTGGCTCTGATGCAGGAATCAGAAGTGAATAAAGGAGATTATGTGACAAGGATCCTGAGAGTGACCTTCAAAAAGGTAAGGATTGTAATAAAAAAATAAATAAAATCAATGATAGGAAAATAATCAAACAATTCTCTTGGTCAAAATTAAACTTCTTAAATGCTTAAATCTAAAGGAATCTGAAATAGGAGGTTACTTTTATCATTTTTTTATAATTAAAAGAAAACAAATTGACAATGAAAAGTAGATCAGAAATTGGGCAAAATTAATTATACTTCCATGAAAATGTCATTTTTATTTTGTAAAATTATCATTGTTTTAGTTGGGACACTTTATTTAATAATGACAGCAGAACATGAAAAAAGTGGTTGTCATATTGATGAACATTTGTGAACCAGTTTGACCCCCTGTAGTAGGGTCATTTTGCTTTAAGACTTTTTTAAGACAAGTTGTGTCCAGCTCTGGTGCTGTTCTGAACAGTTATCTGTTGATGCCTCTGCTCATGTCTGTCCTTCTCTTCATTTTTCCTCTGCTCTGTCCCCATCTACACTTTCTCTGATAAAAGTTAATAATACACATCATTAAACAAAAATATATAAAAAAAAATTTGGTTTCTTTATGGGTTCTAAAAACGCTTTATGGGTTCTTTTAAAATGTTATGGATCCACAAAGTGGTTGGTTTAGAAGAAGCAAACAAGAAAATGGGAACCACAGCAGTACAGAAGTCCATAGTATTGACCTATTTCCAATATTAACCCACACCCCCACCCTGTTTTTTTTTGGCTTACATTGCTTCTTATTATAGTGGAGTGTAATCCTGTTATTCTTCCAGACAACTCGGACCCTGAAGCAGCTGCACTATATGAACTGGCCTGATCATGGTGTACCTGACTCCATCCAGCCTATCCTGGATCTGATAGAAGAAATGCGCATTTACCAGGAGCATGAGGATGTGCCCATCTGCATCCACTGCAGGTAACCCACCCTAAGCCCTTATTGAATTCTGGTGAAAGATTAGGCCTAAGTCAAGTAAAGTCTATAATCAAGAATAAAATGTTAAACTTTTGAAATTACACAAGAGACAAAAGTGTCTGCACTTTAAAGGTTGGTTTCCAAACACCGTGTTACACAGGAAGTGTGTGCTAGTGGTTGACCAACAACACACAAACACTTTAGACACACGCCTCATCCAACAAAGCCCAGACACAGAAGCTGAATTCATTTGTGCACAAACGGCATATAATATACAATGTGCTCATACAAAATGTCTGCAAGAATCTAACTCCACAAATAATTTCTAAGAGCTTTACAAGAAAGGCAAATTCATATACAATATTTAGCAGGCGTCTAACTGCTGCTACAGACCATTAGCATGAAACTAAAGACAGATAAAAAGATTCAGAGCATTAGCATGAAACTATCACCACAGGTAAAATGAGCAGAAATCTACTCTAAGGTAATTCCTACAATGAATGAAGTACTACTTTAGGCAAAAGTTTCAGAACATTAGCATGATACTTATTTATGATAAAAAGCTACAAAACATTAGCATGATTACCTGAGATTACTCAAGTCTAATCTCAGGTAAAATTTCTTCAGAACATTAGCAAGATTTTAGCTAAATTAGCAGTTGCCTAGCATGATAATGAAGCATCTTACTTTATTAGCAAGTGTAAATTTTGGGGTAGAATGCTCAAGAACATTATCTGAAGTATCTTAATGAAGCATTAGCAGGAGTTTTACCTTCAGTAGAATGCTCCTAGTAAGGTTCTGAAGCAGATTAGGTTCATAACAAAGTTTTGAAATCCTTTACCCTAGGTTCCTAATACCAATATGTTGTACTCTCTGAAATATAGTTCTTCATAGCATTAGCAGTAGTATAATCTGGAGCAGAGTGTTTGCAGGACACTAGCATGTGCCTAAGCCAGAGTACAATATATCAGATAAGCTTTACCTGTGAGTGCCATTATTATTTGCAACTAGGGAAAATAATTGTAACAGTCCCTGAATGCAAAGTATGAAAATGATATATTTAATAGTTCAACAGCTGTTACTCTGGTACACCCAATGTACACGGGTCTGATTGTGCCACTCTCACAATCTGACGACACTGTTCCAATGAATTGAGCAACACTGCCATGTCTTTTTTGGCATGACTTGCATAATTTCCAGCGTTGATGCTTCATAGTTTTCCACTGGCTTGACAAGAGTCCTACAAGGTGTTTTGTAAAAAAAAGTCACTCTGATGGTCTTCATTATTCAGTATCGATACACTTTACCCAGGGAATGGACTTCACCCATAGATGCCATACTATGTTTAGCATGCTTTTTTGCTACTACTGAAGGTTCCTTTATGAGTTCAGGCCATATGCCATAACCCCAGTTGTCTTGAAAAAGACAGGAAATAGAATGAAAAAACACCCTTCTGAAATCATTTAAACAATCTGACTTACTTTCTCCCCACTATATTCAGTAGATTATCAAGTTATCCAAGCTCAGCAGGCCTTTATTTTTTAGATAGTTCCTTCAAAGTGCAAACTACCATGCCATCAGCAGGGATATGAGCAGTAGCCTGGTCTGAAGCAAGTGATTGTGTTCAGAAATCTTTCATAAGGGTCCCAGGTTGCTTGGTTTCTTTAGAGAAATGTTCCTTTTCAAGTCTCACTCTTCTGCTGATTCAGGAGCAACCTACAGTGAGAATAAGTCACACTATCACTTTTTAGAAGAACATCTTATCAGTCTGGTGTGTGCTAACGCTAAGGGACTGTGGCGTGTTTTGACTGCACTCCTAATATCTCCTTGTATCTTTGGGGATTTGCAGTGCAGGCTGTGGAAGGACCGGAGCCCTTTGTGCCATTGACTACACTTGGAACCTGCTAAAAAGTCTAGTAAGTACAGCTCTTGAAGGAGTCACAGGCACATTCTGGCATCCATTCTCTTTCCACTGAACAGGCTCTTGTTACGCATTCTGAAAAACGAGATCATCCGCACCCAGGGAACAAACTCACATGAAGTGATAAGGTTTCATTTAATCTAGAAACTGATTTAAAATGCAACCAATTATAAAGATGTGTTTTTAAAAAGCTGTAAATAATTCTCACATTGAAAATGCAATGATTGCACAAAGAGAACTAAAACAATTGATATGATTTATTTATTGAGGCTTCAGTATTAGAATCGTTAAATTACACAATTTGCACCTTTTTCTGCATATGTTTGTCCAACATTACCTCGAAATTCAATAATTAAAATTAGGTCTCTCACTTTTGCACAATTCTGTGTCTAGAGAAGTTGTTCAGAGATGTTAATGCTATGGATTGCTGACTTGTGTTTAGAAAGTCCCAGAGAGCTTCAGCATCTATGAATTGGTTCAAGATATGAGGACACACAGGCCTTCTTTAGTCCAAACTAAGGTAACACCACCGTCCATTTGTCTCATGCTAAATGTCTTCCTCTAAACACCTTAGGAAACTGTACACTGACTGCAGCAGATCAAGAATAGTTCAGCAGTTGCATTTCCTTGTGTTAAAATAAATCTTTGTCTTTGTTCCTCCTGTAGGAGCAGTATGAACTGGTGTACAGAGTCATTAAATTCCTGTTCGAGAGGTATATACAAATGATGGAGCAAGACGTCAGTAAAGAGAAGGTGAGATTACATATGTGTTTCACTGAAACAAACGAACAAAACTAGAAATGGTTTGCCCATTAAAGAACTGGTTTCAGATTTGCTGAGAAACACATAAATTCCCCTAAAAAAATAAGTGATCAAATATATACTGTTGGCGGCACGGTGGCGCAGCAGGTAGTGTCGCAGTCACACAGCTCCAGGGGCCTGGAGGTTGTGGGTTCGATTCCCGCTCCGGGTGACTGTCTGTGAGGAGTTGGTGTGTTCTCCCCGTGTCCGCGTGGGTTTCCTTCGGGTGCTCCGGTTTCCTCCCACAGTCCAAAAACACACGTTGCAGGTGGATTGGCGACTCGAAAGTGTCCGTAGGTGTGAGTGTGTGAGTGAATGTGTGTGTGTCTGTGTTGCCCTGTGAAGGACTGGTGTCCCCTCCAGGGTGTATTCCCGCCTTGCGCCCAATGATTCCAGGTAGGCTCTGGACCCCCCGCGACCCTAAATTGGATAAGCGGTTACAGATAATGGATGGATGGATATATACTGTTGTGTGTACATGTCAGTGAATAAATATGCACTACAACACGCTCAACTTTTGTTCAGAATCAGCTTCTTATCACTGGTAAAGACGCGGCTTTCCTCTCAATCATTCCCACAGCTTCACAGTGCTTTAAACAGTGAGGACGCTGAGCGTCCACAGAGTTCAATAGCGAAGCAGCGAAACGAGTCATTGGATAAATGCTGGGCTTTGTCCCGCCCATCGGACGCTCAGCGTCTCTGGTGGTCTATGGGGCAGTGGGCTGGCCTCGGCTGGCCCGGACGCTCAGCTTCTGCATGATGATTGGATGATCTGTCTGAGGCTGAATCCCTTTTTGATTGACAGCGAAATGAGCGAATAAGCGACCCTTTGGTGTAAAGATCCGTGGGAGCATTACATTTTCATTCTGTTTAACCAGAGTTGTTCAATCAGAGTTGAACCAGACTTTCTTAAACCTCTTAGTGGCATTTTCTTTGTTAAAAACGACTAGTGACAAATCGAGCTTCTATTTCTGGTGGATTTTTTGAAGCTGCTTGTGTTTGGAGACTGACTTCTATCACTCTTTCGGACTTCTATCGCAGTTTCTGTCCAGCGGGTGCTGCTGAGCCCCTCCATCGTCACAAAGCACTCACAGGCAGACACACTTCACATGGGCCAAGGCCGTTTAAGCAGCCTAGCTCTGCTGGCCATTGAGAGGACACTAGTCAAGTCCCTGGAAAAGACGCCTTGTTGGTACGACAGGGTCACAGATCATTTTCTTGAAAAGGAACGGAGGGTAGAATTTACGTATAAATAAAGAGACACATTTTATGATGTAGGCTGAAATTGAGCTTCCCCTCCTTGAAAGACCAGCATCAGCAACTGGTCTATAGGAATGAATTAGCAGGGAATATGATGTTCTGGATTAGCCACACAGCAGCCCAGGTTCATAATGCGTTGGACAGCGTGGTGTTAAGCTTCCTCAAATTAGGTGGAGAAGCAGTGGGAACACATTCCCTACAGATATCAAGCACTACTCAGCAAGTCTGAGATTGGTTGGAGCACTATTTGCAAAGGAGATGTATTTGACAAATATTGGTGCTAACCTCAGTAATGTTCTGGAGGTTCTTGTGTTGTGACGCTTAATGGAAACCTCAGCTTTTTTGACTGAATAATTCATTTTAACACCTTGCAGGTCCCATCCGCCCCATCTCCCATCCCAGAAGACAGCGACAGTGACATTGGAGACCTCATGGAGTTTGAACTAGACCCAGAACCAAGGCTTGCTTTAATGAACTCCAGCCTGCAACCATACTTTGAGAACAGGTACAATACAGCAGCACTTTGAATCAGAAACTGAGAACTGAAATTCGATTCCGTCATACCTAGAGATTCCCCTCCTTAGTTTCTGCATGTCTCTGCTGTCTACACATCAGTGGTGTAATTTGTCTGATTCTGTCATCTTCACAGGTTTTCCGAAAAGGAAATTCCTATGGCCGTGTCTAACCATGTTGCACCAAAGGTCTACACCTATCAACTTCCTCATTCACCACCACTCAGCCCAATGGTCACCACACAGCAATCGGCAGACGTGTCTAATGCAGTTAATAGTTGGTGTACAGCACCAAACTCCACGGCAGCTCCAAGTTCACTGCAGAACACAGATTTTGGACACTATGTGCCCCCATTGGCAATTGAATCGACAATGAAAAAACAAACGAATTCTGTTAGTGTAAACATTCCCATCAAACCGCCACGATCCCAGGAACCCGGTAAGAATCAGAGAATTTTGGAACAGGCAACAGTGAACAATATCGTCCCTGCTGTGGCATCCCACCATTCACCAATGATACAGAAACACAGCCCCGAACACAGACCTTTGAACCAGGCGGAACTGACCAGTGTTTCCACTGCAGCTGATCATCTCCAGATTACCGAAATCAACTCTCTTTGTCTTACTGTGGAGGATCCGTATTTTGGGCCAGAATCTCCAGTATCCACTGCTAATATTTGTGCTTCAGCAGAAGACATATCACTCACGGAGACCAGCTGGACTCAAAACCCCTGCTTCAATGGTCCCATTTTGACCCTTAATGACCAGCCTCTTGAGGCACCAACGCTGCAGGAAGGTGAGATTACTGCCACCGCAGGATTTGACTTTAATCAATGTGGAAAGTAATTAACCCAATTGTTAGTCTTAGTTTAATTACGTCATTATTATGATTTTTTTGTATGATGTCATTATGTGTAAAAGTTCTTGCCCCCCTAATCAACCGACATGAGACATGAGAAGCTAACCACTGCATCTTTTCAAGCTGGAGGACAGCACCAACTCCTTGGATATGTCACAACATATAGATTCCTTTGCTGACTAGCACTCTCCTCTCCGTGATGAGGGGATAAGGGCAGCCATCGTATTTACCCACAGAGTAAATTAAGCCTGTTCTGGGCAATTCTGTGGAACAGACCAATATATAGTACAGTGAACACTATTATAATGCCCTCTTGTTGTCTGTATGTTGGTGATCAGGTGTGACTACACCCTTATCCAGTGAGGACAGTCCTCCCCCTCTGCCAGAGAGAACACCCGAGTCCTATGTTCTGGCTGATGAAGGTGAGTTAAAGTGTAGTGTGTTGAATTGGTCACATCTGTGGAATGCCGTAGTGTTTTGTTTGCTGTGTGCACTCCTCTGGTGGGAAAAATGTCATCGCACCTCTGTTGACCTTGGCCGAGTTGTGTATTGCGAGGTTCGGCTGTTGGAGTAATTTTGTAAACAGTCAAATCTGTTCAAGCTTCCAGCGCAGTGTCTGTGGGGCAAAACTATAATTCAAAGAGCATTGGAAGTGTAGTTTATAGTTTTATATAGCCAAAGTGTGCAGTTAAAATATTATTTAGACGCCAATTTCACAGAGAAATTACAGCATAGGAATGTCCTGCGTTCCAGAAAACTGGTGTTTTAGAAGATAAACTGTAGGGTAATGGTATAAAATACAGGATTTTGCAAAACTCAGAGACTACCCCTTTGTTATATTTCTGGCAAAATAACCGTTAACTTCCAGTGAATCATTTTTAAGAGATATATCTTATCTAGTAAAATGTGTATGTATGTGAAAAAAAATAATCAGAACCATTAAAATATATGTTTAAACAAAGCCTGGTAAAGCACCTACCTGTCACCAGTTGAGGATGGAGATAAGCTAAAAAATGTAAGGCTGTGTATACTTATTACTTTAAGTCACTGGATTAACTTGAATGGTGAGACAATGCAGTTGACTTTTAAGAATGAACTTTGAAGGTTTGGAAGGTTTGAAGGTTGCTGCAGAAGTGAAAGCTGGTCTCTGAAAAAGGCAGAGCGTGGAAACATTGACTATTTGCACAATGTATATTTTGTGAATTTTTACTTAGTCATAAATCCAAAGTGATGTCATGAGTATTTTTTAATGTAGAAGAGTTCACTGGCGGTGTTTAAACCGGCGGCAATATTCTGGCTAATTTTCCTAGAAGTAAATGACAGACACATGAAGTCCCTGTTCTGTTTAAAACTCCATGACTCAAGTTCTTGGATTGTTTTAATACTATTTTCAGTCTTCACGATCATCCGTATATGAAGGAGAGCAACTTCTCTGAAAATTCTGAGAATAAAGTTGGAATAATTCTGAGAATAATGTCAGAAATACTTGTAAATGATATATTTTGTCACCTACAGGCCTAGTCTAATACATGTAAATAATAAAAAAGCCCCTTGAAAAAACCCGCGAAGTAGCGAGGGATTACTCTATTCTCAGAATTTTCCGACATTATTCTCAGAATTATTCAGACTTTATTCTCTGATTTTATTTATTTTTTTATTATTTTCAATGCCATGGCCATAAAAATCAGTCGTATCAACACCATCCATTTTTACTGCTGCCAATGCATTGATATTGCAGAGCTGAACAAACTTAGAGGAGGACACTCCCAAATTCTTTAAAGTTATCTAATGGCATTTGCTCCGGTATCCTCCCACAGTCCAAAAACACACGTCGGTAGGTGGATTGGCGACTCACTGAGGGAATGTGTGAGTGTGTGTCATCCTGCAAAGGACTAGTGCCCCCTTCAGGGTGTGTTCCTACCTTGCACCCAGTGATTCAGGGTAGGCTTCGGACCCACCGTGACCCTGAACTGGATAAGCACTTACAGACAATGAATGAATGAATGGACGAATTATTCATTCATTCTTTACATTGAAGCAGGTTTTTCAAACTCTAAATAACTTCATTATCAAAAACACACACACACAAAAACTGTAATGGGTTTTGTGTACTGCATTGTTCAGATTTAATTCCCGTGAAAAAATGCACAGTGCCCCTTTTCACTTCCTCTCAGCTGGTAGTTACATTTCAGTTCATAAAAGCAACACAATGGATTTGAGTTTCAGGACCCTTTTCATTCAGCGGCAACTCAGAATTACGTCATCTACAAACGCTAGCAGTTTTTACTTATTAAAGAAAGGCGGTCCTGCTCATTGGGCTGGTTATCTGAGTAATGTTCCTTGGGCTGTGTGGGCTCACAGAGCTCATCTACCCAATGATGATGGATTGTATATTTAATGAGAGATATAACATCAGATAATTCCACTCAAGAAATGGAATGCAGCACAACCCACATTACAAAATGTTCTGCTGCATGTTTTGTGCATTTAAATATTTCACCAGAGAAGTCACCAGTTCCAAACCTACATCAGTCTGTTTTCCAAAGCAGATTACACATTGATATAGTAATAAATGCATAGCATCTTAGACTTGTGTCTTTCACAAACAGAAAAGCCTGTGGTGGACCCGAGTCTGACCACCAGCCTGGTGGTGGACATCCCATCCGACACTGCCTCTGGACCATCGGCTATAGGTGAGTGGCTGAAAACAAAGACAAAGAAATTTGAGAACGGTTCTTAAGTTGCTGTTTTGCGGATATTTATGAAGAATTTCTCAGCAGGGAGCCCCCCGTCTCCAGCACCCCCTCTGCCTGAAAGAACTCCAGAGTCCTTTGAAATGGCTACTGATGAAGGTAGGACAACAGCAGGTTTTGTGACATGCTCAAAGTTCCTGGACATTCGTTCGGAATACACGACTTTCATAGTATTTCAGTGTAAAATGATCCAGAAGAGTAGCAAACAGGGGACTATCTCTCACCAATAACTGAGGATGTGGAGAGTACATCCAAACTGACTACAAACCTTTTGCCAAATAGTGTAAGATGTAAACAATGTTAGTTTTTTCTAAATGTAATGTTTATTGCACAGTCCACAGTGTCCGTATATGGAAACCAAGCTGCCGAAACATCCTCTTTTCAGATACTTTAGTGGTGTCGCTGAGACGAACACATTTACATACACTCTTCTTCTGAGAGTGTATTTTTTTCCGAGATTAACGGTATTAATAGTGAGTTTGTTCTGCTTTGCTAAAATAACAGCCTCTATTCTAATGTGAAGACTAAATATTGGAACTTTTGTGGCTGGGACTGGTTTGCATTCAGCCACAAATGAATTAGTTAATTCTATAGTTCCACATCTCAGTATACACCTGCGTCCCATGCTTATTATTGGGAATGATCTTAGACTCATATGTAGCTGATGTTACATGTTTTGGTCAAAATACCACAAGGATCAAACATCACAGCCCTTTTCAGAATGATCTGTTTCAGCGCCTGTACCTGTAATTAAATGAGAATGAGCCACAGAGAAGTAAGACAACAGAGTAAAAAACGGCTAAAACCCAAAGCATCTCTGCACATGCTCAGTCTGCCTGATGTGGTCATGTGACTGTACTACTGTGACCTGTACAATATGAAATGATTGTTTGTTTTGAATATGAGAGTATACGAGGGGTTCTGAGGGATAAAAGTTATTATTTACTGATAATATTCCGAATCTCTTTACCTCAGTTTACCTCAGTCCTGGGCTCTAGCCGTTTTCACTCAGTTCTCTTTCTTTTTTGTTTTCATTATCGCTGTTTTTAATCAATATTTCTCTATTGTTCTTTTTATTACTCCTTTAACCTTTTTTTAAGGAAAAAACAAAAGGGCCTGCACTCTATATAAGATGCATCTCATACTCAGAATGACTTGTTTTATGCCCTATGTAATTATAATTTATCCTATATAACCTCCAAAAATGTATATAATTTTAATGCCTTAGAGCACATTTGGCTGAAAGTGTACTGAAAATATAATGTATGTACTTGTCTTTTAATAGATCTGGTACAGAACGCAGTACAAGAGAAGCCCCAGCAAACTGCGCTCAGGGTTGGGAAGTCCTCAGAATGGTCTGGGAATTCAAACCCAGACTCGGCCATTACAAGGACCTGGTCCAGGAGCAAGGCAAGCAGTACAGAGACACTAGAGTGCAGCTCATTTCAGAGTGGATTTTTCCTCACCCACTGTATAAAGGAGTAGAACAGTATTACTGCTTCTAATATCCTAATAAAGCTGCTAATAAATATTCTCTCTCCTTTACAGAGTTTAAGGGCTAGACTCACAATGTCACTTCATGGTAAGTCAGATGCAGCTTAGGTACGATTTAAAAAAAGGATATGGTACTCTAGGGGCCACACCTACAGTTAACCTAAGCTTTCTTTTTTTCTTCTCAAACCACACAGTTCCATCTCACATCCAACCTTTTGCTCCTGCTCTTACACCATCTGAAGGTAACACACTTCCTCACACCCATACGTATTTCATTGTTTCCATGTCCCAGCTGTTTACATATAGCCCCTACAGGTCAACAGTGTACAGGCTGCAAAAAGTGACTCAAAGTGAGGCACTCTCATTTTTCATCTTGAAAGAGCAAAGGAACATTTAGTCTTTCCACCCTGTAGCTAGGTCTCCACCAGTCACATGATGCTGCCAGGCTGAGAAAGTTAAGTCTAGCACATGCTTCCTCTGGCACTTATGAAACCAGCCACTGCTTCTTTTCAAACTGCCCTCTAGCTAGGTCTCCACCAGTCACATGACGCTGCCAGGCTGAGAAAGTTAAGTCTAGCACATGCTTCCCCTGGCACTTATGAAACCAGCCACTGCTTCTTTTCAAACTGCTACTAACGCAATACCAGTGGACAGCTCAGCACTTTTGGAGACATTAGAAACCCAGTTCTGTTATGTCAGCAAATGCTGGGCTTACACTGAATGACCTTTCCAGGAATTTCCCAGTTGCAGACAAATGTCCAAAATGTATCTATTTTTAATTCTGACAAAACGCTGTAATAAAACAATGAGAGTTTTGCTAGAGTCGTGGTGTGCGCTTGTGGGGCTTAAGTCTGTCACTCGGTGCATGAATGACAGCGACCTGCTGCACCACCGTGCCACGACTTACTACATATACAATGATTAATAATATCCCCATTCTTCACAAAACCATAATCTGTCACTAAAATCTTTAGATAGCAGCCTGAGTCTAACTGGCTTTTACAGGTCTCTCAGAGTCTTTTCAAAGTCCTTTAGTCTGGAGTCAGCATTACAGACACCTACAGTGACTAGCGTGACAATGAGTGACAAGGAAAGAGGCGGGGCCCTCCTGCACGTCCAGAGGGCGATGCCGATTATGCTCCCCCAAGGTTTGAACCGCATGACTGTGGCAATAGCTGTTAGTTTTTATATATATAAGAAAATAAATAAAAACAATGACCAGATCAGTCTCATTTCACACCGAAAATGGCACTTTTTCAGGAACTGTTTTTTTCACCTCGCCAACCCACACAGTTTTCTTTCCAGCCAAGCTAGTGATTTACTGCCATTACATGCCCTGCGCAAACGTTTAAACACCCCTGGTCAAATGACATGTTTGTTGATTTTCTAGGTAAAAATAATTCAACCCATTCTCTACAGGAAACATCAACATGGCATTTTCTTGCTAAGATTAGGGCACTTTCCATTTATTTATTCCATTTTTTAATCAATATTTACCATCTGAAACATGTCATAACATGATTAGTTGAGGAGCTTAGTGTAGTTCAGAGTAATGGAGAGTTTCCATTGAAAGTTTCCATTGCAGAGGCCACATTTTAGGTTTTTAAAGTATTAAATGCATCTATAAACAACGACTGTGTATTAATATGTGCAGAGATTTGTTCCCTGCAGGTGTTTAGTACTTATTCTTACTGTGGAAATCATCATCACATTTAAATCTGACCTGGGGCACACAAGCATTTGCACAAAAATGTATATAATATTTCATTGAAAGCAAAATAATCTTTTTATTCCTCAGTGGTGACTCCTGGGCCTCCGCCATGTCTCACGTCTCCTCTGCCAGATCAGACTCCAGAAACCTCTGGTTTTAAAGGTACGTGTATATTTAGAACTTGCCTCGTTTTAAATCAACACTCCATAGATTAATCAGACACATTTGAAATTATGATTTTTCTCTTCAGGGATGAGTTCAGGCTCGGTTACACCTCCACTCCCTCAGAGAACCCCAGAGTCCTTCATCCTGGATGCGGAAGAAGGTACAGTGTGATCACACTCACCTTGAACTCTGACCTGTAGCAGCCACTACATACCCACCTTTAAAAACCTGTCTGTCAAAATGAACTGGTATTGTCCATCCCTGCTGTGAAACTGAGAATATTCTCTCGCTGTCTTCCACAGTTCAGAGCAACAGCGCCCCCTGTCCAAACTCTGACGGCTTGCGGCTGGGCACTTCATCTGAGTGGGCAGGAAACTCCCAGCCCAGGCCCTTTCTGAACGTCATGAACAGAAGCAAAGTAGGTCACACATCTATAAGTTTCCATTACACTCAACTCCACTGAACTGCTGAACTAAACCTGTTCAGGTAAAGACCAGAGGTGTGTGGAGCACCCTAAGCCCAAGCTCCAGCAAGAGTATTATAAAACAGTGAATGTTTTTGGGGTACACGTACAAACGTTTCCTCTCCAAAACTACAGCGAAACACCTCATAGGTCCGTCATCTATCGGCACATGAACTGAAGTGTGTTCCACTCTGTTCTTCTTGTTGAATTTGGGTTGTTGATGTTACAACATAGAGAGGAATTTCACTTCAAAGATTTTGCAGAAACTGAAAAACCCCCTTTAAGAGCCGTGTAACACTCCACTGGCCCTCAACTGTGCACAGCTCCTGTACCGTTGCAGGCAAGATTCTCCTTAAACGTAACAGTTCAAGCCTAAAAATGTACTCTGATTACCATCAGGTTGCGCTAAATCTGTTGTACACTTGTGTAATGACTCACACAGACCAGCTGTTTCACGATGTTACTCTTTTCCAACAGAGTGTTAAAGTGAAAAGTTCAAAACAAGGTGAGTATTTCCACTGTGTCCTACTGTAAATTACCTTCAAACAGCACACATTACTTAGTGTAGAAACAAGGAGGACATGTTGGTGTTCTGGCGGATCTGTGTACACCGATCAACCATAACATTACGACCACATCCTCGTTTCTACTCTCACGGTCCGTCTGTAGTCCTTCTATCGCTCTGCATACTTTGTTCCTGTCACACTGACCTTCGACGGAGCAGGTACGATTTGGGTGGTGGATGGATCAGTGTCTACTCATTCTCCACCTTGGTGATGTAATGTCAGAGAGCTGCACAGTTTGTGTTTCCCGTCCTCTAGTCCTTCAACAGTGGACACCGGACGCTCGATATGTTTTCGGTTGGTAGACTGTTCTCAGACCAGCCGTGACACTGAGGGGTTAAAAAACTCCAGTAGCACTGCTGTGTCTGATCCACTTGTAACAAACCCAAGACCAAATCGTATCTGCCCTGTGGGGGTCCTGACCGTTGAAGAACGGTGAAAGGGCGCAAACAAAGTATGCAGAGCAATAGATGGACTACAGTCTGTAACTGTAAAATATATATATATATAAATAAATAAATAAAAAAAAACAGTAAAACATTGTACTTTTGCCCTCAACTGAGAAAACATGTTCACTTTTAACAGAATGAGACACTTCTGACCTTTTCCAGCGCTTGTAGTATGAAATATAACATTGCTGTTACAAAGTGATAGTTTTTCTTTTTCATCTTCTTGATAAGTGATTGTCTGATGAGCTGTTAACTTTTTCAGAGTCTTTATCTGTGGCTCCTCTTCCTGCTGCAGCAGGTGTAACCATGGTTACACAACAGAGAGGTAACTTACGGCTGCACAGTCACTCAGTTTCTATAAATTCAAAAGCACTGAAGTAACACTCTAAATGTTTGCCCAGCAGTAGATCCGCCGCTAGTGGACGCCATGCTTTCTGTCCCAGCCGGACCAGCACCAGCACCAGCACCAGCAGCTGGCAAGCCGGACCCGCCCCCCCCTGAGAAGACATCGCTGGCTGGCAAGGCCCGGACAAAGGTTTCCCTCTAATACTTTCAGATTGTTGTCTGTGTGTGTGTTTCTCAGGTGGACAGCTGAGTTAATGACCGTCCAATAGGGATCTCCCTCAGCTCTGCTCCTATTGGACAGGCTAAATCCCATCAAGGCTCAGTCCATTTCTCAGTCCAATAGATTCAACACATTTGTGTCCTCTGAATCTTTAAATATTTACAGTTTATTATGCTTCAAATATTGCTAAAGGCTTAAAAATAAAGTGAATCATAGTTGTATATTATTATTATTATAATCAGCTGAATCACCTCTTTCAGATCAATGCTTTATTACACTATTGTGAACAGCAGGGTGTGTACGGTTATATCATGGTGTCCTTTTTGTGTTCTTGCAGAGTTTGAAGTTTTTGAAAGGAAGACAGAAATGTGAGTATCACTGCAAATGTGACCAGCATAAGCTCAGAATGACATAGTATTCATTTATTTATCACAGTAAACATAGATATATCCTCCCTGCTCACTTTTATTTTACAGTTATTAATATGAATTGATTTATTAGTTAACTGTAAAGCAATTAATGTGCGTCAAATTCTTACCCTTTACAGCAAAGACACCTACAGCTTCTGCGCCTCCTGTTCCAACCTCTGCTGTAGCTGGAGGATTCAAATTTGGTAAAGACTCTCTTTCACTCATCCATCCATGTAGCGATGAACTGCGGTGCTGCAATGAAATGCTGTGTGGCAGTTCTAGCACAGTGTAACATCTGTTTGCTGCCACAGGGTGGCGCTCTTGTGGATCAAATACATAATTCAGTAAACTTCACACAGCTCGACACATCTATTACGTCATTTAAACAAACCCCTTTATGGCATTAAATATATCATTCAGTGTCCCATTTGATTTCATGCTTTTCTGTGGTGTGTTCACTATTATGTGTGTGTCCACAATGGTGCACTTTAAAGTAACTGAATTCACAGTTTATTTATGCTGTGTTTACATAGTGAGTAGTTAGTGATGCTCCATCTGAAGTGCTTTTTTTTTCCTAGATGTAGAAAAATGTGTATTATTATACATTTACATTTAGAGATTCATTCATTCATTCATTATCTGTAACCCTTATCCAGTTCAGGGTCGCGGTGGGTCCAGAGCCTACCTGGAATCATTGGGCACAAGGGGGGAATAGACCCTGGAGAGGGCGCCAGTCCTTCACAGGGCAACACAGACACACACACATTCACTCATACCTACGGACACTTTTGAGTCGCCAATCCACCCACCAACGTGTGTTTTTGGACTGTGGGAGGAAACTGGAGCACCCGGAGGAAACCCACGCAAACACAGGGAGAACACACCACACTCCTCACAGACAGTCACCCGGAGAAAACCAACGCAGACACAGGGAGAACACACCACACTCCTCACAGACAGTCACCCGGAGGAAACCCATGCAGACACAGGGAGAACACACCACACTCCTCACAGACACTCTCCCGGAGCGGGAACCTCCAGGTGCCTAGAGCTGTGTGACTGCGACACCACCTGCTGCGCCACAAGGGATATGTTGTATTTAAAATGCATTTTGTGTGTTTTGGCTTAACCCTTCGGTGTCCTTTTCTCCTCCAGGTTTCGGGGCACGATTTGGGAAGCCCAAAGGGCCGAGGACCTGTCCAGAGACCTGGGTGTAAGGAGGAGCTGCAGGGGTGCGGTCTCCAGTGGTGGGGGGACCCTCAGATTAGCTGCTTCCTCCAGGCTCTCTGTGACTGCAACACCAGCAGTAGAGAGCCTTAAAGACTTGTCAGGCCTAAAGCAAACAGAAAATGCTCTGCACAAAATAACACACTGAAAAGACTACATTCAAAAACGTACATCATTTTCTGCCAAAACAAGGTTTATTCTATTTGCTTCAAAAAGATATAGAGGTTTCTATGTTTATGTGATTTTAATGCATTGGGATTATTCACTGTAAATATTAATAACAACCCTGATGTAGTTAAAAATTAGCTTGGAACGTGTGAGTGTTTTGCTGCCCTCAAACAAAATCACCCACATAAAATCAGATGAACCATCTGTGCTTGGTCATGATGCTCACAGCACCTTTTAAAAATGTTTTCTTGGAAGGCAAGTTTCCATATTGTGGCCTTCTGCTATATCATGAGTGCAACGGCCAGTAATCACAGGAAAGATTAAGAACCAGTTAGCTGTAAGTTGAAGTGAACTAGGACCTAGGATCCATATTTTGCAAAGCTTTCCCCTATTAAAGAAATTGCATAATAACTGCAGAGCTACTTTTAGAAACCTATTATTGGTAGTTTTGTTTATACATATGAACCAAAGCTCAAAAAGCTTCAGTTGAAGTTTATATGAATATGCACAACCGTACATGTGTTGTATTATATTTGGAAAACAGATATGAACCCCCACCCCCCTCGTGTAAAGCAATCCACTGTTGTTTCAAGTGAATCATCTGGTGAACTTGGCTTTGGTAAACAATTAGAGTTCATGCTTGAAACATAGCTGTGACCTCAAAAAGGAAGTGTGTTTGTGATGACAGTCTATCAGAATAATAGCTTTTGTCATTTGGGACAAAGCTGGTGAGGTCTCTGGCTCTGTCTCGGTCTCTGTGGTTCTCTGTCTCGGTCGCTGTCTCTGTCACTCTCGGTCTTGGTTTCTAAATCTGTTTGAAGATTATTGTAAGATCGCACATCATAATGAGTGAATTGCAGGTTGTAATATACTGTTAGAACCTCTAGAACCCCCTCTTCATTTCCACCTCTGAAAACAAATCAAGGTATATGTTTATTTAAAAAGGAAAATTTCTTTATTATTTTATTTCTAAACAGACTACTGTCAAACTCTGTGCTTTGTTGCACTGTGTAATATATTGATGTACTGCTGAAACATATCTGTGACCTCAAAAATGAAGCATTTTTGTGATGAGAGCCTATCAGAATAATAGCTTTTGTCATTTGGGACAAAGCTGGTGAGGTCTCGGTCTCGGTCGCTGTCTCTGTCGCTCTCTGTCTCAGTCTCGGTCTCTGTCGCTCTCTGTCTTGGTCTCGGTTGCTCTCTTTCGCTGTCGGTTGCTGTCTTGGTCGCTCTATGTCTCGGTCTCTGTCGCTCTCTGTCTTGGTCTCGGTTGCTCTCTTTCGCTGTCGGTTGCTGTCTTGGTCGCTCTATGTCTCGGTCTCTGTCGCTCTCTTTCGCTGTCGGTTGCTGTCTTGGTCGCTCTATGTCTCGGTCTCTGTCGCTCTCTGTCTCGGTCGCTCTCGGTCTTGGTTTCTAAATCTGTTTGAAGATCATTGTAAGATCGCACATCATAATGAGTGAATTGCAGGTTGTAATATACTGTTAGAACCTCTAGAACCCCCTCTTCATTTCCACCTCTGAAAGCAAATCAAGGTATATGTTTATTTAAAAGGGAGAGTTAATTTCTTTATTATTTTATTCCTAAACGGACTACTGTCAAACTCTGTGCTTTGTTGCACTGTGTAATATATTGATGTGCTGCTGAAACTGTTGAAAATGTTGAAAAATAAAACTGGTTACACTCATAAAATGATTTATTTTAAAAAAATACAGAAAAAGTCTATGTATTCATTCCATTGTATGATTTTTACACGTGATTAAGATTATCCACATAACAGTTCTATTAAATGTCACTGATTATTTACAAAAAGAAAGACTTCTGTTTATAGTGGACTAAGTACTTTAGGGAAAAAAAGAGGAAAAAAAATAACTCGGTAAAATGGAGACCTCTTAATATCTTAATACAAACATCAACAACAGCAATTAATGATACTGAATGAAACTCACACAAAGCATGCCTCGATTCCCTAAGCAGATTTTCCTATAGTACAAAGAACAATCTTAAATAACAATGACGACAACAATAACGAAAAAAGGAAAGTAGCTGCCAGTAGTCAGAAGAAACACAGTACACACTGTGTGTTTATCCTCAAATGCAATGTAATAATAACAACAATAACAATAATAATAAGACGCTTTTAAGTGCTTAATCCGCTGGAGGAGAACCTCGAGAAAAGCAGGCTGACGTAAATATTCCCAAGTTACCTTTATCATTGTACAAAAAGAGATGTCGCCTGAACTTCACAGTTCTCCTGAATTCCTGCGAGACTGTAAGTCCTGAATTGTAACGGTCAATGCCTGGTGAGGAAGGAATATAATTAGAAATGTTATTTTAAAACTGGCTGCTGTGATCCCAGATGAACAGAAAGCACCCTGTTCACCTTGTCACTGGTTAAAAGCATTGAAAATGTGATAGAAACGGAAATATGAATCCTATTGTATTTCTCACAGCAGATAGTGCTTTTTTTATTTCCCCCCCACGGCCAACAATTTTTTCCTCAGTGATGCACAAAATGGCCTCCTGCGTTTGTTAAAGTATGTGTGAAATTTTATCATCTCAGTGAGAGGGCGAAGGAGGGAGGGCTCATTACTGATTTACTGAGGTCTAGCCAAATGATGAATGGACATTAATTATTGCTAGACTCTGCGCAGCTCTGCCGCAATCAATGCCTCCGAGTATTTGGAAGAACAACTGCTTGTAGGACACCACGCGTTGAGAAGTAAGACTTGCTAGAAGGCACTCGTTTGATCTAGGAGGCGATCACTGCATCAGAGAAAGACATTACGGAGTCCTCTTATGAGTGACCCATGCAGCAAGCCATAAGGATTCATTCTCTTGCTGGTGCTGAAGACAAATTACATTCCAATCTCTGTGTGGATAACGCCCACGGTCAGTTACTTCATGGCTATGCTCTACAAAGTCTTTTCAGTGTGAACGAATGCCAATCAAGACATAAAAGCTTTGCGGAGAGCGATATCGTGTTGACGTGTGCAAATAACATTAGACGTTACTAAACGTTACTAAAAACAGCACCAACTAATTTGCACTTTGAAACTACCGTCTCAGACAGTACAGTCCTAAAAATGCTCAGCGTTAATTAGGGAGATTTTTAATTCAACCACAGAAAAAAGAGAACGTATCCCCCTAACGTGTCTCACGTATTAGCATATACATCAATAACGTGAAATAATCCGAAGCATGGAAACAGATCAGAATGAAACAAACAGATTAAACGTCTAGTCAACAAAGACCCACTGCCCTTCCCCAGACCTTATCTGATAGAGTTAGAGCAGATATTTGACAGAATCCCAACGTCAAGAGAAAAAATGGCTCGGAAGAAAGAGCAACACTGAATTCCCAACTGAAGAAAAATGGCTATTTACTAGAAATGCAACTCTACTTGCTAGAAAAACAGGCAAGTACGGTTAAAAAGGCTTCAAATGTTTAATTCAGGCAACTGCTCTTTACTCGGACAGACTCAACGATGACCAAAGAAGCAGTAGTATGCCTTTAATGGTTTGGTGTGCATTAGAATTGCACTACAGACAGCAATTTCGTTGGCACACTCTCAGCTATGAAATCACTTTTTCTTTTTTCACAGCGACACTGTACCTGCTGCACAAAGAACCTACACTCTCAGAAAAAAGGTACAGTCGAGGTACATTATTTGTCACTAAAGGTACAAACAGTGTGAATGTACCTTTTTTAAAAAAGGTACAGCAGTGGTTTTAAAGTCCAGTTGTGGTCCCTAAAGGTACATTACATTCTCTTCTCCAGAAAGAGGTGAATATTTGTGAGTTTAATTATAGAAAGGTGTAAAATAAATTAAAATATGTCCTGGAGATGAAGTGGGGCTAATGGAATATCTACAATTCTAATAGAATAAGGTAAAGATACAGGATATGTCCCCTTTGAAGGTACCACCACTGTGACAGCAAAAGGTACCAGCACAGTGACAGTTTTTCTGACAGTGCATGACAAAAACGGCCAACTCACGATCCTACCAAGAGGTAATGAACCACTGCATCTGAGAAAAACTCAAATTCAGAGGAGGCTTTAGTGAATGGAAATGCACTCTACGTTTTATACTTTCCAAATTGCTTCCAACCAGTTGTGGCTTAAGGCTGAGAACTGTAACAAATTCGACTCGAGTTTCCAATTGCAGATAAAAACCTAGCATCAAAAAGCACAAGTGGCTCCTAAACCAGGGACCCTGAGAAATTCATATGAAACAAGTAAGTGATTCTATAGATGCATGCCTCGTCAGAAAGCTAAGGACTACCCATTAGAAACTTGCTGCTGTCAGAACATGCACCGCCCAATCAAACATAAGAGAATAAGCCTTTCTCTGAGAACATTCGGAAAACAGCATGACAACTAGTCGCTTTCTTTCCAAGCCAAACCGCACAACACAAAAGCAGAACCAATCCTGTTCACTGATGAAAAAGCAAAAACACTTTCAACAGATACCAGTTCTCTAGCCTTGTTAAATAAACAGATTTCAGTGAAACAAACGACTGGGAAAAACAACAAGCCCATTTTCTTCTTTTGAGACAAGATTGCTGTTCTTCACTTGTGACAGGCACTTTTTTTCGTACGTTTTTTTTTTCCTTTTTTTGTAAAAACCAATTCGCTGATCCGTGTGATGCACAGTTTGGGATGATACGAAAAATTCCTCTTGAGAGATCTCCATTTCAGATATAAACAAATAAAAAACAACACTGAGTAATCAGCAAAAATATTATTAAAATTAAATACTTTGGCTAAGAAAAACCTAGAAAGTACTTGCGGGGTTATTTCTTGACCAAAACTTTAAAAAGAAAAAATATATAGTCTTCGTAAGTGTAGAGGAAGTCCAAATATACTTGTTTTTGACGGTCTAACTCCTTTACTGGAATGTCAGTCAAGTTTGTAAAAACACATTTCATCCCACCTTGTGAAGGAAGAGGCCCAGCTTGTGGGTTATTCTGGGAGGGTGGTGGGCCTATAGTGCGGGGTTCTGTTGAGGGGGGGGTCTGGGCTGGGCTCAAGGCAAGCCCGAGGAAGCGCTGGCTCTGGAGAGGAGATGGTCAGGGAGGAGGAGCCGAGGAGGAGGTCGGTACGCACGGGGCTGGGGGGAGCATGAGCAGACATGGCTGGCTGAGGAGGAGCCGGTGGAGGGAGCTCTCTGGGGGGCATGGATGGCCGTTGGAATAAAGGCTTGTCGGGTTTGTCTCCTGGGTCTGCCTCTGGCTCCTTCTGCAACTCTGCGCTGCAGGACGGTGCTTTGGCCTCTGTGGTGGTCATAGAGGAGACCACAGTTGAGTCTGGCTTGGTGGGCTTGACCTCTTTGGGCTTGGCCGTTTCTTCTTCTTCATCATCGTCACATTGGTACTGCTTAAGGCGGATGTGCCAGGCTAAGCTACAGACAGCAGACACAGTCTTGAACTGGTGGATAACATTGCGGGGGATGAAATAGATGTCGTCGTCACACAGCTGTGTGCGGACATAGCGGATGCCCTCTCGCCGCAGCTGGTTTAGTTTGGCGTCGTCCACCCACTGGACACACTGTAGAGACAGGAATATGACAGGCTTATTTACACTGATTGATGTCATATAATAACGTCAAACAACAACAAAAGCCGTTATCTGAACATACCCTTCCCAACACTAAAGAACTGCTAGTGTAACTGCACCAAAGTAAACCCAGAGTGAAAGTACATCTTGAGTTACAAATCAAATTCTGTGGTAATTCAAACAGTGAATACAAATGTACAGAGAATTTAACCTTCATCCATGAACACACAAGTGTTATTTTCCTCCTCTAACATATCGTTTCACCATAAAAGACGAGCAGGGTCTATACGTAGCCAAAACATTGCCTTAAGAGCCTGGCATTCATGTGAGTTTTTAGTGATTGAATCACCTTCGAATTTCATTTGGCCTTATGAAATGCCAGGTGGAAACACCCCAAAGACACATTCCCATCCGATTAAGACCGGATTACTCAAAGCATGTTCGGAACACAAGTGTAAACGATGGACTTTCAGTGTCCGTATAGAGGAACACGAGCGTAAACAGTGCACTTTCAGTGTCCGTATAGAGGAACACAAGCATAAACAGTGCACTTTCAGTGTCCGTATAGAGGAACACAAGCATAAACAGTGCACCTTCAGTGTCCGTATAGAGGAACACAAGCGTAAACAGTGCACCTTCAGTGTCCGTATAGAGGAACACAAGCGTAAACAGTGCACCTTCAGTGTCCGTATAGAGGAACACAAGCGTAAACAATGAACTTTCAGTGTCCGTATAGAGGAACACGAGCGTAAACAGTGCACTTTCAGTGTCCGTATAGAGGAACACAAGCGTAAACAATGAACTTTCAGTGTCCGTATAGAGGAACACAAGCGTAAACAATGAACTTTCAGTGTCCGTATAGAGGAACACAAGCGTAAACAGTGCACTTTCAGTGTCCGTATAGAGGAACACAAGCGTAAACAATGAACTTTCAGTGTCCGTATAGAGGAACACAAGCGTAAACAGTGCACTTTCAGTGTCCGTATAGAGGAACACAAGCGTAAACAGTGCACTTTCAGTGTCCGTATAGAGGAACACAAGCGTAAACAATGCACTTTCAGTGTCCGTATAGAGGAACACAAGCGTAAACAATGCACTTTCAGTGTCCGTATAGAGGAACACAAGCGTAAACGATGCACTTTCAGTGTCCGTATAGAGGAACACAAGTGGAAATGTGTTAATGGAGAGGAGAGACAAAGTTGGAGTTTTGTTTTTCTGAAGATCATTGGCCAGATTCCACAGATTAACTTGAACATCCATTGCTGTATGTTAAGGAACGATAGAGATTCTTTATCTGTGAAACTGGACATTGTTGTGTCCAAATATTCTACCCCTCCCCTATGGGTCTTAATGAAACGTCTCTGACATGATTTGGTCGAAATACTACAATGATCAAACAGCACCACAATGTTCTCCCTCTGTCTATGGAACAGAGTATGGACCAGCGCAAGCTCTCCTTGTTGTCATTTTTCTTTGCTTCTCTTGTACCTCTGCTTTTATTTTTTACCATTTATATTCAGTTCTCTTATTTCTCAGCTCCTGTGCTGTCTCTTTTAAGCAGTTTAAGCCCATATTTGCCCTGTCACATTAAAGCTACTTTTGTTGATTGGAGATATTTAGATGGGAAGAGGGGCGAATCTCATATTTTGTCTTACGCAGCCCACAAAACACTTAAGGTGTTGCCTTATAAATCTAAAGGTTGGCAGGCACTGTAAACGCCCACATGTATCTATTAAAATAAAAACACAAGTGGATCCTACACATTTAACACTGTTCTACCAGAGGTATACCAAAGGAGTCTGACTGCTTCGGAAGAAAAACCCCACACAAATCTTGTAAGGGAAAACTGCTTGTGGCAGCAAAGCAAACATTCAGCAAAAAAAGATATTTTTCAATCAGCAAATATGACAAGTGAGCTCAATTTTGCTTTGTAAAGGAAAACCATGATGGCGTACCAAGCCAAAATATTCCTGCAACGTAAGCATGCCTTTACACACAGAAATATGATCCATGCGCTGCATATACTTGATTTTTAAAAGTATTTCAATGGATTTTTCAGCTTTGGACGACTACACATTGGTTTCCATATCAGAGAAATAGAAAACTAGGAAAGTATTCAACAAACAAAAGGAGCATAGCATTTAAAAATCATTTTTATAGCGTCCAAAAACATTGTAATTGAAATTTCAAATATATGTTGTCCTCAAAGTGACACCGTGACCACAGTGTGAACTCCTCCTGTACTGTCTGGTGCGCTGCAGGGTCAGAGGGAGCTGCGGCTCTTAACGGGGCTTTACACAGACTCACAAACAAGACAAAAAAATGTAAAAACAAGCCACAGCCCCAGGTTCATACTTAGCCTTTCAAAAGAAAACCAGCTTCCTCACTGCCTTCAAAGTGTTTTCCACCACAACTGGAAACCACTTAAAGGCTAAGCACCAGCGATATGAAAGTGTCAAACAAATAAATACAGTAGTGCTCATTTCACTGCCGCTTTTCCAACAATATGGGCATGTAAGGACACCAACGAAAGGTGTTCAAGAGCCTCTGTAACATGGAGGTAAACAGGGTAAGGACACTTACTTCGCCTGTTTTAGTTGGTGTTAGTTAACGTTAGCTTGACTTGCTAAACTCGGTGGCTCAGATTATACTCGGCTACGTAGCTGCATTACGGAGGTTTATAGTGTCGGATGAATTCGAGTTCGACTTCGATCACATTTACAAGAATAACGGTGCCTCTAAATTTGAGTTTAGCTTATTGCTAGGCTATTGTCATGAATAATGTTGGTTATTTAGCTAGATACTGTCATAACAGTCAGTCATAACGGTGTTTTACCGCGGCGTTGTTCAGCTGTTGTCCACCAGTGACGTCACGGTCACGTTCAAGAATTTCCGTAGCGAGCTCAGGTTTTTCCATCAATTTAATAAAATTGTCAGTTTTAAAGCAAATTAAGCTGCTATTTTCATTTTAATTCATACTTATATATGTCAGTAACTAAAATACTGTGAAATATTCATGGAGGTCCATTAAGTGGTGCTTAGCCTTTAAGACTAGTCTTTACTGATCTGTGAGGGATTCTGATGTTTATGAGCTCAAAAAAAAAAAAAAACAGTTATAAGAGCACAGTCCGTCCCTACCTGTGACACAGGAGGCTCGTACAGATCAAGCTGAAGCCTCTGCACAACATCATTGAAGTCCTCAGCATGAAAACACACCACATCTTTGGTTATCCTCGGTTGGTCACTCCTGCGCAACACACAACAGATAAAAGGGAACATCAAAATTCAACTTGTTCACAGTCAGGAGGCCGTGGCTGCCCAGTCATTCAACCATGTCATTACAGTACATTTCCTAAGAGGTGTGTGAAAGATGCCACTTACCACTCTCCAAACTGCACTGCCTTCAGGACCCCTACAGCCGCTGTGCTCTTCCAGTCGAAACTCTGGCCCACATGGTCAGCATGGGCTCTGGTCCTGTCCTCAAACAGAACCTCCCGGGGTTCGCTCGTCCGTGGCAGATAGTGCAGGTTTTTTATCTCATTCATGGATCTGCAAGCAGCAATGAACCCCCATGTTATACAGCTTGATTAATAATTAGTAGTCAGTAGAAGTAAACTATTAACGGTCTAATCCAAGTGTATTTCATTAAAATTCAGTAAGGTCCAGTTAGAAAATGATTCTGGAACATCTTAATGTTTAATGTGGATAATGATTCAGTGCCATAGACTCTACATTGAAGAATCCTAGTAGTTATGTCAGCAGTCTTAAATCAAATAAAGTACGATTCAATAATGTTGGCACTTTACGTTGCTACGTTTAATAACTGCCATAGTCTTAGAACTCAGAATAAACATGGACAACTCTGTTCATTTTTGTGGACTTTCCCCATTTTTCTCTTTTTAGAGCATGCCATTTGATTTAGCTTTCCTCTGATTTGCTTTTCATGTGCGAGTCTCTGCACTCATAATATAATAATGCAAATACACTGTGAAGTTTAAACTGTTTTATTGTTTCATTCAACATATGCAGTGTTCTTTTATATATTAAAATTAAATAAAAGATAAGCGAGAAATCATGACCCAATTATCGCTGCGTCATTTTGACGGTGATATGTGAAGCTTAAAGACAAACAAATGGATTTACAATTCAAAACACTATGCGCTACGTGGCTAGAGAACCTGTTATTTTATAACATACACCGTGCCCTACAGAGGGTGTTGGGAGACATTTGATATTCAGCTATGGTTTCATTGTGGTGTGGAACCATCATTCACTGATCAGCTCATATTTTCATTCAAATTTCTTTATTAAACTTTAGGCCGAAACAGGGGGAAAATGTAAGCAGACCAGACAGTTTCCATAAAACATTATCCTCCAAAAATTGTTTACACTATCAGAGTGCATAGTCAGCATGTTCAGATTATATATAGTGTATAAGGTGTAAAAAAATGAGACAAAATAATACATGCTTGTGCTTGTAGTCTTTTACAACATTAAAAAGCTAATTTCATTAGTCCCTATGATGAAAATGCTAATATGGCTAAAAGTGTATAATGTTTTTCTTTTTCTCCTCCTTATGAAACAGTGGGATCCTTTACCCGACTGATGAGAAGAGGCAGAGGTTGTGCTTTAAATAAAATGCAGTGACTCTCCAGCGCTGGGAGAGGAGCTGTGTATGAGGTATGAGATAAATATAATCATCTTTCCCATCTGTTTACATTAGTGCTATGCTACAAACCAGACAATCAAAGCATTACATGACTGTCCATAACGAACAACGCTTGATTACGAACTTGAACTGCCACCCAACCATTCGTGGGTCTACCCCAAATTTTAGAATAATAAATACATACTTTATAATTACTACTTAGAAGGGTAGAATCCTTGAGTTTAAATTACTGGTTAATGATAATTATTGGTTGAAATTGATAAAAAAAAATTGACATGTTTTAATCTCCTAAAAGCATTTTAAGGATAAAATAGTAAAATAAAACCATTATTGAACAACAGCTAAATCCCCCCTTATTAACTCGATGTACTGCAGTTAAATAAAACTCATGTGAATGATCCAAGCATCTAAAAACTATTCAATATCTCTGTATCATACTGAGAACCTGCCCATTACTGTTCTGAACCCATAGCTTATAGCTAAGCTTCACTAAACATTCCCCTGAATATGTAATAAAGATGTGTACCTGCGCCTTTTAAATGGAGACTTGGGCATGTCTGCTGTGGGAACCATCTGCTCTCCTGGTCGCACCCACATGATGGGCCCATCATCGCTTTGAGAACGACAGTCCAGCTTCAGGCTTGACATAGTCCCCCACGGCAAAGTCATCTGCACAGACACACAGCTCAGTAATTACAGCCTTCTGGCACTAATTCTGTCCAAACACTGCACAAAATCCTGCAAAGACAGGGCAAGGACTTTAAAACAAGAGTGTGTCGCCGACGGAAGGACACCACACTCTGTATTAACAGACATCCTCAGACAATGTGAGATTTCAGTGAGTGATATGACCATGTGCTAATGATGAGGGGAAAACCTCAGTCATGAATGATCGGTCTAGCAGCATGTTCTCTAACCTTGAGGAACGGCGATTCCTCCAGCATGTCCAGGAACTCGGGAAAGTAATCACCCACTTCCTCGTCCACAGCACCCACCAGGCTGATCTGTCTCATGGGGCCGGCCCTGTATGTCCCCGAGCAATACGTTCGGCTTACCTGCAACCACACATTCCTTTAAAATGCAACCGGCAGTCACTGCATTAATATGATGCTAATATTTGTTTAATGTAATGCACAAGTTAATGTGTTCCACAGATAAGAAAAAAATTAACCGTTTTTTTCCATTTAGACAGGAAATATACATTGCATAATCGTCTCATTGCAGATTATTTCTGATAATCACAGTAAGTTTTTACAGAATTTTCAGTTTTCACAATCAAACAGTTGCCAAAAGTAGGTTGGAAATGAATGTGAATTTTGTTGAGTTTTATTTAAAAATCACACAAAAGCAAAAAAAAAAAAAGAAACCAGACCATGACGATATAAAAGATATGTCACTGCAAAAACAACAGTTCATGTTTTCATTTTGTGGCTGCTAATTGTTAGCTAAAAGGTAAAGATTGTAACAATCTAACTTCTTGTGTCTTTACTCGAGGGCCATTTAAAAATGAACACCAAATTCCCATGTCTCGAATTTACACCTGCAGTGTTCTAAACGTGAAGGAAAAGTCTGCTGTGACTAATGTGGGTTTAGGCCAATTGTTGATCATTTCCTCAGTACTTTAATTTCTTGAAAAACATGATCTGACAGCACAGCTTCTTCTTTGTTGTTCAAAAGAGCAGTAGGTTCAAACGTCAATATCATGGCACGGCCTACTATCTAACTGTTTAAACAATGTGTCTGTTAATGCCCGCTTGTTTAACCAAGGGCAGTTCACTGAAACATCATGGCAGTTTAGCTTCCAGAGAGCAGAGGCGAATTTGGCACGGCGCAACAGACATTTCCACAGACGGTTGATGCACTTTGGACGGTGCTGCATACTGAATGCCAGTGTTAAATAAAACAAACATGTCTCTGCCTTGTTACTTCTCTGGTTAGCAGAGTAAAGTCCAGTTTATACTTCTGCATTAGTGCCTGTTTCAATCTGCAGTTGCACCGCCACACCACTAGGGCTGAATCTCAAACATCGCCCTTTACACTATATTACACAATGTAGTGGTGTAGTAGAGTTACTTTTAAAATCTTTACAGTGCAGTATTTAGAGAGTAGGGCCTTGTTTGTGACAGGGCATAGATTATATGAGGTGCCAGGATAAAAAAACTAATTCAAAGCCGGCACGTTTTTACTGCGTGGTCTTGTTTTTCTTTGTGACGTTTTGTTTTTTTTCTATTTTCAAGATGTCTGTATTTTTCCTGTGATCAACTTTATTATTATTCACCCCTGACGTTAACACCATGTCTAAGGAAACCTCTCGCCATATCCATAGCCTTAAAAAATATCCGTCTGACCAATCAAAGTCACTGCGGTCTGTGACAACGTGACGTGTAGTTATGTTTCTGCAGAGGTGTGCATCAGGCTAGGCCATAGACTACGGCATAGGGTTTGCATAGGCTTAACACAGAAGTATAAATTGTTGATTAATGTATGAATGGTGGACTTCACAACCTCTGCTGGGTTACTACACAAGGCTGAGCTAAGCTACCATGCAGCTTGAGGAAAAACTTTGACTTAATGCTTGCATTTCAAGCTTTTATTAATTTTTTTTTTTTATTCCTAAAGGTTATTAACTGTGCTAACTAAGAAATATTTTTTTACTCAGTGGGCTACATCAGGCCCTTTACTATGTTCACTTTTCAGGAGCTTTAAACTCTTCTAGTGCATATTATGATATTAACAAATAAATAACACCTCAAGCTTCAGCCATGATAAAATTAAACGTCAGAGTACACACATTGCATATTTCCGCTTTAGATTACTTTCAATGTTGCAATTTTAATAAACATCTTTCTGGTACTCTGATGGAAAGTCCTAAAACTTAGCTTCTTCTGTTGTTGCTCTATTTTGTCCTGTTGCATTTCTTTAAAGGCTAAACCCCAGCGATATGAAAGTGTCAAACAAATAAATACAGTGGAATTTGAGTTCCTAACTTGTGTTTATTGATAGTCAGAAAACATGTTATTTCTTACTAATTGAAGGAATAAGGTTTAAAAGACCGTTGTCCCCCCCCAGCGGTGTTGGGAAACTCTAATAGGCGTCTTGCCTGTGACGTAGATGGTGGACAACAACTCTAGAAGCTGCACTTAATTTAATGCAAAATGAGGAAAAGGTGTTGTTTTTGACTACAATCATTCAATGTACAGTGGGACATCTGTGCACAAATGGCCCAAAGATCCCAAAATATCCAGAAAATGGACTAAATTTGTCAACTTTAAACGGGCACTTTGGAAAGGACCATCCGCTCACTCCGTTATCTGTAGCTCATTTCACTGGCGCTTTTCCAACAATATGGGCATGTAAGGACACCAACGAAAGGTGTTCAAGAGCCTCTGTAACATGGAGGTAAACAGGGTAAGGACACTTACTTCGCCTGTTTTAGTTGGTGTTAGTTAACGTTAGCTTGACTTGCTAAACTCGGTGGCTCAGATTATACTCAGCTACGTAGCTGCATTACGGAGGTTTATAGTGTCGGATGAATTTGAGGTCGACTTCGATCACATTTACAAGAATAACGGTACCTCTAAATTTGAGTTTAGCTTATTGCTAGGCTATTGTCATGAATAATGGTGGTTATTTAGCTAGATACTGTCATAACAGTCAGTCATAACGGTGTTTTACCGCGGCGTTGTTCAGCTGTTGTCCACCAGTGACGTCACGGTTGCGTTCAAAAATTTCCGTAGCGAGCTCGGGTTTTTCCCGTCAATTTAATAAAATTGTCAGTTTTAAAGCAAATTAAGCTGCTATTTTCATTTTAATTCATACTTATATATGTCAGTAACTAAAATAATGTGAAATATTCATGGAGGTCCGTTAAGTGGTGCTTAGCCTTTAACACCATTCTAAAAAGCCCCATACACAGTATATAACATGGTGACATAAATCCTGCTGTTCTAAGGAACAGAATGTATCTAATATTCAGCCTTACCTGGGAGTGAAAGTTGGCGATGGTAGTAGTCTCAATATCCTTCTTGCCTAAGATTTCCATTTTAACCGGTGTGTTGGGAAAGTTAAAGGCAAAATAGTCCAGAAAATCAGGCAGATAGGAAGCAGCACCATGTATCACGGAAAGCGCATAGCGTGCCGCTCCTTTGGATGTTTCACTGAAGGCCAGCTCAAGGAACTCGTGGGCAAACCTCTCACTGTCTCCAGGTCGCAAAAAAGAGATCTCATCCGCGTAAGCGTGCAGCACCGACGCCCCTCCGTTGGGCTGCTTCTCCTCGTGTATGAGCCGACTGAAGCAGGAGCCTGTCTGTAGGCACGAGCTGCGGATGGAACGGTCTTGGTGGGAGAGAAAAGGTGTCTGCACCACTTTGGGCATGCGATACTCCTCCAAGCCTGGGCTTGTCTGACACAGCTTCTCATCCTTGATGTATGACAGAACAGACGCGTCATCTGAGGAGGGAGGATAGTCTCCTGTCAACCCGGCGCACATGGTCTGCACCTCTTTGTTGTACATCCGTAAACGCTTGCCACGCTCATCTTCTCTGTGCCTCTTCTTTTTCTTCTTCTTTTTCAGCAGATATTCCTCCAGAGTCTGAGTTTTTCCGTTCTCATTGTGGCTCTCTGAAAGAGACAAAAGAAAGTTGGATTAATATCAATGTATAGAAGTTAATATATAAACACATCCCAGACACAAAGAGGTATCTGTACATTTCCTACTACTGCCACTTCAGTAAAAATATTGACCTTATTGGTCCTCACTCCTTATACATTTGGGCCATTTGCTGTTTCTTTAGTTAAAGGAAAATGATACAATCTGATAACTGATTGGGAAACAGGAAATAAAATTAAGAGAAAAAAAACTTGAGCTGAAATTTGTTTGCCATAAGGCCACTGTCAAAACTACTCACGAAAGTGATGAATGACTCTGGGTTTCTGGAGTTGACTCTGACTCCCAGCTAAAACATGCACAGGGCGTCTACTCCGCTAGTTTGCAGTTAGAGACTTGGCTATTCCCCCAACTTTTGCAGCATTTGCATTCGGGCTACACTCGACTGAAACAGTCTCCGGCATCAGACAGTGTATTTACATTCAGTTCTTGCAGCTAATTAACTTCTGTGAGAAGCTATCGGAGGCAGTAAAACATTCTGGTGTCTGGCTCCTGTCATTTAAAACCGTGAACTGTTCTGATATGGTAAACAACATGGTTTACAGGTATTTACATGTGGCCAAGGTGGTTAAATCCCCTCTGGTCACTGATTAAACCCCTAAACACTCATCTACGTTCATGAAAGTACCCTATGTGTTTACACAAACCAAAATCTCCTAATGCCTTAAAAATAGTTTAGATATAACCACACAATTTAGTTTTTAACTTAATGCAGTTTGCGCAGACCTGGGGATATCAGACCCTGCCCCTGTCTCCAATTATAGCTCCACAATTTGCATGTTGTTTGAAAGCCCCAGCTCCTAACTTGGGAATGCTTCCGTAGATTTATGATGTAAGCAACCCTGGTGGCCTGAATCCAGCAATTTGTCTTCGGAAAACTGCAGTTTCTAAAAAGAAACACTCATCAACGGCACTGACTGCTTGTTTCACTAAAGAAACCTCTAGCGTATGGACAACGCCACACAGACAAACGGACAAGAGTAAACTGGAGAGGGTTTTTTAACCCTACGAGGGCCAGAACTGTACTAGCTGTAACTGTTATGTCTTTCTGTCAGCTATAAGTAAAGCAGAGAAGTAACGGTTAATTTCATTTTCGAATGAGACCATAGTCTCCATGCAGGTGGTAAACAAACAGTGACTTCACATGGAAGTCACTTGACAGCTGTCAACTGTGACCACCCCCCACCAAGTTTAAAACAGGTATCTACACATCGTCCAAACACAAATCCAAGGACACGTTTCACCAACTTCTGTTTTCTGTTTACTGTTTAAAGCATCAGAAAAGTAAATAAATCATTGTCACATCCCTGAAATGTTGGGAATACGTTTAACTTGTACACATTAAATATACAGGAAGTGTTTCATGTAATTTAACCCTATGAACTCGGCCCTGTGGCAGTGTTTAAGATATGAGTCACAATATAATCAATCAATCAGCTGAATATTTTTCCACCTTGCAACTGCAGTGTTTATAAAATGGGTCTCAAACAAGCAGGCGACTAGAAGATGTTTACTGCACGGTGAGAAGGGTGGTAACTTATTTGGTCTAGTTTAAATTCTGTGTAGTTCTAGAACTGTAATATAAGCTGTCAGTGCACTGGAGCCGTAGCTGTGCAGTGGGGCACTCTGTTGAGGCTGTAGGGAAGCGTCTGAGACCGAGTTACTGTACACGGTTAACGTTACCTTTCTTTTTCTTGCTCTGGGGGACTTTGGTCGGGACGTTCGCCTCGGCGTTCTCCTTCTTTGCCTTCAGCTTGGCGTCCTTCTCCCCGCGCTTCTCCTTGCGCTCGGTCTTGGCCACGGTCAGCGGGGTGAACGTAAAGAGAGGAGCGGGCGTCAGGAGGGCGGACCCTGGGGTTTTGGGGGTCACTCGGGCGGCCGGAGGGGTCTTCCGCGGGGGCCACGAAACGGCGGTGGCGGAGGGGGCGGCTGTCTTCTTGGGACTCTGGTGGTGGTGCTCGGCGGACGGCGCTCTGGGACGAGGTTTGGAGCTGAGGGGTCGGGGCTGGGAGTTACTGAGCGGCGGTGGTTGTGTCGGCGGGGGCGGGCCATGAGCGTGCTGCTGTGGAGGTAGCGCTGCCCGGGGTTGCTGCTGTTGTGACGGGTGGTGCTGCTGTAAAGCGCCCCGATGTTGTGTCGAAGGCTGTTGCTGAGGTAAAGCCCGTTGCTGTGGTGACTGTTGTGTCGGTGGCGGTTGTTGTTGTGGTTGTAAAGCTCCCCGTTGTTGAGCGTGTTGTTGTTGGTGGTGACGGTTTTGGTGCTGGTGGTTATGCAGCTTCAGTCTTTTCGCCTCTTTCTCCGTCGCTCTCTCTTGCCTCTCTCCGCACGACTCTCGTTCCCGTTCCCGCTTCTTCTTCTTCCTCTTCTCCGCGTCCACGACGTCCCTGCTTTTTTCCTCTTCCACTTTTGCTCCACATTTGACTCGCGCCAGCTCGACCTGCGCAGCCATTTTGCACCGAGGAAATTTAAAAAGCCTTCGCAAACTCAAGCGCGCATGTCTCTCGCGAACTCTCGACGCCTGGGAACTGTAGTCCACGAAGCTCGCTAGTCCCTTAGCAACGCACGGAAAGGCTGCGGGTCTGTAGTACTTAGCGCGCATCTCTCAGCAACGCGCATGCGCAGGGTAAAGGTGCATTTTGGGAGATGGCGTTTTCGAGGGCCTCCTTCGTTCGGACGGCTGCGTGCGCCGCTGCACGCGCCGTGTCCAGGAGCTGAGCTGACGTCACCGTGTAACCCGATAGGCGGGGCAGGAGAGAGTGAGAGAGAGAGAGAGCGCGTGCAGAACTCGACGTCGACGGTGGAGGCGAGGTCACAGCGTACGGCATAGTCTCAGAACATGAAGGTGAAGCACCTGCTGAACACAAACACGTTTAAAAGCCAGACGCTAACAACGAAACAGTGACATGGCCGTTAAATATTTATACAACGACCAATCGTCATATATGTACACTTCCTTGTTTCTCCACTGCCCATACACGAGCACTTTTGTAGTTCTACAGTTACAAAGTGTAGTTCATGGTCTCCCTGGTCTCCAGTGGTCGTGTCACGAGCCCCGGAGGGCCACCACTGAGAAGATATGATTGGATGGTGGCTCATGCTCAGTGCTGCAGTGACAATGGATGATGTGGTGGTGGTGATGTAGCGTGTGATGTAACACACTGTTAAGAAGAAAAAATAAATAAATGAACACACACATAATGCTCATAAAGTGTGCGTTTATTTTTTCATCATTTTATTATTTAAATAGAAATCAACACGCTTTTATTTTCCTGCTAAGGGATAGAGCAAGATTAAATCAATGTAATGAATTTGCTTTTCATTTTGGCGCGTTTTCCGCACGTCTGTGTTTAAAAGTAATCTCACGTGTATTACGTTTCAATGAGATGTTTATTTTTGAAGTACATTATGATGTAAAACAATACAGTTGTGCACTGATTGCATTTCGAGGTGGAGTTTATACATTTCGGACACTAATTCAGCATTTAATTGTTAAAATGCAAATTATTGTGTATTGTTTTTCAGTAAAGAGGTCAAGCGGTGTGAAAACTATATAAAAGTGGTTCTCATTTTGTGGTGTGTTCTCCCCGTGTCTGCGTGGGTTTCCTCCGGGTGACTGTCTGTGAGGAGTGTGGTGTGTTCTCCCCGTGTCTGCGTGGGTTTCCTCCGGGTGACTGTCTGTGAGGAGTGTGGTGTGTTCTCCCCGTGTCTGCGTGGGTTTCCTCCGGGTGACTGTCTGTGAGGAGTGTGGTGTGTTCTCCCCGTGTCTGCATGGGTTTCCTCCGGGTGACTGTCTGTGAGGAGTGTGGTGTGTTCTCCCCGTGTCTGCGTGTGTTTCCTCCGGGTGACTGTCTGTGAGGAGTGTGGTGTGTTCTCCTTGTGTCTGCGTGGGTTTCCTCCGGGTGACTGTCTGTGAGAAGTTGGTGTGTTCTCCCTGTGTCTGCATGGCTTTCAACCGGGTGACTGTCTGTGAGGTGTGCGGTGTGTTCTCCCCGTGTCTCATGTGTTTCCTCCGGGTGACTGTCTGTGAGGAGTGTGGTGTGTTCTCCCCGTGTCTGCGTGGGTTTCCTCCGGGTGACTGTCTGTGAGGAGTGTGGTGTGTTCTCCCCATGTCTGCGTGGGTTTCCTCCGGGTGACTGTCTGTGAGGAGTGTGGTGTGTTCTCCCCGTGTCTGCGTGGGTTTCCTCAGGGTGACTGTCTGTGAGGAGTGTGGTGTGTTCTCCCTGTGTCTGCATGGGTTTCCTCCGGGTGACCGTCTGTGAGGAGTGAGGTGTGTTCTCCCCGTGTCTGTATGGTTTCCTCCGGGTGACTGTCTGTGAGGAGTTGGTGTGTTCTCCCTGTGTCTGCGTGGTTTCCTCCGGGTGACTGTCTGTGAGGAGTGTGGTGTGTTCTCCCTGTGTCTCAGTGTGTTTCCTCCGGGTGACTGTCTGTGAGGAGTGTGGTGTGTTCTCCCTGTGTCTGAGTGTGTTTCCTCCGGGTGACTGTCTGTGAGGAGTGTGGTGTGTTCTCCCTGTGACTGCGTGGGTTTCCTCCGGGTGACTGTCTGTGAGGAGTGAGGTGTGTTCTCCCCGTGTCTGCGTGGTTTCCTCCGGGTGACTGTCTGTGAGGAGTGTGGTGTGTTGTCCTTGTGCCTGCATGGGTTTCCTCCGGGTGACTGTCTGTGAGGTGTGTGGTGGGTTCTCCCTGTGTCTGCATGGGTTTCCTCCAGGTGACCGTCTGTGAGGAGTGTGGTGGGTTCTCCCTGTGTCCGTGTGGGTTTCCTCCGGGTGAATGTCTGTGAGGAGTGTGGTGTGTTCTCCCCGTGTCTGCATGGGTTTCCTCCGGGTGACTGTCTGTGAGGTGTGTGGTGTGTTCTCCCTGTGTCTGCGTGTGTTTCCTCCGGGTGAATGTCTGTGAGGAGTGTGGTGTGTTCTCCCTGTGTCTGCGTGTGTTTCCTCCGGGTGAATGTCTGTGAGGAGTGTGGTGTGTTCTCCCTGTGTCTGCGTGTGTTTCCTCCAGGTGAATGTCTGTGAGGAGTGTGGTGTGTTCTCCCCGTGTCTGCATGGGTTTCCTCCGGGTGACTGTCTGTGAGGTGTGTGGTGGGTTCTCCCTGTGTCTGTGTGGGTTTCCTCCAGGTGACCGTCTGTGAGGAGTGTGGTGGGTTCTCCCTGTGTCCGTGTGGGTTTCGTTCGGGTGCTCCGGTTTCCCCCCACGGTCCAAAAACACATGTTGATAGGTGGGTTGGTGACTTAAAAAGTGTCCCTAGGTGTGTGTGTGTCACCCTTTGAAGGACTGGCGCCCCCTCCAGGGTGTGTTCAGCGACTTTGAACTGGATAAGGGTTCCAATGAATGAATGAATGACCCACACATCAGCAATGAATTGTCAGTAAAACTTTATTTATCAGTGCATGAACAGAATGTCATGACCAGATTCATATTCATTTATTTCACCACACTCTTTTATATATATATATATATATATATATATATATATATATATATATATATATATATATATATCCTCACCTTTTCAATTACTTAAAAAAATAATGGAGTGATTTACAGAGTTTTCTGAGTGAAGGCAAGTATTTATACAGGTGCTGTACATTTTATAAACATTTACAACTACCACAATGTAGAGATCCAAAAGCTTTTTTGTTTGTTGGTTTGAAAAGCAAAGAAAGGCCACGGTTTCATACACATGAGATATAAGATGCATGAGAAAAAACGAACCACACGTACAAGTCCAGTTAGGGTCGTTTAAGCAGTCCATAAAGGCTTCACATTGTTAATTTCAGAACTAACAGATGCCGCTTTAATGCAGTGGCATACAAACATTTTTTATTGCAAACTCATCTGCCCAACCAATTAATTGGAGGCTGAACCATTTGGGTTTTTTTTTTATATGCGGGATATCAAGCCCATCCGAAGGTTTAAATGGTCCCATTCCTGGGTTTTAATGGAGAGAAAAATTTAAAAGCAAAAGGAATGGTAAATAAAAATGATCAAGTAGAAAAGCTGCCACTGGCTATAACCCCCTTCTCAGAAACAATGATAAAATGAAGTGCATATTCAGAATCACAATGGTGTTTAAGCGTATGGAGAAAAGCAACATGATTTTAATATATTTTGATATGTTTGTGATAACACAGATAATATGTACAGGGCCATTTTACACACACAACTAAGAAGGCGGCCGTACAAAGTCAACTGAGCTACATTTGAGGAGCTACAGGAGCTTATGTTACATCACATTTGGATTTTCAACAAGCATAGACCTTATATAGAGAGAAAGGGATCTCTTCGTAGACCCATCAATACTCCAATGTTAATATCAGGTTAGTGATGCACTGCAAAACTTTGATCAGTATGTGTTATATTCCCAGTTCCACTTAAGCTTTCATTTTAATACCACCAAGGATTGAGTCTGAATCCGAAACCCCAAGCTCTACAACTTGCAATATGACAAACAAAATATAATTGTGAAAGCTGCAGCAATATGAAAAACAGATACCCTTAAATTCAGCAACGGTAAAGTAGCAACCAACTGTGCTGGAAGGACATAGTAAGTTTCAGAGTTGAGTTGGAACGTAATGCTTATATATGATTGCAAAAAAAGAAAAAAAAAAAACAATTTCATATATCTTTTTATCTCAATAAATTACATAGGCTTCTTCATAAACAAATGTGTAGTAAACAATATTCTTAACCACAGGTGTCTGGTCATTTTATGATGGATGAACATCAATCTTCAAAACATGTTGAAAAATACATTGTAAAGCTGCAATGTTCTGCTGAGTTTCCCCTCAAGGACAAAGCCTAAGCTTGGACTACATTGCAGTCTCAATGAGAAATGTCCACTGAAAATATTCATCTGTATGCATTGACTAGGCGTAGGCTTAGTCTGGGTTTGGGAACTCAGCTCTGTGTCTCGATACCTGCCTGGATTGCGTCTCAAGGTATAGAACAATCAAGCCACAAAAGTGTGTCTGACGATAAAGCAAAGCTAGTGATGCTGATATACGCTTGTATTCATGGTTAACCATATCAACGTTGGTTGAACTGTACTTGCGAGGAGAAGTCACATTGCACAGAGTTCAAAATTGCAAGGCATCTGGCAAATCATGCTTAGGTGAAACAAATCAAGGTAACCGACTGTACCTACGTTTAGCGAATCTTCGAAAGACATCTGAATCAAAAGCAAAGTCAAACATAACAAAAACGAAATATTCCTTCACATTTTCCAAAAATAAAAATCCCAAAAACAGAGCATTCAAACTTCACACCTCATAGGGTTTCACAAACCAGGAGCACAAGTCTTTCAAGCAGGAGTCTCTGATTGGCACAATACAAAACTGACAATCTTACTGGAGATGGGACGACTGCACCAATCCCGACATGAAGACATCTGAACAGGTACATGAGAACACTGAATACCATGTTTGCATCATCTCAGAGTCACCAAAGATAACAATATCGTGTAAAAAAATACGCATGGAATGCACAGTGATTCAGAGAAACCATCCTTTGACCTCAGGTGGTCCAATGTCCCAGCTATTCCTCCACTGGAGCACAGGCTCCATCACATCCCCTCCACCTGAGAATGAATCTTAGCCGAACTAGGGACCTTCCATGGACCTGGAGTTATAGGGGACTTCTTGTTGCTGGGGTTTCCATTCCAGGAAGTCTCGGGTGGGACACTGCTAGATCCCCTGGTCTCCCTCTTGCTGTCTTCGGTCGCGACCCCTTTATACCTGCCGTCTTTAGCCTCCCGCTCTTTCAGCTCTCTGTCCTTCTCTTTGTGGCCCTTGCGGTTTAGGGTACTGGCCTGAGGCTCTGGTATGGCCCTCTCTCTGTGGACTTGGGAATGAGACTTCTGAACGGCCGGATCAGCCTCTGGCCCCTTCTCCCTACGACGTCGTTCATTTGTTGCCGCTGTGCTCTCAGGCCGGGTCTCTCCAGTTTCCTTGTCCTGTCGGAGATCGATGTCCTCTTCACTTCTCCTTTCTTTTGCCCCTCCAGATCCAGTATTGAGCCTTTGTTCATCAAAGTGCCCGTGAATTTTCTCTTGCCTGGCCCCAGTCTCCTGGTCTTTCCTGGGGTTCTTTCTAGGACTTGTTGATCGACTCTCCCTCTCTTTTTGGCCCTGGGGTTTTCTCTCCGAATATACATCCAGACTCTGTGTGCTGGCATGGGCATTCTTGCTCTCCGTAGATTCAGAGGGCCTCTTTTCCATTTTCTTCGGGCTACGTGAACGCTCTCTCCGTTCTGTGCGGGAAGCATCCACCCTCTGGGGGCCATCAGAATTTTCACTTTGAGACATGCTGGAATCGCCTTTCCTAGGTTGGGATCTGGAATAGCCGGGGTAGTGATGCTGCCCACGGGAGGAAGCAGAGGCTGGGGCAAGGAGCTCCTCTGGGGCCATGGTCCAGGAAGCAGAGTGGGGGCCCTCAGAAGGCGAGAGAGAGGTGGAGGACAGAGATGCTGGCATTGATGACTCATCAGGTGCAGGGTATCTTGAGAAGTTTGCAGGTGTCATCATCTCCTTAACGTCTGAAATAATTGAGAGAGTTACAGTCATTCAAATCATGAACATGGAACTACCAAGAAACAAGATTAAACAAGAACAGTCTCACGTCGTGAGATGTTCCCAACCTAGTTCTTGGGAACTTGCCTGTCTGTCTACACTTCTGGTTCTCGTCTAGCTTTTATCTATGTTGGATGTGGAATACAATAAAGTTGTGGTCTTCCTGGGAATTTCCAGGGAAAAAAAAGAATGGAAACCAAGAACTAGTTTCTAGTTGAGCAAGAACAGAAGTTTTCCTCTGTGCAAACTTCTCCCTCCAGAGGTTTCCCCATTTAAATTATATTTTAAATATACAAGCTGTACATTCTCTGAGGCTTCTGGCCCCAGGCAACTAAGAAATGTACCAGTGCTGGAGGGAGAAAATGTACATCTTAGTATGACACTGACGTTCCTGGTTTCCCTCTGGAATGCTAAGAGTGCTGACAGAGGCGAGGGAGCAAAGATGTCAAAATGAACTAGTGAGCAAAACAAACTTGGCTGCACAGTTGGTGTAATAAACTTTAGCTCAAAATGCCACTTTCAGAGTGATCAAATATACCAGAAAATCCGAGGATCAAAAAAACTCGATGCATTGTGATGCGTAATTTATGCCACATCACCCACCCTACGTCTCCAGAGCTTTAAAAGTGAAAGGCCAATTTCCAATTAGAACGAAGGGGTAAAGAGCAACAGTTCTGAATTAGAGAGAAGCAAGGCTTAGAGGAGCAAGAGCAAGGTTTACCAAGGCTATTAAGGACAGACCAAGAAAAGCAGAGTCTTTAGTGATGCTCTGGTTTCATGTAGAAGCACAAGGTGGAAGAAGCGTTCAGACCTAAAGAGGAAAGAGAGAGCAGCCGAGACCAGAGACAAGAGTGAGAAAGACAAAGACAGAGAGTAAAGAGAGCAGCAGATTGAGAAAAGTGAATGCATGAAAATAGAAGCTTCACAACACTCTAAGCATCCAAACACATATCCACACATACACAGCACTCTGGGACCGCAGAAGGCATCAAAAGAAAATGTTATTGTGTGTGTAGAGAGTGGAGGGGGAGGCAATGCGCAAAATGAATTGATCTTGTGACCAGCAACTACACATCAACTGCACACACACACACACACACCAAAAATATACTGGTGGTTGCAAACAACTATAAATATAGTAATGTACAGGGTGGGCCATTTATATGGATACACCTAAATAAAATGAGAACGGTTGGTGATATTAACTTCCTGTTTGTGGCACATTAGTATATGGGAGGGGGGAAACTTTTCAAGATGAGTGGTGGCCATGTTGAAGTTGGCCATTTTGGATCCAACTTTTGTTTTTGTCAGTGGGAAGAAGGTCATGTGACACATCAAACTTATTGAGAATTTCACAAGAAAAACAATGGTGTGCTTGCTTTTAACGAAACTTTATTCTTTCATGAGTTAGTTACAAGATTCTGACCACTTATAAAATGTGTTCAAAGTGCTGCCTGTTGTGTTGGATTGTCAATGCAACCCTCTTCTCCCACTCTTCACACACTGATAGCAACACCACAGGAGAAATGCTAGCACATGCTTCCAGTATCTATAGTTCATCGGATGGTCACCACCCATCTTGAAAAGTTTCCCCCCTCCCATATACTAATGTGCCACAAACAGAAAGTTAATATCACCAACCATTCCCATTTTATTAAGGTGTATCCATATAAATGGCCCGCCCTGTATTATTGTAACTGTATAATCACATCTAACAGCATCTAATTCACTTATAGCCTAAATAATTAGTGGCTATAAAGTAAGACTATGTGAAATCTACACTAGTCCAGTGGTTACTCACCATGGTCAGGTGTTTGTTATTGACAGATAATAAGCTAGTGATCAGGTGTCTGTTATCTTCAGTTGTAGCCTAGTGGTCAGGTATGTGGTACCTACAGTTATAGACTGATGGCAACTCACTGTGATCGGGTATTTGGCCCTGGCCAGGCCGCAGCAGCAGTAGCACCTTGGTGCCTCCAGCTTGGATCAGCTCGATGGCCCGTGTGTGTGTGATGCCCTGAGTGGGCTCGCCGTTGATCTCCACTATTTGATCTCCCACCTGTTTGAGCAAACAAACTATTAGAATGGTTTTCCTACACTCCAAAGGATACATAGTGCAGATGCCGAGGTTAAAAAAAATCAGATTTTGAAGCTGTAAATTTAATGTATGAATAATATCTAGTGTAGCTTTAATGGCAGGCCTTCTGACATTACCATAACCATGAGTTCAAGGTTTGGATGCTTTTATAGGAACGGTTAATAATGTGTTGTGTTTAGAACGGCATTTAACACATTAAGCTGTACCTCTCACTGGGGTATGGGCCTTTAATAACATTTTAATGATACATAGTTGTATAAAACCTTCATATATTACATTAATTCAAAATTATTTATTTAGAAAACCATGTATGATTGATTTTTTTAAAAGGCTGTGTTAAATGTATATACCCTACTGCCATAGTCCCCAAGCAAATGCATATTTAAAGATCTCTAATACGAAATGCACACAGTAGTTGCTTTAATTATGGCTTAAATGGTAGCTAATGTTGTGTCAGAAACTATTGAAGCTGGGTCAACAGCTGCTGCTTTCACTGGTTTAGTGGCAGCTGCCATAAACAGCTCCATAGCAGCTACCACTAAATGGTCATTAGTAGCTTCAACTGGCAGGAGTCACTGGCTGCTCTGTTTGGCTGCCAGTTGCCGTTTAGACATTGAACGCCTACCTCTCTAAAACTGTGATATTCTAATTGTGTAAGATAGATAAGCAATGTACATATTTTCCCAATCATATTCCAGCAATTGCATGTGCTGTACAAGAAGTGGCTGGGTTTTAACTCACGTGTATCCTGCCATCCTTCAGTGCCGGGCCCTCCTCAGCTAATCTCAGGATGAACAGACCCATGTTGTACTCCTTCCCTCCTCTCAGACTGAAGCCAAAACCACGTGGGCCTCTCTCCAACTCCACCAGGAAACAGCCCTGCCACACACACACAGACAGATGGACAGTGAGACAAACAAAGACACACAGAGAAACTGCCTAATCACCAATGCAACTGCAGACTTAAAAAGAGTTTACAAAGATGTCTGTCATAAGGAAATCCTAAATGCTCAATAATTTGCTGCCATTAATCCTTAACACATGGAACACACACATTTTTGTTTCTTACATTTCTTGTTGTATTCTGTTATTATTTTTTGGGTCAAATCCCAGCGTAGCATAGACATCACATTCTTCATTCATTCATTATCTGTAACCGCTTATCCAATTTAGGGTCGCGGTGGGTCCAGAACCTACCTGGAATCATTGGGCGCAAGGCGGGGAATACACCCTGGAGGGGGAGCCAGTCCTTCACAGGGCAACACAGATGCAAACACACATTCACTCACACCTACGGACACTTTTGAGTCGCCAATCCACCTACCAACGTGTGTTTTTGGACTGTGGGAGCCGGAGGAAACACACCACACTCCTCACAGACAGTCACCCGGAGGAAACCCACGCAGACACAGGGAGAACACACCACACTCCTCACAGACAGTCACCCGGAGGAAACCCACGCAGACACAGGGAGAACACACCACACTCCTCACAGACAGTCACCCGGAGGAAACCCACGCAGACACAGGGAGAACACACCACACTCCTCACAGACAGTCACCAGGAGGAAACCCACACGGACACAGGGAGAACACACCACACTCCTCACAGACAGTCTCCCGGAGGAAACCCACGCAGACACAGGGAGAACACACCACACTCCTCACAGACAGTCACCCGGAGCGGGAATCGAACCCACAACCTCCTGGTCCCTGGAGCTGTGTGACTTCGACCCCTACCTGCTGCACCACTGTGCCACCTATAAACATCACATCTATATTGTAATTTGTATTTCAACACTTCAGAAAGGGACAAATTTACACACGGTCATGTGACTGCATCCAGGATGTTAAGTAAATGTCACTTAGGGACATCACGACTTAAACTGACGGAGAAAGCTGTGTAGGGAACTTTCCAGACCTTATAAAGAGGACTTATGGACCTAAGTTTATATATATGTTCAGTACATGTACGCAATATTTTAGGAATCTGGAGCCTATCAATCCCAGAAGAGTGAAATAAAACAACTTTGAGAGCACAGAGCCGAGTGTGGAGAAATGAGAATACTGATGAGAATGGAGAAGACAGTTTGACAAGTGAATATGGCTTCAGAGATTCAGCTCCTCGCTCCTCACTTAGTATAAGACATTATACTGATCTAGTTGCCTGATATTTAAACATGGCCACCCTCTTGGGGGAGCCGCTCTATGGAGCACAAATTGATTCATTCAGCAAACTGATCCTTAATGTTGAGTTGTTCATTATAAAATAAATTATAAATAATAAATGATAGCTCATGAATATTGTTTGATATACTGCCTTTGCTCCTTTTCTCCAGTGGGGCTAAGAGTTACAGAACATGTCCAATCGAGTACTGGCCTCTGGTCAAACAGATGTGTGCTTTGAGCCTAAACCAGCCTGAGTTGAACACTGTTCCCCTGATGCCAGCTTTCCAATTCAGATGTACTTTATTAAATGAGGAAAGCAAATGATAGCTTTTTCTCTGTGTACAAGTTCATACCACTGTGATTATTCCCCATTGTGGAATATGGGTTAGCATCAGCTAAACTGAAAAAGAAGTGTTAAGTGCTCCCAAGGGCTGCAACTGTCTAACTGCCCCTGGTGATGCCACAGCCACCTGAGAACAGTAGTTTAACAAGAGTCCAGTCGAGAGGCCACAATGGCCCCCTCTCTTCCCCCACCACTCGGCACGATGCTAGGCAACGGCCCTCAATGCCCTCCTCCAAGTGTGTTGAACTCCAGTAACATTCTGTTAGCAGCGTCCCGTGAGTCATGTCACAAACACAAAAGTGAAGCATCAAGGCAGAAACGTTGAATTCCAGCAGATTAATAAATGGAGCAGTAAGGATTATAAACATAAATGAACTCTTACCTGTTTGGGACCCGTGGTGATCATATTGCCTATCTCACTCCTGGGGAGGGATCTGTTATCAGCCCAAGCCACGCTTTCTTTCCGGTCCTCTGTCTCCAATCCGTTCCTAAATAAATATCCATAGAAACCATCACTATAGAAACCAGGTTCTGGAGCTCAGGAACCCCAGGGGGGCATTACAGCTTCTCACTTTACCCCACAACATGGAATTATCGGAACCGTTTGAGAGCCTTCTTCTCCTTCCCGAGGAAACAGAGTACAGGTTATAATCTGTAATTCCTCCAAAGGCACCATGGGGCTCTCACAGTAGTCGAGGATGCTGTGCCCCGCTGAGTGCAGTTCTTTTTTTTTGGGATTTACATAAACATTCCTCTCAGCAAAGGTCCAAAATCCAGTCTAATTAGCATCATATAGCCATATGTCAGGCTTCAAACTCGAGTGGCACTTAGATACAGCTATGTTCACCAATAAAAGCCATTCCAATGAAATGGAAAGTCAAGACTTATTTCATTATCTTCGTATATGTATTTTGTTCAGTTTTCATCGTTCCTTATTTTGAAGCAAGTCTTGCTGTTATCACTCTCACCTCCCTCTTGCTCTCTCTAGGGAACAGGCCCGGCAGGATAAACAAACAATTTAATTGGCTTAATTGAGTAAAGCTACCGCTGTATTAACTGGTTTAGTCTATTGCCGTGACTGTTTGAGAGAAAAACAAAAATGATTTATTCTCATTAACTGCATTAAAATCAGTCCTAGGCCTGAGGTCCACCGTTTGGCGAATGCCTGCTGCCTGCTTAACACTTACACTACAGGCCAAAGGTCTGGTAGAAATCACCGGAATATCAACCAAATTCTTAGACAGATTTTTGCACGATTCTTTGAAAATTTGAGAATTTTATGAGTAGTGTCCTCTGACTTCTTTATGGAAGTATTTACTAATGTGAGTCATTAGATCTAGTCAATACGTCTAGAGGAGAACTTACGGTTGGTGCAATGCCTTAATGAACTAAGCCAGATAATCTGCTTTAAAGAGGAAGATCAAAGGCCCAGTGATTACAGGCAGCGGCACCCAGGGTGTCTCTCCGTAATCCCACAGGAGCTGCTCTAATCTATGATAGCCTTTTACTAACAAGCTGCTGAACATGTGAGCAACAGCGTGGCCCACGAACCCAAGCTGCAGGCTTCAGTTTCTAAAGTGCAACCAGTCAAATGTTTGGACTCGCTGCACTCCTCAAGGCATTGTCTGTAGGTTTTTGTCTAAATGCTTGAAAAATGATACTGAAACTATGAAAGTGATGCTTATTTCCAGACAGAAAACCAGCTTGGCCCACTCTAAGCATTCTCTCAAGCAGATTCATGACAAAGCACCAGGGAAACTTCTCCAAGATGATCCAACAGCAGTCTTAGGATGTGTGGAACTTCTTCAAATGTTGGAAGATAGTCCAACATTGAATCTGGAAAACTGCATTAAACCAAAAGGGGGTGCTTTAAAGAGCGTAAAATACACTTCCTGCCTACTTTCACTGGCTGTAGTCCATCTGTGGCTCTGCATGAATTGTTAGCCCACATTCACCTCCATTGGACCACCAGAATGCAGATATGGTATGGGGGAGGTAGTCATTCTCAGCGCTACAGTGACATTATTGTGGTTTGTTGTGCTTTGTTACTGTGTGTGTTGTGTTGGTATAAGTGGATCAGATACGGAAGTGCTCCTAGAGTGTTTACAAAGCCCTTAGTGTCACTGCTGGACCAACCCAAAATATCCCGTCAACAGCGTCCTGTGTCCACGGATGAAGGACTAGAGGATGACCAACACAAACCCTCTCAGACTTTACGTCTACAAAATGGATGGACAAGGGAGGTGTTCCTAATAGAGTGGTCAGTGAGGGAGTGCTCTGTTTGGGATGGAGGTTGTACCTGTCGTCTCGGCTGGCAGGTTGCTGGCCTGCTGCTTTGTGCTGAGTGGCTGGACTCTGCTTGGCTGAGCTGGTGCCCGACGGAGGTCCGCTGTGCTCTGAAAAATAAATAATAAAAAAAGTGGTCAGCGGGGAGTGGATATATTCAGACTTATGTATGTTTGACCACCCTCTTAAAATGACAGTTTTACACTTTTTAAACTAGCAAAGTGTCACCCAGTGCCAAACTAGCAACAGGAACCATGATGGAAACTACATTTCCCAGAATTCCACACTCACCCTCTTCAGGAAGCACAGTGAGCGTGACGGTGTTGCCGGCCTGTTTAATTAGCTGCACGATGTCATTGTGGGACAGGTCGATGATGGACTGGCCGTTGACAGCGGAGATGCGGTCTCCCACCTTGAGCTTTCCACAGCGGTCAGTAGGACTGCCTTCGATGATCCGTCCAATCTTATGTGGAATAACTGAAGAGGGAGATCAAATAATCAGTGCTAATGCACAACATTTATGGAATTCTCCTCTATGGGCCAAAAGCTATAGAACAATAACAGTGCTCCGTGGTAACTTTTTTGGAACACAGGCTTAGAATGGTCCTCCACCCAAATAACATCTGGTCAGCAGTAAAACTGTGGTTAGAAATGGACCAGTGATGAATGATGATAGGACGTGGCTGACAGATATGGGCTACAGATATCTGTAACTGTACACCTACCTAGAGACCCTAGAAGAAGGCAGGAGGAGATCATATGGTGGTCAGTAAGGGGAAGCAGAATCAGGATATGTCTACTAAAGCTTTATTAGTTTAAATATTATTCAGAGATTAATTAATATGCGGGCGGCACTGTGGCGCAGCAGGTTAATGTCGCAGTCACACAGCTCCAGGGGCCTTGTCTGTGAAGACTGTCTGTGAGGAGTGTGGTGTGTTCTCTCTGTGTCTGTGTGGGTTTCCTCCGGGTGACTGTCTGTGAGGAGTTGGTGTGTTCTCCCTGTGTCCGCGTGGGTTTCCTTCGGGTGACTGTCTGTGAGGAGTGTGGTGTGTTCTCCCTGTGTCAGCGTGGGTTTCCTCCAGGTGACTGTCTGTGAGGAGTGTGGTGTGTTCTCCCTGTGTCTGCGTGGGTTTCCTCCAGGTGACTGTCTGTGAGGAGTGTGGTGTGTTCTCCCTGTGTCTGCGTGGGTTTCCTCCGGGTGACTGTCTGTGAGGAGTGTGGTGTGTTCTCCCTGTGTCTGCGTGGGTTTCCTCCGGGTGACTGTCTGTGAGGAGTGTGCTGTGTTCTTCCTGTGTCCGCGTGGGTTTCCTCCGGGTGACTGTCTGTGAGGAGTGTGGTGTGTTCTCTCTGTGTCTGTGTGGGTTTCCTCCGGGTGACTCTCTGTGAGGAGTGTGGTGTGTTCTCCCCGTGTCCATGTGGGTTTCCTCCGGGTGACTGTCTGTGAGGAGTGTGGTGTGTTCTCCCTGTGTCTGCATGGGTTTCCTCCGGGTGACTGTCTGTGAGGAGTTGGTGTGTTCTCCCTGTGTCTGCGTGGGTTTCCTCCGGGTGACTGTCTGTCAGGAGTGTGGTGTGTTCTCCCTGTGTCTGTATGGGTTTCCTCCGGGTGCTCCGGTTTCCTCCCACAGTCCAAAAACACACGTTAGTAGGTGGATTGGCGACTCAAAAGTGTCCGTAGGTGTGAGTGTGAGTGAATGTGTGTGAGTGTGTCTGTGTTGCCCTGTGAAGGTCTGGCGCCCCTCCATGGTGTATACCCGCCTTGCGCTCAATGATTCCAGGTAGGCTCTGGACCCACCGCGACCCTGAATTGGATAAGTGGTTACAGATAATGAAAGAATGTATGAATGATAATTAATATTCAGGATTCCAGAGTAAATTAAACCTTGTTTAACCTTGTGAACTACGGTGCCATTAGGGAATCTTCCTCAGCTTTTATTTATGTAGAAATTTCTATCATGTGTAATTCCACATACTAATATCTGTGCTACTGGTTTATTCTGGGCTAATGATGACCACATTAGTGCCCAGATGGGCTCCTCATCCCTGCTGTCTTCATTAGCGTAATCTTTACTCTGCTGAGCTACACTAGGTGTGGGAGAGCAGCTGAATGACGTGTGCTACAGTGGCTGTGTTAAAGCACAGACACTGAAAGGCTGTAGTTACATGTGTAATGCAGCTCTGAACAGAGTCTGGCCTGGACGTGACAGCTGTGTGGGGTGAGAGAGAGAGAGGCACATAGGAAAGGAGAACGAGTGCCTGTGTGAGATATAATTAGACAGAGTAAGTGAGAGAAAGAAAGACAGAGAGTAGGGGGCATGTAGCAGTGAAGGAGAGTGTGTGTGTGGTTGGGGAGAGGGGGGGGGTGTAGTCCATCTGTTGCTCCGCCCCCTGTTCCTCAATGATCAGGACCACCACAGAGCAGGTAGGTATTTTTGATTGGTTTAAAAACATTCTCAGTCCAGCAGTGACCCTGAGGTGTTTAAAAACTCCAGACGCACTGCTGTGTCTGATCCACTCATACCATCACCACTACTAAATGAAATGTGTGGCTGGTTTATCTCTCACCTCCTGGGGGCGGTTTGCTCTTAGAGGTAAGGATGACGAAGCCGAAGCCTTCGTTGTCTTTGCGCTGCAGGGTGATGTCGTAAGGCCCTGGCTGGGATGGACTGGGCACTTCGACGTGCGGAGGTTTGGGAGAGCCGTTCACCTGGGCAGGAGCACCGTGGGACGGCCCGATGTCGTCTTCCCTTCCATCTGATAAAGAACAAGCATCACAGTCTGTGTCAGTGTTCTGAACAATGTGGTTGGACAATGAACGTGAAACACCTGGTTTTAGACCACAGTAATTTATTAGTATGGTGTAGGGCCTCCTTTCGCGGCCAATACAGCGTCAGTTCGTCTCGGGAATGACATACACAAGTCCTGCACAGTGGTCAGAGGGATTTTAAGCCATTCTTCTTGCAGGATAGTGGCCAGGTCTCTACGTGATGCTGGTGGAGGAAAACGTTTCCTGACTCGCTCCTCCAAAACACCCCAAAGTGGCTCAATAATATTTAGATCTGGTGACTGTGCAGGCCATGGGAGATGTTCAACTTCACTTTCATGTTCATCAAACCAATCTTTCACCAGTCTTGCTGTGTGTATTGGTGCATTGTCGTCCTGATACACGGTACCGCCTTCAGGACACAATGTTTGAACCATTGGATGCACATAGTCTTACTGGTGCAATGTGGAATTAAATCTAGATTGGCCACCATATATATTTTTTAAGTTACCATTTTGTACCGTGTTTCCCCGAAAGTAAGACAGTGTCTTACATTCTTTTTACCCCCGAAAGTCCCAATATGTCTTACTTTCGGGGTATGTCTTATATTGGTAAAAAATGTCGATTTTTGTTTTAACCATAAAATTAACATTTATTAACAACCTGAACAGTATGGTATTCACCATAAAACAGTTTTATAAAAGCAAGTGCCAAGAATGTCTTGTTACAACCGTATCATGACGGTATTTCCATGTATAACATGTAAAACAATGAAAAACGGTAAGAACGAACAGTTTGAATATGTTATACTGGAAGATAAAACAGATTTATTCCATGACAACCATGGCCATGCCAATCAGAGCGGCCACCAGCGGCTGCACGTGAGGGCACTGAGGCTGCGTGTTGGACCACGGACAACATTACTGCTGCTCCCGCGGCCTCCACATCCCTCCGCTCATTCCGCTCCAGATCCGTCCGCATCCCGCAGTTAATGCAGCAAAAGGTACCGGTACTATGGCTTATATTTTTCCAACGTACAGTTTACTATGTCTTACTTTCGGGGTACGTCTTACATTAGCCGACCCCCCTAAAACCCACACTGCGTCTTACTATCGGGGGTGTCTTACTATTGGGGAAACACGGTAGATGTCTTCTGATGTGTGACGATGTATAAAAATCACACTGCAGGGTTGATCAGGTCTGACAGAGCTGCTTTCATACAGTGCTGATATATATTTTTTTCTCACATACTCTTGTAAACAGGCTAGTTTATTCAAACTGAACTCAAAACGAATCTACAAGACGAGAGTAATTGCAGCCATTAACCAAGTACAGGCTTTGTGTGCACCTGTGGGAAATTCAGGTAATAGTTAGTGTTCTGTAAAAAACGGAAGCATTTTCTCTTTTCCAGGGCCTCTGCACTATCCAGTCTCTGTCTCCTCAGCGTGTAATATTGACTATGATGGAATGCACCCAGCTGTAAAATCAGATATGTCATTGCTGGGTTATTTATTTATGAGCTGTCTTCACTCTCGTATCACGCTAAAGAAAGTGTTTCTGGCTCATGGAGCCATTTCTGAACATCAAGATCTGGTTTCTCAGAAATTTCAAAAGGTTAAGGCTGAAATAAATTCACTTGCAACTCTGCTTGCTGTCAACTAGTGATCCTCCTGCTTTAATGTCAGTTTTGCCTTATATGACACACTGAATGCTTATATTAATTATACAGGGGGCCCTCGACTTACGACGTTGATCCGTTCCTACGTCGCGTCGTAAACCGATTTCCGGTGTAAGTCGGAACATACGTACATACTGTACGTAAATAACATACTGTAAGCACTTATCCTATCCTCACACCTATCCTCCTCGGTCCCGAGCCACGTAACCGTGTATTCTTCTGCCGCGCCGCACACACCAAACACGAAGTTCACGTTACGACATTTACGACGCGAAACCTCTTACGTCGAAACAAGGCTGTATACAGTAAACATTTAGCCGTTGATTCAACGTTGAAATAACGTAATGACTGCCATCTAATCAACGTTCTCTTAAGGTTAAAAATGAAAGTTGAAAAGACGTCCAAACACAGACATTGAAAAGACGACTATTAGACGTATTTTGGACGTCCATTGACGTTATTAATTGGTCCCGAAATAAATTACTTATATAAAACGCATTTTGGACGTCCATTGACGTTTAAAATATGTCCTTGACGGACAGACTACTTTTAGACTTATTTTGCTGGGTTTATACAGTAAATGGGATTTGTGTTGTAACCACGAAACATCGTAACACGGGACTATATATATATATATGGGAGAGAGAGAGAGCAATGTATTCATTTGACCTATCATTTGACATTATTTTTTGTCAGAAATGAGAAATAATTTCAAACTAAAGTCTCAGTTTCTCAGAGTTAAGTTACTGTATGTGAAGTGGAATTTTAGAGAGCAATATCTGCTTTGATGTGAACTGGTGAACTGTAAATAAATGTACTCACTAAGTTTTTTTCAACAGCATTAGTTTCACATTACCTCACTATGAAAGACTCAGTTTACATCCCAGTAAGTGCATCGTACAGTGATTTAAACACACCACTAGTGCAATTCCCCTTTAACCTTTCAAGGGAAATGTATAGTTCAGCTAAAAAAAAAATAATACATTCATCTTCTGGTGCCACTTCATCGTGCTCAGGGTTATGATTTGTCCACAGACCTCTGTGAAATGGCCACGTGTACGTAATTATAAAGGCTTTTCCACAGAAACCTACCCCAGAACTGAACTGGAACCATTGAAAGAGCAGTTTGTTGTGGTGTTACCTGTGTACATCAGCTTTCTTCGCACAGTCAGCATGACCTGACCATTGCGGGCAGCGTTGGTCATCAGCTCCAGCACTTGCTTGTGGGACTTTCCTTTAACTGGAACACCATCGATGCACAGGAGCTCATCACCTGCTCGCAAACGCCCGTCCTTCTCTGCCGCTCCCAGAGGCACGATAGCGCCAATATACACCTATATGACATAAGTTATATAAGGTCATATGCACAGCTTCTGCATTAATAACATCAGAACAGATCGCAGTCCAGATATTCCTGACATTATTTCATTCGTCTGAAACTCACAGGCTGATCCGGGCCTTCTCCTCCCAGCACTCTGAAGCCAAAGCCTGACTCCTGGTGCCTCTTGATGAACACATCCAGCTCTTTGGTGTTGGCGGCTGTGGGTTAGAATGGACATTGAAGATGTAAGGGCCAGGAAGTGTGAACATTGTCTTGATGGTCCTTATTTACATTTTGTAAATTACTTCCAGGAATGCAAATATTTCAGGAATAATTGGACCATCTTCAGACCACGATACAGGTTTACACTGAGCTCAAGCACCGAAAGGTCAATGCCATTCCTGGATTTTGTTGAGAAAGGGTTTTAGCTCGGTGTTTTGTGGTTTTGGACACAGTTAATACGTGGTGTTCATTGCTAATACTTTGTTGGAGTAAATTTGAGTGCACACTATAAGATGAAGCATTCGATATGTTGACTTTGTAATGTTTAGTCAAGCACTCTTTCGGGTCACAGCAGATTTACAGGCCACAGCTTCCTGTTTTCATTAGCATTCCACATGCCATCCCATTGTATCTTCTGAGGTTTGGATTAATACTCGTCAATGTTCAGAATGAAGAACAGAGCTGTAGTGGATTTTAAAGTGACCATCAATGAACACTGATACCTTTGAACAAGAAGCTGTAATGAAATTCATTCTCACAGTGTCTGGTAGATGTTGATAACTACAGTGTCATGCTGTTCCCAAAAATGGAAAACTCAATTAAACAAGTACAAACAGCTTCTGGCATTGCGCTGTTATTGCATGTAAGATACAATAACCATTATGATTTTTTTTATAAACAGGTATTTCCAAATTCATTCATTCATTATCTGTAACCCTTATCCAGTTCAGGGTCGCGGTGGGTCCAGAGCCTACCTGGAATCATTGGGCGCAAGGCGGGAACACACACGGAGGAAACCCACGCAGACACAGGGAGAACACACCACACTCCTCACAGACAGTCACCCAGAGGAAACCCACGCAGACACAGGGAGAACACACCACACTCCTCACAGACAGTCACCCGGAGGAAACCCACACAGACACAGGGAGAACACACCACACTCGTCACAGACAGTCACCTGGAGGAAACCCACACGGACACAGGGAGAACACACCACACTCCTCACAGGCAGTCACCCGGAGGAAACCCACGCAGACACAGGGAGAACACACCACACTCCTCACAGACAGTCACCTGGAGGAAACCCACGCGGACAAAGGGAGAACACACCACACTCCTCACAGGCAGTCACCCGGAGGAAACCCACGCAGACACAGGGAGAACACACCACACTCCTCACAGACAGTCACCTGGAGGAAACCCACGCGGACAAAGGGAGAACACACCACACTCCTCACAGGCAGTCACCCGGAGGAAACCCACGCAGACACAGGGAGAACACACCACACTCCTCACAAACAGTCACCCAGTGGAACCCCACACAGACACAGGGAGAACACACCACACTCGTCACAGACAGTCACCCGGAGGAAACCCACGCAGACACAGGGAGAACACACCACACTCCTCACAGACAGTCACCTGGAGGAAACCCACAGGGAGAACACACCACACTCCTCACAGGCAGTCACCCGGAGGAAACCCACGCAGACACAGGGAGAACACACCACACTCCTCACAGACAGTCACCTGGAGGAAACCCACGCGGACAAAGGGAGAACACACCACACTCCTCACAGGCAGTCACCCGGAGGAAACCCACGCAGACACAGGGAGAACACACCAAACTCCTCACAAACAGTCACCCAGTGGAACCCCACACAGACACAGGGAGAACACACCACACTCGTCACAGACAGTCACCCGGAGGAAACCCACGCAGACACAGGGAGAACACACCACACTCCTCACAGACAGTCACCTGGAGGAAACCCACGCAGACACAGGGAGAACACACCACACTCCTCACAGACAGACACCCGGAGGAAACCCACGCAGACACAGGGAGAACACACCACACTCCTCACAGACAGTCACCCGGAGAAAACCCACGCAGACACAGGGAGAACACACCACACTCCTCACAGACAGTCACCCGGAGGAAACCCACGCAGACACAGGGAGAACACACCACACTCCTCACAGACAGACACCCGGAGCGGGACTCGAACCCACAACCTCCAGGTCCCTGGAGCTGTGTGACTGCGACACTACCTGCTGCGCCACTGTGCCGCCCTAGTTCCAAATTCAGAAACATTATTAGGTAGTGGTCATTGTTACTCACGCTTGCTGTCCAGGATGGCTTTGGACTTGAGGTAGAGCTCGGATGGGTCCAGTTTTGGGGAGCTGGATCGCACCAGGTTCGGAGGGAAGGGGAGCGACTGGGGCATCGGCTCAGGCTGACCCTGGACTTCTGAGCTTGCTGTGTTAGTTGTCAACTCATGCTTCTGGGTAATGGGCATGGCCGTGGCACACTAACACACACACACACACACAAAACATGTTCAAGCATCTCAGTAAAGAATCTCATTAGCATTTACACCAATACACACTCACAGAGATGTGCTCCACAGTAATCTTCCAGCGCTCCTTATCAGGAATTTGCTCATGGCTGCTTTAAAAATGTAATTAAACTGTAGTGGCTGTGATCAAAGCCATCATCATCAGACCCAAAAAAAAGCTGCCACACCAACATATAGCTGTAGTATTCATTTGACAGTAAGCAAGTGTACACAATTTTCACCTTTCCCTAAAATAGTCAATAGCTGAGAGGTTTGGGGCCGAAGCTTGCTTCTATAGTTCAGCTCTGGAGCTACACGGCTAGTAAAATGAAGCTTATACTCCACCAGTTACTACAGCTACCATTATGTAACCATAGGCTTGTGCTAGGCTTTTAGCCCCAGTTTCAGACACACCCATCTGCATGCCCAGTGTTTGGGCTGTGTGCATGGAAAGAATGGGCCGTGCAGAACTGTGCAAAAGCTACGTGGTGATATTTCAAGGGTTGATTGTGTTCCACTCCAATTTACGACATTTAGATCCATCATTTCCATCAGTGCATTTTCAACAGAACCACGGTTTGGAAAGTCTTAACAGACACAACACTCAGATCAACGCTGTAGGGATGTTTACCATCAGATTATTACTGTTTAAACTCCCAGGTTCAGGTGTACGTTTAAGACGACGCAGCTCATGCTGTGCCAGGTCCTGGTCGACCCAGTCCAGCCCAGTCCAGCCCAGTCCAGACAAGTCTACAGTGTACAGCTCTGGGGCAAAGTGAAAGACAAGTCTTGGCAAGAAGAAGACTGCGAGAATGAGACATTCTCTCACGTTAAGCGACATTTTAAGGGCAGCATCTGTGCTAACCCGCGTTGTTGATGTTTGTCTGAAGCCCGTTTAGCACGTTTGGCTAGCGCTGTGGGAGCCAGCAGAGGTGTCTGGGTGCAGAGGCAGTGAATAATGCAGAATGAGCTTGAGATCGCTTCACTGGAACCCGTCAGGCCCAGCCGCTGTGCTGCCGATTCATTATTCATTACCAGAATCATTAAAAGGCAAGCCTGACATCATCAGCATCCCCCAAACATCCCCCAAGTGGGCCTCAGTTAATGCTCTGTGACTGCGTAATTAAAAGCATTTAGCTGAACTTACAGGTTTCAGAGACTTCACAGGAGACGTCTGACCTGCAGCAGGGAGCGAGAGAGAGAGAGAGAGAGAGAGAGGGGGGGGGGGGGGGGGGGGGGGGGAGGAAAAGAACACACAATTATGTAGGCATGACTAAAGTCTTGGGAATTAAGACATAAGTTGCATTTATTGCGTAAGCCAAATAAATACACCCAGCAGAATTGGCAGTGCTAATAGATCCAGTATTTCAAGCTCTACTCAGCTGTTATACACATAGACCTCGCAGCATTTCTCAGTTTGCAGCTCCTGTCTCTCTGTGATACAGAATAAAATCAAGCCCCAGACCTAAAAGATCCACAGGTGTTTCCATTCACCCTTTTACTGTGTGAAGAACACTAATAGCCATGGGTCTGAAATGATGCAGAGCTGCCACAAAATAAATAAATAACTAAAAAAACCTTTCTGAGAAAAAGAAAGGGGCACAAATGGAATCTGAGAAAGAGGAATCTGCTGGTGTGCTCAGAACCCCAGACCGACATCTCAGACTGAAAGCAGTCTGTCAAAAGCAACACATTCAGTTTAGTTGTTGAGCTGAATGTTTTCCATGTTTTTTATGATGCTGGAGTGATAAGTACTTAATGAACTTAAATTTCTTTTTGCCCAGAAATTAAATAAATAAAGATTTTGGACTGGTGGCACCGTGGAGCAGCAGGTAGTGTCTCTGTCACAGGGTCCTGGAGGTTGAGGGGTTTGAGCCCTGCTCCGGGTGACTGACTGTGAGGAGTGTAATGTGTTCTCCCTGTGTCTGTGTGGCTTTCCTCCGGGTGACAGTCTGTGAGGAGTGTGGTGTGTTCTCCCTGTGTCCGCGTGGGTTTCCTCCGGTTGACTGTGAGGAGTGTGGTGTGTTCTCCCTGTGTCTGCATAGGTTTCCTCTGGGTGACTGTGTGTGAGGATTGTGGTGTGTTCTCTCTGTGTCTGCGTGGGTTTCCTCCGGGTGACTGTGTGTGAGGATTGTGGTGTGTTCTCCCTGTGTCTTTGTGGGTTTCCTCCGGGTGACTGTGAGGATTGTGGTGTGTTCTCTCTGTGTCTGCGTAGGTTTCCTCTGGGTGACTGTGTGTGAGGATTGTGGTGTGTTCTCCCTGTGTCCGCGTGGGTTTCCTCCGGGTGACTGTGAGGAGTGTGGTGTGTTCTCCCTGTGTCTGCGTAGGTTTCCTCCGGGTGACTGTGTGTGAGGAGTGTGGTGTGTTCTCTCTGTGTCTGCGTGGGTTTCCTCCGGGTGACTGTTTGCGAGGAGTGTGGTGTGTTCTCCCTGTGTCCGCGTGGGTTTCCTCCGGTTGACTGTGAGGAGTGTGGTGTGTTCTCCCTGTGTCTGCGTAGGTTTCCTCTGGGTGACTGTGTGTGAGGATTGTGGTGTGTTCTCCCTGTGTCCGCGTGGGTTTCCTCCGGGTGACTGTGAGGATTGTGGTGTGTTCTCTCTGTGTCTGCGTAGGTTTCCTCTGGGTGACTGTGTGTGAGGATTGTGGTGTGTTCTCCCTGTGTCCGCGTGGGTTTCCTCCGGGTGACTGTGAGGAGTGTGGTGTGTTCTCTCTGTGTCTGCGTGGGTTTCCTCCGGGTGACTGTTTGTGAGGAGTGTGGTGTGTTCTCCCTGTGTCCGCGTGGGTTTCCTCTGGGTGCTCCGGTTTCCTCCCACGGTCCAAAAACACATGTTGATAGGTAGATTGGTGACTCAAAAGAGTCCATAGGTGTGAATGTGAGAGTGACTGTGTATCACCCTGTAATGGACTGGTGCCCCCTCCGGGTGTGTTCCTGCCTTGCGCCTGTGATTCCAGGTAGGCTCTGGACCCACCGTGACTCTGAACTGGATAAGCGCGTACAGATAATGAATTAATGAATGAATGAATGGTTTTGGACTTCTGCATGGAACTATGTAGGACACATCACCCATCATAAATATATTTTTTTAGGGCAAGGAGTTATGAAAATTATGTAATTTTTGGAAACCATTCATTTGCCTCATAGGCAATAGCTGCTCCCTAGACACTGGGCCCCAAAGCAAATGAATGAGATACATAAACTTGTAGTAATTCCATTGTAAAAGTGATTTGTCATTTTATTTTATTATCTGCAAAAGGAAGTTTCAGTTTATGAATATAAATGTTTAAAATAAAGACCTGTGGAAGCCTCTACAAAAAGGGAGGCACTGCAGTTGGGTATTTGGGTGTAAAAGGGGGAAATAGAAGGAGGAGGGTGTTGTATTTTTCTACTCTTTGTTCTGTTTTGCATTAGTCCTTCAATTACAAAGAGAGAGAGAGAGAGAGAGAGAGAGATTTTACTATGAAATATGAGTACATTAAGCTGAATGACCACTAAGTGGCAGTATGCTCCTTTTTGTGTGTGTAACCTGTCAAACGCTGTGAAAGGGACAGTGAAGGAGAAATGACATAATCCTCACTGGACAGCCTGGGCTGTGAGGGGCGGGGAGCTCTCTGTATGTGTGTGTTAGTAAGAATGTAAGGCAAGGACAGCAAGATATTTAGAGAGTAATGAACACACTATATGTAGAAGCAAGACCTATTTTTGTGCTTGAATAATGGTCCATATAAACACTGGGGCAGGATGAGAGCGTTAATCGACTTGTTTTGCTTACAGCTTCAGGGAAGGCTTTCCACAAGGTTTGGGAGTGCGTTTATGGAAAGTTTTTACCATTTTTCCAGAAGCGCATATTTGTGTTGACACTGATGTTGGACGAGAAGTCTCTGTTTTAACTCATCCCAAAGGTGTTTTAATGGGGGCGGCACGGTGGCACAGCAGGTGGAATGGGTGTGTTCTCCCCGTGTCCGCATGGGTTTCCTCTGGGTGACTATCTGTGAGGAGTGTGGTGTGTTCTCCCTGTGTCTGTGTGGGTTTCCTCCGGGTGACTGTCTGTGAGGTGTGTGGTGTGTTCTCCCTGTGTCTGTGTGGGTTTCCTCCGGGTGACTGTCTGTGAGGAGTGTGGTGTGTTCTCCCCGTGTCCGCGTGGGTTTTCTCCGGGTGACTGTCTGTGTTGAGTGTGGTGTGTTCTCCCTGTGTCTGCGTGGGTTTCCTCCGGGTGACTGTCTGTGAGGAGTGTGGTGTGTTCTCCCTGTGTCTGTGTGGGTTTCCTCCGGATGACTGTCTGTGAGGAGTGTGGTGTGTTCTCCCTGTGTCTGTGTGGGTTTCCTCCGGGTGACTGTCTGTGTGGAGTGTGGTGTGTTCTCCCTGTGTCTGTGTGGGTTTCCTCCGGGTGACTGTCTGTGTGGAGTGTGGTGTGTTCTCCCTGTGTCTGCGTGGGTTTCCTCCGGGTGCTCCGGTTTCCTCCCATGGTCCAGAAACACACGTTGGTAAGTGGATTGGTGACTCAAAAGTGTCCATAGGTGTGAGATTGTGAGTGAATGTGTGTGTGTGTGTTGTCCTGTGAAGGACTGGCACCCCCTCCAGGGTGTATTCCCTCCTTGCGCCCAATGATTCCAGGTAGGCTCTGGATCCACCGCGACCCTGAACTGGATAAGCGCTTACAGGTAATGGATGGATGGATGGATGGTGTTTTAATGGTTTGAGGTCAGGACACTCAGTCAAGTTCTTGACACTTGGTGATGTAAGGCTTGGATGCAGCTGCTTAGCCATGGAAACCCATTCCTCGAAGATCTGGGCGCACTCTTCTTGAGCTAATCTGAAGGCCACATGAAGTTTGGAGGTCTGTAGTAATTGATTCAGAAAGTTGTGACCTCTGATCACTATGCACCTCAGCATCCGCTGACCGCACTCTGTTACTTTTTTGAAAACTGACTGTGGAATATTTAGTAGCGAGGAAATGTTATGGCTGCACAGGTGGAATCCTATCACGGTGCCACACTGGAATTCATTTACAAATGTTTGTAGAAGCAGGCTGCATGTCTAGGTGCTTGGTTTTATGCACCTGTGGCCACGGAGATGATTGGAACAACTCAAATATTTTGAGAAGCGAGTGAATACTTTTGGCAATAAAGTGTATCAAATATACATTAGACATGCAGATTTCAACATGGATAAAGGAATTATAAAGACCTACACAAACTGAGCATGATTTAATCATGATATTGATCCTAATGACAATGAATGATATCCTGTGCATTACACACAAACTCTCACAGGAGGCATCAACTTAACTAAGTAATCTGTAGTGTTTCTGATGTTGGCATAGCGACAACTAAGAAAACAGATCAGCTGTGTCCCAGCAACAAGAACTCCTTGTTCGTATCTAGCATCTCCAAAAGCGACTCAGATGGGGTTATGGACATCCATGTGTTCACATATGACACGATAAAGCACTGCCTGGGCCTTAAATATGTCCATTTTGTCCATAAGACCTTTAACCTTGGTCACTGTATGTTCATTTTAAGGAAACATGCTGTATATTTGCTAATTAGTTACATGCAGTGAACTTAATAAACAGCTAAGCTAATAAACAAGTGAATATGAACTAGCTAAGAAACTCATTCACTCGTGTTTAGCAGGCTTAAATTCTCCACAAGTGTGTGTTCCATATCGTTACTCAAGAAACGTTTTGGCATTCTAAATGCTTAAAATCAATGACAATCACTTATTCATGTCACATTTGTGTGCATCTGTCTTAAGTTTTCATTACTCCATGTCTTTTCAAATACAATTTGTCATAGAAGAAAAACAGTGTAAACTTGAATCTTCGCCAACAACAATCACCGGTGCTCTGAAGCCTGGTGTTAAAACATGTTCGTGCTGAATCTGAATGAGGAGACGGAGAGGATGAAACAGCATCCTGCGGAAAATGAACCTCCAGCTATGAAGTGGTGAAGAGCACAGAACATCACCTGATAAAACGAGCTCGGCACAAAGTAGGGAACCACATTATGGAAGAACATCAAAACCATTGCGTGCACCTACTGCTTATTTTTTATTTTTTATTTTTTTTGTAGCACAGCTTCAAAAAGCATAGAGGATCAGTAGCTGAAGCTCAGGCGCTTCTCGGCTCTAATGGGTCCTAGGTAATCCTTTATCAAACATTAAAGAGCCCTGAAACAAAGCAGCTACGTTCTTTTTCCCCTCAGAAAACTGGCGCTCAGACTTTGGCTGATCTAGTTCACGTCCATTTTGGTCCCAAAACCCAGCTGGATTTTTTGAGAGGGGGCAGCATTTATAAAAATGCCCATTTAGAAGCAGCTGAACATCAAAATCTATCCCACAGCACGAGGTTAGCATGAAAACCAGATACTTATGTCCAAACAGATGTCTGAACACTGTACCTAGTGTTCAAAAATTAAAAAAAAAACTCTACTGTGAGCACTACACTAAGACATGAAATAGATTTTATTTGTTATTTATAAACTATGAGAAGCTTTTGATAAACAGAAATTACTGTAGAAATGTAGCATCGTAGGTAAGAATAATAATTATTTATTCATTCATTCATTCATTATCTGTAACCCTTATCCAGTTCAGGGTCGCGGTGGGTCCAGAGCCTACCTGGAATCATTGGGCGCAAGCAGGAATACACCCTGGAGGGGGCACCAGTCCTTCACAGGGCAACACAGACTCACACACATTCACTCACACCTACGGACACTTTAGAATCGCCAATCCACCTACCAACGTGTGTTTTTGGATTGTGGGAGGAAACCGGAGCACCCGGAGAAAACCCACACAGACACAGGGAGAACACACCACACTCCTCACAGACAGTCACCCAGAGGAAACCCACGCAGACACAGGGAGAACACACCACACTCCTCACAGACAGTCACCCGGAGGAAACCCACGCAGACACAAGTAGAACACACCACACTCCTCACAGACAGTCACCCGGAGGAAACCCACGTAGACACAGGGAGAACACACCACACTCCTCACAGACAGTCACCTGGAGGAAACCCACGTAGACACAGGGAGAACACACCACACTCCTCACAGACAGTCACCTGGAGGAAACCCACGCAGACACAGGGAGAACACACCACACTCCTCACACACAGTCACCCGGAGGAAACCCACAGGGAGAACACACCAACTCCTTACAGACAGTCACCCGGAGGTGACTCCTTACAGACAGTCACCCACACAGACAAAGGGAGAACACACCACACTCCTCACAGACAGCGGGAATCGAACCCACAACCTCCAGGCCCCTGGAGCTGTGGGACTGCGACACTACCTGCTGCGCCACCGTGCCGCCCTATAATTTATTATCGATTTATTGTTGCAAGCTATTGCTTTTTATTTGTTTTCCACATTATGTCTCAAAACACCCCTCTACTGACGGAAAATGCCTATATCACTCAACATCTTGAGGCTTATTGCTTGTAATTGCTTTGATATATGACTGAAATCATGGTATTCTAAGAGAGAAATGCCCAGGTTAGTGCTATAAATGGAGGGGAAGCCTGAAATCTGAACTCTGCTCTAAAGTAAGGACCTGGTCTGGGACCCCACAAATACCAGATCTGAAGCAGCTTTAGAGACGCCCTGAAGACTGTCCATTTAAAAAGTAATAACAGGTCTATTATTATGATAATTAGGAATAAAGATGGACTACTTACAACCTGAAGTGCTTCCCCACCATTTCGTTTTTTCCACTGTGATTAATGTAATTGCACTATTGCCCTGGCAACTGGCTGAAAAGAGGGCTGTATTTTTGGGTCTTCCACGCTGTTGTATTCTAAGGACATTAAGGCCATACAAAGCTGTTTTTGTCATGTGTTTCTCTGCAGTGAAACATCTTTCTCTTTCTCTCACACTCGTCTATCTCTTACCATACACTCCCCTGTCCCTCACAGGGCAGTGGTTTGTTCTAAACTCTCAATCTGTGTCTCACGCTGTGTTTAGAATATTTGTCTCTCCCTTCCCCTTTTTCTCTTTTCCCGTCTCTCTCCGTCTGTATTTCTCACTCTTTCCTCTCCACTCCCTCAGACACTTTCTTCTTGTCAAATACATGGCTGTCTCGTCTAACACTTTCTCACAGGTACAGAGTACACTTATTGACACTAGGTCTGGTGTTATGCATGTATGGATGTGTGTGTGTGTGTGTGTGGTGTAGGGCATAGCAATGTCCCCTGCCCCGTTGGATGATCTCTAAAGTTCGCGATCACAATTAAGGGTCCAGTCATACATTTAAATAAAGACTCCGCCCTCACACTCATAACCACACATAGGCTCCACCCACAAACTCATTACCACACACAGACACCGCCCCTCACCTCCTCTGAGAACGAGCACGTTGACCTCAGCGCCAACCGGCAGCTCCTTGAGGATGTCCACCACTTGGGCATGGCTGAGCGTCTGAACGTTTTGGCGGTTGATCTCCTTGATGACGTCTCCCTTCAGCAGGCCACGGCACCACTGAGCGTCCAGGATCATCTTGACTTTCTGACCCAGCGGGCAGTCTGCGATGGCAAAGCCGAACCCCCCAGGCCCTTTGACAAGCGGCACGCTGACCAGCTCCGGCTGCAGAAGAGTGGACTCGGCAGGGGTATCCGGGTAGCGGCCGTTCAGAGGGTAGTGCGGTTCCTGAGGGGAGGTGATCGCCTCAGGGCCTCTGGGCTGGACGTCCTGCAGCGGCGGGGGTGGGACAGAGTCACCCGTCCCGTCGTCACTGGTCCCAGCGTCCTCTGGGAGGGGATAACCACGGCACAGCACCATGTCCACATACTGGTTCACAGGGACGGACTGGAACATCTGCACCACATCTGCATGGGTCTTCCCCAGAACACATATGCCATTGATGTCCACTATTACATCGCCTAGAGGAGAGAAAAAAAAGAAAGAGGCGGTCAACCACTACATTTCTACAAGGAGATAAACCTTAGGATGGTCCCTGTCCACTTGTTCCAGCTTAAGGTTACTCTGATCAGTGCCAGGCATCAGCTAAAAGAGAATAAATCCACTCAGCATTGGGCTAAGGAGCCGTGGAACTGTGTTGCGTGGCGTGATGGAGCATGATTTAATTCAACCTTGATGGGTTGGAGTGGCAGGATGCCATCAAATCATCATAGAAATGTTCCGATACCTAGTACCAAGCTTTCCTGGAAGTTTTTTTAGTGCAGCAAATATTTATCAATACCCTTCTTTTCAAAATAACATTAGACCAGTAGGTGTTCACAAATATGCGACCACAGAGTACAGTTTCTGAGTGCGTTATGTATTTACAGAAGGGAAGGAGAGGTGATTAGTCAACTGAAAATCCCTGCCTCTCCTGCAAGAAGGAATGTAATGATAGAAAAAGTGTCTAGGCACAAGTCTCCTCTCTCCTGCCTCAGGAGAATAGCAGGATATAAAGAGAGAAGATGGAAGAAAAGCGAGCTGCAGCGTTCCTCAGAAAAACCCTGTTCAGTTGGAGCTTTCCACACTTGGGCTGTTCTCTGTAATGAGGCTCTCTGCAGGAAGGCACAGAGGGAAAGTGGGAATTTTTTTCACACGTCTCGCTCATTTTTAGGGAAATCAATAGCGTTTTGCCTGCTGTTACTTACTGTGCATCCTATTAACTTAGCCAGCGGACTGTCAGTGCCAAGGAAGGGGCTTACGTGGAGCAGAACCTCTGCAGGATTTATTTCACCTGGTAAAGTTTGGACATACCTACTCATAGAATGCTTTCATTTTCACTAACACCCCTTTCACACATGCAGAGTAATCCAGAACTCGTCCAGACTTTACCTGGAGGAACTGTATGTAACTGAACATAGTTTGTACCGGACATTATACAGACTTTATCCTGCCCTCTAGTACAAAGTCGGGGTAATGTTCAAGTGAGCACACATGTGAACAGAGCCACTAATGTTCCTGCTGCTTCTCATAGTTGCCCGCTACACATCTGCCGCCAAATGACTAAAGCACATGGAACATTTCCAGCTGTGAGAACGCATACAGTGCTGAAAATACGGTGAGAAACTACTCCTGAAAATGTTCGTACCTTAGCTCCTTAGCTTAATAGTACTGGTTGGTTAGTGCAGTGGGTAACACTGCTGCCCTTTTTTCAAATGAATGGTGACACAATGTCAGACAAATGTCACACAAAAATTGTTAAATGTAGAAGAATCAAATACAAAAAAAATGCAGGATATGGACCTACATTAATGTTATTGAACAAATGAATTCATGCATGTGTTCTCCCTGTGTCTGTGTGGGTTTCCTCCGGGTGACTGTCTGTGAGGAGTGTGGTGTGTTCTCCCTGTGTCTGCATGGGTTTCCTCCGGGTGACTGTCTGTGAGGAGTGTGATGTGTTCTCCCTGTGTCTGCGTGGGTTTCCTCCGGGTGACTGTCTGTGAGGAGTGTGGTGTGTTCTCCCTGTGTCTGCGTGGGTTTCCTCCGGGTGACTGTCTGTGAGGAGTGTGGTGTGTTCTCCCTGTGTCTGCGTGGGTTTCCTCCGGGTGACTGTCTGTGAGGAGTGTGGTGTGTTCTCCCTGTGTCTGCGTGGGTTTCCTCCGGGTGACTGTCTGTGAGGAGTGTGGTGTGTTCTCCCTGTGTCTGCGTGGGTTTCCTCCGGGGGCTCCGGTTTCCCCCCACAGTCCAAAAACACACGATGGTAGGGGGATTGGTGACTCAAAAGTGTCCGTAAGTGTGAGTGTGTGTGTTGCTCTGTGAAGGTCCAGGGTGTATTCCCGCCTTGCGCCCAGTGATTCCAGGTAGGCTCTGGACCCACCGCGACCCTGAACTGGATAAGGGTTACAGATAATGAATGAATGAATATACTAATAGACTCTATTGCAATATTTACAAAATGGAAAAACGTGGCCTTTATTAAGGTGGAATCTATGGCAAGTAACTTCTTATATGTTTTATAACAATCTGGGGGATGTTGCTGTGGCTCCTAATCAAAACAGTTGGACTAAGGTGCTGCTATATATGGGATGCAGCTAATAAAATCCAGCGATGACATCCTGAGATCTTTCCTCATTATTAATAATGCCACATGGGCCTGCTGCTGTTCTTACTGGATACAATGCACCGTGCGCTATTTTAGAATCAAATTTACATTTTAGTTGAATTATTTCAATTAGATGCGCGGCCTGAAGTCTCCTGGGGAAGGAAGCGCAGAGGCATTCATTTCCTGCTTTTGTAATGGAGGGCGGTGAGCGTTCACGCTCTGTAATTATCGCTCAATACAGCTCTGTGGTAATGCCAGTTCCCCTGGCACACACGCACACACACACACACACACACACACACACACACACACACACACACAAACACACACAGCAATTGTGATTTATATTACCACTGTCCACAAGATCCTGCAGATACCAACAGGTCATTTCCAGAGGTTCTGGCAACCAAGTAAAGAAATAAATAAATAATCCAAAAATGGATACACAGGAAAACAAATGCTACTACAGCTCTTTTTAGCACTGTTTAGCCAATATTTCACGCAGTGATAGAAACCTCATAAGGAAATCTGCTTGAGGGGGTTTACGAATGATGTAGTGGTCTAAACGTCAGTAAAACACCTGTCCTATCCTCAGGGAAGTCTAAGCCACCTGAGGCTGTGTGTGTCCAAGAGAGCAAAACTGGGAGGGCACCTCCTCTCCCCATCACACAAGCACAGTGCTAGCTGAGACAGACAGTGAAAGTTAGTGTTCTCCTGCAAGCGTGTTGAGCTGCCAAGTGGAGATATGTAGCAGCAGTTTTAAAGATGAATCTGTGTTCACGTGCCTTTTATCAAAGGTGCTCGTCTTCCCTCTCCCAAGTCGGTGGTGGGTTGTGTGTCATTCGGGGAGGACTAGCTCTCAGGGTGGAATCTGACCAGCAATAAAATGAAAGCTACACAAGTCTAAGGGGCTATGTCTGGGTTGTGGAGCAGCTGAACACCCGCATTATTAATAGTTACATCCTCACAGAACTGATTCATCATGTAAAGTAAAGCCTGTAATTTTGCCTTAATCTTAGATTATCTTGTACACATACCTAACCAGTGTGTGCATGGTTTACAAACAGCTGCACTCAGGAAAAGAAAGGCTAAACTACACTAAAGTCTCTAACCTGCTGACCTTTAAAAAACCCTCAAGGTGCAAGAATATGTTTACATTTCATAAGGACTTTGGAATAATATTCGGTATGTTTTGATACAGTGGTGCAGCAGGTAGGTGTTGCAGTCACACAGCTCCAGGGACCTGGAGGTTGTGGGTTCGATTCCCGCTCCAGGTGATTGTCTGTGAGGAGTGTGGTGTGTTCTCCCTGTGTCTGTGTGGGTTTCCTCTGGGTGACTGTCTGTGAGGATTGTGGTGTGTTCTCCCTGTGTCTGCGTGGGTTTCCTCTGGGTGACTGTCTGTGAGGATTGTGGTGTGTTCTCCCTGTGTCTGCGTGGGTTTCCTCCGGGTGACTGCCTGTGAGGAGTGTGGTGTGTTCTCCCTGTGTTTGCGTGGGTTTCCTCCGGGTGACAGTCTGTGAGGAGTGTGGTGTGTTCTCCCTGTGTCTTTGTGGGTTTCCTCCGGGTGACTGTCTGTGAGGAGTGTGGTGTGTTCTCCCTGTGTCTGTGTGGGTTTCCTCCGGGTGACTGTCTGTCAGGAGTGTGGTGTGTTCTCCCTGTGTCTGCGTGGGTTTCCTCCGGGTGACTGTCTGTGAGGAGTGTGGTGTGTTCTCCCTGTGTCTGTGTGGGTTTCCTCCGGGTGACTGTCTGTGAGGAGTGTGGTGTGTTCTCCCTGTGTCTGCATGGGTTTCCTCAGGGTGACTGTCTGTGAGGAGTGTGGTGTGTTCTCCCTGTGTCTGCGTGGGTTTCCTCCGGGTGACTGTCTGTGAGGAGTGTGGTGTGTTCTCCCTGTGTCCGTGTGGGTTTCCTCCGGGTGACTGTCTGTGAGGAGTGTGGTGTGTTCTCCCTGTGTCCGCATGGGTTTCCTCCGGGTGACTGTCTGTGAGGAGTGTGGTGTGTTCTCCCTGTGTCCTCGTGGGTTTCCTCCGGGTGACTGTCTGTGAGGATTGTGGTGTGTTCTCCCTGTGTCTGTGTGGGTTTCCTCCGGGTGACTGTCTGTAAGGAGTGTGGTGTGTTCTCCCTGTGTCTTTGTGGGATTCCTCCGGGTGACTGTTTGTGGGGAGTGTGGTGTGTTCTCCCTGTGTCTGTGTGGGTTTCCTCCGGGTGACTGTCTGTGAGGAGTGTGGTGTGTTCTCCCTGTGTCTGTGTGGGTTTCCTCCGGGTGACTGTCTGTGAGGAGTGTGGTGTGTTTTTCCTGTGTCTGCGAGGGTTTCTTCCGGGTGTCTGTCTGTGAGAAGTGTGGTGTGTTCTCCCTGTGTCCGCATGGGTTTCCTCCGGGTGACTGTCTGTGAGGAGTGTGGTGTGTTCTCCCTGTGTCCGCGTGGGTTTCCTCCGGGTGACTGTCTGTGAGGAGTGTGGTGTGTTCTCCCTGTGTCTGTGTGGGTTTCCTCCGGGTGACTGTCTGTAAGGAGTGTGGTGTGTTCTCCCTGTGTCTTTGTGGGTTTCCTCCGGGTGACTGTTTGTGAGGAGTGTGGTGTGTTCTCCCTGTGTCTGTGTGGGTTTCCTCTGGGTGACTGTCTGTGAGGAGTGTGGTGTGTTCTCCCTGTGTCCTCGTGGGTTTCCTCCGGGTGACTGTCTGTGAGGAGTGTGGTGTGTTCTCCCTGTGTCTGTGTGGGTTTCCTCCGGGTGACTGTCTGTAAGGAGTGTGGTGTGTTCTCCCTGTGTCTTTGTGGGTTTCCTCCAGGTGACTGTCTGTGAGGAGTGTGGTGTGTTCTCCCTGTGTCTGCGTGGGTTTCCTCCGGGTGACTGTCTGTGAGGAGTGTGGTGTGTTCTCCTTGTGTCCGCGTTGGTTTCCTCCGGGTGACTGTCTGTGAGGAGTGTGGTGTGTTCTCCCTGTGTCTGCGTGGGTTTCCTCCGGATGCTCCGGTTTCCTCCCACAGTCCAAAAACACACATTGGTAGGTGGATTCACACCTACGAACACTCAAAATGTGTCCATAGGTGTGAATGTGTGAGTGTGTGTTGCCCTGTGAAGGACTGGCGCCCCCTCCAGGGTGTGTTCCCGCCTTGCGCCCAATGATTCCAGGTAGGCTCTGGACCCACCGTGACCCTGAACTGGATAAGGGTCACAGATAATGAATGAATGAATGTTTTGATACATAGAGCTCGTAATATATGTGTGTGTGTGTGTGTGTGTGTGTGTGTGGTTTGTAGTCAGACCCACCAGAAGCAATCTTGTTGTCCTGCGCGGCCGGACCATCTCTCAGCACATTCTTCACCTGCAGGAACTCGTCTGGCCTGTCTCCCCCGATGATAGTGAAGCCGAAGCCCTGAGCACTTTTCTTCAACGCCGTGCGCAGTATTATCCCCTGCAGCTGAGAGGGGTCTCGTGTGAAGCCTCTCAAACCACCCTCATCTAAAAGAGAGAGAGAGAATGAGGGAGAGAGTGTAGAAAGACAGTGAATGAGTGAAATGTCTTGGTGATTGAAGGGTGTGTGTGTGTGTGTGCGCCATCGTAGATTGTTCCATTCCATTCATCACTCCATTCATCAGTTACTATATACACTTTACAACCATCAGTGTATTAATAGATCTGCCCAATTTGATCACACTCTAAATGAATAACTCATTAGTAACCACTCTTACACATTGTGTAATGACATCAAGGCTGTCAGGTGATTATTTAATCAGAATAACGTGTGTGTGTGTGTGTGTGTGTGTGTGTGTGTGTGTGTGTTTGGGGCGGGGGTCGATATACGCGCTAGCTGCTTGTTATCTGTGTAATTGCTCAATCCCACAGAGACCAGTTTATGATTGACTGCGATATACGGCATTCAGAATATCTGCATCATAAAAAGAGCGGTGGTGAGAATAAATAACATTGTCTCATCTGTAGAACCAAGACAGAGGTAAAATAGGCTCTTATATAACACACATATACCTAAAATACGGTGCAATACCAGAGACCACTCTTTAATTACAGTCAAAACAGCTACTAAAGTAGACTATTAAAGCTATTTTCCACAGTTCTAGGCTCTTAGAGACAATACTGGGACACCTGGGACAATACTGGGTCAAAATACCACAAGGATTAATCACCACAACAGTGTTTGCCCCCTGTCTACACAACCCTGTTCAGAAAGACCGGTTTCAGCATCTGTTTCTTTAAAAGAGTGAAAGAGTAAAAAAGAGAGGAGTGTGAAAGCAGTGGATTTTAGCCATTTTCACTCAGTTGTCTTTCTTCTTCATTTTTAACCAGTAGTGTTGTTTCTCTGCATTCACTGTTAGATTTGCTTTGTTTTTGCTTTGTTTATTTCTTAGGAGAAAAGTACAGTTTAAAATATGACCAGGAGATAAAGAGAAACATGGACTCCTAGTAACCAAAAAGTGAAAAAAAAAAAAAAAACGTTCTTAACTTTCAATAGAAGTCAATGTAAAAAGATTTTGGAGCATTTCTATTGGTCCGTTCTTCATGAAAGTGAACCTACAGTGTGAGAGACAGCTTTAAAGCTGTTCAAATGACGGCGTAAACTCCAAATGGACAAGAATGGAGATACATGATATCATCGCTGTCCACTATTTACTGTGCATTCAGTATGATGTCATAATTCATATCTCCAAAAAAACAATTTTACAAGAGACAGAAAAACCTTGTTCACTTTTAAAGAAAGTATATGCACAAAGATGCTTTTGAAAACAGTTCTTCAGATCTTTTTCTTTTCATTGCACTTTTACAGAAGGTTAATGGCAGCTTGCTTGTTCATGCTGTGTTAAAAAAATTAAAGTGGCAAAAATGTGGATACAAGGTGGAGTTCCAGTTTAATATGTATTTACCAACACATTAACCATTGTAGGATTATTCCATCCATCCATTATCTGTAAGTGCTTATCCAAATCAGGGTCAGAGTGGGTCCAGAGCCTACCTGGAATCATTGGGCGCAAGGCGGGAATACACCCTGGAGGGGGCGCCAGTCCTTTCCAGGGCAACACACACACACACACACACACACACACACACATTCACTCACACACTCACACCTACGGTCACTTCTGAGTCGCCAGTCAACCTACCAACGTGTTTTTTGACAGTGGGAGTCACCGCAGCACCCGGAAGAAACCCACGCAGACACAGAGAGAACACACCACACTCCTCACAGACAGTCACCCGGAGGAAACCCACGCAGACACAGGGAGAACACACCACGCTCCTCACAGACAGTCACCCGGAGGAAACCCACGCAGACACAGGGAGAACACACTGCACTCCTCACAGACAGTCACCCGGAGCGGGAATCGAACCCACAACCTCCAGGTCCATGGAGCTGTGTGATTGCGACACTAACCTGCTGCGCCACCGTGCCGCCCAGTAGGATTATTGATTAATTATTTATAACATGTAAACACCATTAATTAGTTGTTTTAATTGGATACATTTCCAAATCTTAAGTGTGTTAAATTATATATGACACAATAAAACATCCTCACGCCTGTTAAATCCTGGCTGGACGTGATTAAAAAGAGGTGATGCAAACAGAAGAAGGATCGCTGTCGTGTTTTGGCTGACTGCCAGCCAAACAGAACATTATTCAGTGGCTGGAAATAAACTCATCTCTCAGTCTAACAGTCCAGCACTATCACTGAATGTGTTTGAGACCACTAGGAATCAGCCAAGTCTGAACTGGCCACCCCCAGAGTCCATACCCCAACTTCAGGGAATGTACCTGAGATTACTGAGATGGAGAACATGCAACCATCTTCTAAGACGGAATTTTACCCCCATTTCTCAGTCTCATCTATTCGCGGAAGAACCTCCAAACTGCTCAGGAAATATGGAACAGAATGGGAAGAAAAATGGGGGGGAATGCAATATTAATCATTACATATTAGTATCTGATATCGTTCCGTGATTCGCCAAGCGTGCATCCCATTTCCTGAGGGGAAGATTGCTCATTTACAGCTTCTATATCGGGCGACCAGCACTGGGTGTGGTGAACTGACTGAAATCATGCACTCGCAAGGAACACTGAAAAACCCTCAGTTGTTGTGATATGTTTATTAGGAGCTTGCCTCTTTATGTTGCAACTCTATCCTTTGTTGATATTTGGCATTAGGCTTGAACTTAATTAAATAAATAAATAAAAAATAGGTGAAAAACTGATTTTAGTGACACGCACTGATCTTGGATCAGCCGCAGATGCTGGCCTTTAGAGGGCACTATAGCGGCTAATAGGGATCAGTGAGGTCTTGAGCAGCAGCAGAAATGACCCTGTTTTTCACTGCAATCCTCTGCTGAGGTCACATCAATCTAATTATGCAGTGTTTCATTGCGTGTGTGTGCATACGTAAGCCACCTAATACACACACTCCAGCCGCACACCATCCATATCTGTCTGGCCTTAATCAGTCATCCAAAGTGTAGTGTGTGTGCATGCATTAGCCACTTATTATACACTCACACACTCCAGCCTCACATTGGCCCTGTCTGTCTGGCCATAATCAGTCATGAAAACATAACGTGTGTGTGTGTGTGTGTGTGTGTGTGTGTGTGTGCATGCATTAGCCACTTATTACACACTTGCACACTCCAGCTTCACATTACCCACGTCTGCCAAGCCATGATCACCTTCTGTTATAGATAGTGTAGTGTGTGTTTGTGTGTATGTGTGTGTGTGTGTGTGATGCATATTATCACAGTCATAGTAAAACAGTGCTATTTATAATGTGCTAAGCTATCATACTGCTATCATATTTATTGTCGAGGCTTTTGTAGCATAAACCTGAGAGACATTACCCCCAGTGTGTATCTAGAATTAAAGGTCAGCAATGAACAGTAAAAATAAAAAGTGGAGGGCCTCATAAACATCATCACATTGACCCTAAGTCAGAACACAGAGAGAGAGATGGAGGAGTGTTATGTCATAAGAGATCAATAGTGAAATATTGAGAGTAGTACTCTCTTACTCTCTCTCTCTCCTCTCTGTCTCTTTCTTTCTCTCTCTCTCTCTCTCTCTCTCTCTCACTCTCTCTCTCATTCCCTCTCTCTATTCTCTCTCTTTCTCCCTCCCTCTCTCTTTCATTCTCTCTCTCTCTCTTATTCTTTCTCTCTTATTCGCTCTCTTATTCTCTCTCTCTCTTATTCTTTCTTATTTTCTCTCTTTCTCCCTCTCTCTCTCATTCTCTCTCTTTCATTCTCTCTCTCACTTATGCTCTCTCCCTCTTCCTCTCTCTCTTATTCTTTCTCTCTCTTATTCGCTCTTATTCTTTCCCTCTCTCTCTTATTCTCTCTTTCTCTCTCTCTCATTCTCTCTTTCTCTCTCTCTCTCATTCTCTCTTTCTCCCTCTCTCTCTCATTCTCTCTCTTTCATTCTCTCTCTTTCTCTTATTTTCTCACTTATTCTCTCTCTCTCTCTTGTTCGCTCTCTTTCTTATTCTCTCTCTTTCTCATTCTCTCTCTCACTTATGCTCTCTCCCTCTTCCTCTCTCTTTATTCTCTCTCTCTCACTTATTCTCTCTCTCCCTCTCACTCTCTTATTCGCTCTCTTATTCTCTCTCTCTCTCTCTCTCTCTCTCTCTCTCATACACACACACATTAAATTTGAGGGCAATATTAAAACAGTATTAAAGGCACACTCCAGACTCCCTGTGTTTGAATTAAACTGTTGCTCTCTCCTGTCTTCATAAATGCCTGCAATTGTTACTGACACCTCTTTGTGTTTATTTTTCCTCCCACATTGTAAAAGCGGTGTAATGTGAGCAGACAGGTTCTCTCCGAGCCTGAGGCATGAGCTGAGCTCATCTCTCTTTTCCATCACACACGTTCAGAGTGTCTGGACAGACAGCAGGGTGACAGCTGAGAAATATTTATCCAGTTATGCGTTTCTCTATTTTAAACTCTGGCATATCATGACAATGCTAAGTGCTATCCTGGTCTACAATAGGCCATTGTTTTGACTGGCAGTCCAGACACACTGCTCGGGTTCCTAACCCTGCTATCAGTCTCAATGTTAGTGTGCAGAATGGATGAAGTCTCTATTAAGTAACACTCTACAGTATTAAATTCAGCTGAAAAATCAGTTGAAGAAAATATTTGTATCATTGTAACTTTAAAGGAGAAGGCAAACCCCTTCTTTAAAGAGGACGCCTACGACTGTGGGGAAACACAGTTTGTTTACATTCTGAAGCTCTGCGTCTTTTAAGGTGGAATGGTATTTTTAAAGGCGGCACGGTGGCGCAGCAGGGAGTGTCGCAGTCACACAGCTCCAGGTGACTGTCTGTGAGGAGTGTGGTGTGTTCTCCCTGTGTCTGTGTGGGTTTCCAACGGGGGACTGTCTGTGAGGAGTCTGGTGTGTTCTCCCTGTGTCTGTGTGGTTTCCTCCGGGTGACTGTCTGTGAGGAGTCTGGTGTGTTCTCCCTGTGTCTGTGTGGTTTCCTCCGGGTGACTGTCTGTGAGGAGTGTGGTGTGTTCTCCCTGTGTCCGTGTGGGTTTCCTCCGGGTGACTGTCTGTGAGGAGTGTGGTGTGTTCTCCCTGTGTCCGTGTGGGTTTCCTCCGGGTGACTGTCTATGAGGAGTGTGGTGTGTTCTCCCTGTGTCTGCGTGGGTTTCCTCCGGGTGACTGTCTGTGAGGAGTGTGGTGTGTTCTCCCTGTGTCCGTGTGGGTTTCCTCCGGGTGACTGTCTGTGAGGAGTGTGGTGTGTTCTCCCTGTGTCCGTGTGGGTTTCCTCTGGGTGACTGTCTGTGAGGAGTGTGGTGTGTTCTCCCTGTGTCCGTGTGGGTTTCCTCCGGGTGACTGTCTGTGAGGAGTGTGGTGTGTTCTCCCTGTGTCCGTGTGGGTTTCCTCCGGGTGACTGTCTGTGAGGAGTGTGGTGTGTTCTCCCTGTGTCTGCGTGGGTTTCCTCCGGGTGACTGTCTGTGAGGAGTGTGGTGTGTTCTCCCTGTGTCCGTGTGGGTTTCCTCCGGGTGACTGTCTGTGAGGAGTGTGGTGTGTTCTCCCTGTGTCTGCGTGGGGTTTCCTCCGGGTGACTGTCTGTGAGGAGTGTGGTGTGTTCTCCCTGTGTCCATGTGGGATTTCCTCCGGGTGACTGTCTGTGAGGAGTGTGGTGTGTTCTTCCTGTGTCTGCGTGGGTTTCCTCTGGGTGACTGTCTGTAAGGAGTGTGGTGTGTTCTCTCTGTGTCTGTGTGGGTTTCCTCCGGGTGCTCTGGTTTCCTCCCACAGTCCGAAAACACACGTTGGTAGGTGGATTAGCGACTCAAAAGTGTCCGTAGGTGTGAGTGGACATAGACTATGACATGACATGGACTACAGTCTATAATTTTAGAAGTACAAAATCCTCCTGTATGGTTAGTAGAGCTGATAAAATTTGACCGTGCATGGAGACAAATGGAGGCCATTTTAATATTTTATTTAATATAGACAGAATGATTTAAAACATTAGCATGCTTGGAGAAGAACACTAACTGCCCAGGTCTGCCATTATGCCTCCATTAACTGTGAAGGGCTGAGAGAAAGAGGGAGAGAGAAAGTGTTGAGCGAGAGGGGGTCGCTTTCAATTCACCTGCCGCTCGCAAAAGTGAAATGTGCACAAATACCCTCTGTCAATGGAGTAGTGCCAGTGGAGCCCAAATGACAGGTTACACCTGAATCAGTGAAAAACCTTGGCCAAAAAACACTTCTCCACTGGTTAACCTTCTGAAGCGTCCCGAAGCAGCAGCAGAAAAGGAAAAAGGTTTGAATTTACAGCTTCAAATCACTCAAATCAGTCATTCGTAGACGCTGGAAAAAACCTGACCACCAATAAAACACTTGTGCTTTGTGACATTTACTAACAGTAGGCTGTGTGTGAATATTGTTATTTTTTATCTCTTTCCACCATTGTTCTAGATCCCTTTCTTCTAAACACCTACGTTTCTGTATCTCTGAGTCATAAAAACATTCAGCGTCTGGTCGTCTAATGGATGCGTACAGTGCTGGGCACCGAACAGAGCTAAAGGTAGGAGTATAATAATAAACGGATAAATGAATGAATGAATGCTGGTGGAGATTGAGTGTTACCTGCAGCTGCAGTGGTCGCTGATCCTGGTTTGCTGGACGTGGGAGTCTCCTGACTGAGCTTCTTCTTGGCCTCCAGCACAGGGTTCTCGAACTGGGTTCTCTGATTGATGTGGCTGTGGGCAAATAGGACTCGTTATAAGCAGTTATCTCTCTCAAAATAAAAAATGGTTGCTCACACAAACGCTAATCTTTCTTCCAGGCCGTCAACACTAAAGACTCTCCTGGCCTCATACAGACAGCTTTAGTGTCGTTTTTGTCAGCAGTGCCCTTCCGCCACATGGCTTTATGCTAATTTTTTTACAAACTCCCGCCAGTTGCCTTCGACCAAATTGCTTCTCAAATGCGCCCCGTGTTCAATATTTAAATTTCGGATCCTGGATTTGTGAGAAGAATTCTGACATATTACGACTGACCTGACCTTTTAGGAGTCCCGAAATATTATGATTGACTACTTTAAAGGGCAGGTTTTTCAACATTTCCTGCATAATTCCATAGTTGACTTGCTCAGAGTGTTTTGATGTGAAATGGCTCAGTGTAGACACTCTGCAGTGGTGGTGATATGAAGCCATTTTATGTGCAATGTTATTGGGCCTGTTTTTGCCCCACAAGCCCTCCACCACAGGGAACTCCAATGTCAACTTACTGCCTGTGTGTGAGTGGGCTTTTCCCCCATTTCCCCCAGTTTTAAACTGTGTTTACCCACCCCTGTACCCCATCTTAATCATTCCCACCAACTGGCTGCTTGTAAGTTGTAAGTGTGAAGGATAGTTCTACCTATTGTTACACTTATATAGCGCTTTTCTAGACACCCAAGGACGCTTTACAATCCACACTGCTTAGAACGCTCAGAACACTCAATCCACACACACTGATGAGAAGCGGCTGCCAAACACGCACAGCATACTCTCAACCAGGAAGGACCGTCCACCTGGAGGACTGCATCGGGCACTAGGATTTCACCCAGGACAGAGTGCCGATCCATATCTGGGCTCACACTCATTCACACAAACAGACATTCATTCACATACACACTCATTCACTCACACACCAGGACATTTATTAGACAGAAGCCAATTCACCTATCTTCCATGTTTTTGGACTGTGGGAGGAAACCGGAGCCCCCGGAGGAAACCCACGCAGACACAGGGAGAACACACCACACTCATCACAGACAGTCACCCGGAGGAAACCCACGCAGACACAGGAAGAACACACCACACTCCTCACAGACAGTCACCCGGAGGAAACCCACGCAGACACAGGAAGAACACACCACACTCCTCACAGACAGTCACCCGGAGGAAACCCACGCAGACACAGGGAGAACACACCACACTCCTCACAGACAGTCACCCGGAGGAAACCCACACAGACACAGGGAGAACATGGAAACTCCACTCAGATGGGACTTGAACTCAAGATCCCAGCGCTGAGAGTCGAACGTGCCGCTAATTCTGCTGCTAATGCTATGTCACTGAAGAGCTCCATGTTTTTGGAGGAAACCCACGCAGACACAGGGAGAACACACCACACTCCTTACAGACAGTCACCCGGAGGAAACCCACGCAGACACAGGAAGAACACACCACACTCCTCACAGACAGTCACCCGGAGGAAACCCACACAGACACAGGGAGAACATGGAAACTCCACCCAGATGGGACTTGAACTCAAGATCCCAGTGCTGAGAGTCGAACGTGCCGCTAAGTCTGCTGCTAATGCTATGTCACTGAAGAGCTCAACACACTTGGAGGAGAACACTAACTGCTAAACATTTCCAAGAGCCAAAGACTTGAAACAGTCACATGACACCCTTCAGACGGCTGGTTCCCATCAGTACGTTGGGGTTTATCTTTTTTATTAGTGGTGTAATTCATAAATGATGTATAAATATCATTCAAATATATACATCACCTCAGGCACTTACACATACAACATTAATACTGCATTAAACATGAAGCATTTTTCTCTGTAAAAAAAAAATTGCCTTTAAGTTTGGAGAGGTTTTTTTTTATAATATTCATTCATTATTTATTTATTTATTTATTCATTTATTTTGGGACAGTGAACATATTCAAACCCCACACTAAGACTGATGCCTTGCCTTGTCTGTGGTGAGTGTGTGGAACTCCGGTGGAAGATAAGCTCAGCAACACAGTGCATTATTAATGTCTATCAATGCATGCAAAACTCTGGCTTTGCATAAAATGTAACATGAAAGGGAAAGTGTTTGTACCTGTGAGCACCTGATAAACACACGCTGAAAAGATTAAAGAGCAGAGTTTGACAATTAATATTTAGAAATTCAAATAAAGAAGCGAGAGGGAGGGCCCTTACAATTAACTGCATGATTAATTCATACAATAATTAATTGAGGGATTAAACACAATTATTCATGGGCTTTTCTACATCTACAGGCACTTTTAGGTCCTGAAAGGGTCAATGCTTTTTTAATGGAAATTAAAACAAGCACCTCACAGAAACACTGAACTAATACAGTGGCCAGCCACAAGATTAAAACCACTGGAAGTTTAAGTGAATATCATTAATGATATTAATTAATGTTTCTCCTGCATGTTTCACACAGGTGCTGCCCCATGCCTAAAGCACGCAGAGCATTTCCTGCTACGAGAAACAAAGGAATCTCCCAATGTGTGCTGCATGTGTGAGAGGACCTCTCCAGGACATCTCCGGACCTGATATTCTGAAGCCCATATGTGAAAGGATGTTTTTAATAAGCTCTGTTAATGGTGACCTCTCCCTAGGTTTCTTGTTGTCTGTTATAGAGTGTGTGCAGTGTCTACGCTGTGGGGGTATGCAGTGTATTTGCATTCACTTTGTGTGTGTAGGGTATGTGTAATGAGTGTGTGTAGAGTATGTGTTGTGTTGCAGTGTGTGTTGGTTGTTTGCAGTGTGAGAGTTGAGCGTATGCAGGATGTTTGTGCTGTGTATGCAGTATATATGCACTGTGGGAGGTGTAGTTTAGTAAGCTCCCTCTGCTCAGTGTTGGGTCTCGAGCTTGTGTACACTGCAGAGAAAGCAGCTTATCTACACAAAACCCAGCAGTTCTGCTCTGATCGTGACTTGAGCTCCCAACTGCTGCTGCTCACGCGTGTGTGTGTGTGAGAGAGTGAGAGAGAGAGAGAGAGAGAGAGAGAGAGAATTTGTTAAAGAGAACTTGTATTCCTGCTCATGTTGCATGAGTCATACTTACAGAGAGAGAGAGAGAGAAAGAAAGAAAAAGAGAGAGACAGAGAGAGAGAGAAAGAGAGAGAAAGAAAGAAAGAAAGAGAAACAGACAGAGAGAGAGTAAGAGAGAGAGAGTAAGAGAGAGTAAGAGAGAGAGAGAGAGAGAGTGAGAGAGAGAGAGAGAGAGAGAGAGAGAGAGATTCAGCTGATTATCACTCTTTGTCTTTTTTGGATGAATTTAATGGGATATTTTGCCACAGAGCATTCATTCAAAGCCAAAACGATGAACCAATGTCCCCACTGCAGGTGTCAAAAGGCATAAATTATGAGGTGGTGTTGAAAATATCATTCAACACAAACATCTGCACTCATTACATTTCAGACAAAATTACCCTGTCAAAGTGGAAATTAAAAACACTGGGTGTTGTTGTTTTTTTAAGTAAATAACTGCTTCATTCACATGTGAGTATTCAGTCACCCTACTAAAATTATTCTGAGCGAACTCATTATTCATTCATTGTCTGTAACTGCTTAAACAGTTCAAGGTCGCGGTGGGTCCAGAACCCACCCGGAATCACCGGGTGCCAGTCCGTCGCAGGGCGACACACACTCAGAGATTCACTCACAACTATGGACACTTCCAAGTAGCCAATCCACCTACCAACATGTGTTTCTGAACCGTGGGAGGAAACCCACGCAAACACAGAGAGAACATACCACACTCCTCACAGACAGTCACCCAGAGGAAACCCACGCGGACACAGGGAGAACACACCACACTCCTCACAGACAGTCACCCAGAGGAAACCCACGCGGACACAGGGAGAACACGCCAAACTCCTCACAGACAGTCACCCAGAGGAAACCCATGCAGACACAGGGAGAACACGCCAAACTCCTCACAGACAGTCACCCAGAGGAAACCCACGCAAACACAGAGAGAACATACCACACTCCTCACAGACAGTCACCTGGAGGAAACCCACGCAGACACAGGGCGAACACACCACACTCCTCACAGACAGTCACCCGGAGGAAACCCACACAGACACAGGGAGAACACACCAAACTCCTCACAGACAGTCACCCGGAGCAGGAATCGAACCCACAACCTCCAGGTCCCTGGAGCTGTGTGACTGCGCCACTGTGCCGCCCTTGTGATATGTTATGTAATATGATTTCATCCTAGGTTTTTCCTTGTTTTGAATAAATTACTCCAAGTATTTTAGCCTAAAAGTGGGGGAAAAAGCACTTTGTAGATGCTCTAAACCAGAGCTTCTTACACTTTCTTATTAACCATGATACAGACGTAAGTAATCTAGTGTTGGGTGTCTTGCCCAAGATGGGAATCAAACCCCAGTCTGCGGTGTGAATGTTATCCTCTGCACCGTACTTACCGCTGACTTCAGTTATGTTATTGTAAGTGACAAAGAAAGCACTGTGAATAGCGTGGACTGTGTAAATGAAATAGATTGCAGACCCCATTGTGTAAGCAATGGTACTAGCATGAATACATACACACTGTGCATTCATACACAGTCAGCAAATGAGTAGATGGCAGATTAGCTGGAAAAGCAGATGGTGAAGAATGCAGCTGCTGACTGATGTGTGTGTGTGTGTGTTTGTGCTCTGAGTCACGCATAAAAAGGCACAACTTGCACCAATTCTCCATCCACTATTGCAGATAGAATGTCGCTTTTGGAAGCAAACCTATTAACTCTGACTTTCGCCAGGTTTTATTTGTATTTTTCGGACATGAAACATTCCAGAACCGTCACCTGAAACACATACGCCACATCCGCCAAAACACATAAGCCAGTATAGGCTGGAGATTTATGTCCAAAAGAAAAGAAGAAAGCGTTTGGAAAGATCCTGATGTGAGCAAGTGGTGATTCATGAGCTGCTGTAGGAGATGAAGTAGCAGAGCTTGTTAAAACCGAGGTCATGGCTTGCTGTTGTATTTCTTTCTCTCAGAATAAAGTGCAAGTACCGGCTGAAACACCAGCCTCAAATGAGCTGGGTTGTTTTTCTAAGTCTCTCCTTGGGGATTCTGGGAGATGGAGTCCCACCGAGAGAGAGAGAAATGGTGCAGTGATCCTGCCCTCTCGCCTGTGGGGGCTCATGGGAGTTGGATGCCAGGGCAGAGGACGAGGGAGCGGTGGGTTCCAGGGAAAAACAGATTTTGGAGAGATGGATTGTGTTTGTTTTAGTGAGGACCAGGGTATGAATCAGGTAGTAGTTACAGGACCCAAAGGCAATCGTTAACTTTGGCGTTCATTTCAGTGAGATATTCTCAGTGGTGCTTACGCCTTGGAAGTACATCTCAAGAAGCCCGCCATTTTTGTTTCACCGATAAAATAAGTCTGACGTGAATGACCACTGTATAGACATGGAGAGCTTGTCTGTGAAGAACACAGATTGGAAGGTAGCATAGCAACAATATGCTTGTTGTTCTTTGTCACATTTGAACTTAATTAGATTTAATTTGTAACTCATTCCCACACTTACTTGCTCACTCACATTAAACAAAATGTGGGTGGTGCAGCAGGTAGTGTCGCAGTCACACAGCTCCAGGGACCTGGAGGTTGTGGGTTCGAGTCCTGCTCCGGGTGACTATCAGTGAGAAGTGTGGTGTGTTCTCCCTGTGTCTGCGTGGGTTTCCTCCGGGTGACTGTCTGTGAGGAGTGTGGTGTGTTCTCCCTGTGTCCGTGTGGGTTTCCTCCGGGTGACTGTCTGTGAGGAGTGTGGTGTGTTCTCCCTGTGTCCGTGTGGGTTTCCTCCGGGTGACTGTCTGTGAGGAGTGTGGTGTGCTCTCCCTCTGCGTGGGTTTCCTCCGGGTGACTGTCTGTGAGGAGTGTGGTGTGTTCTCCCTGTGTCTGCGTGGGTTTCCTCCGGGTGACTGTCTGTGAGGAGTGTGGTGTGTTCTCTCTGTGTCTGTGTGGGTTTCTTCCGGGTGACTGTCTGTGAAGAGTGTGGTGTGTTCTCCCTGTGTCTGCGTGGGTTTCCTCCGGGTGACTGTCTGTGAGGAGTGTGGTGTGTTCTCTCTGTGTCTGCGTGGGTTTCCTCCGGGTGACTGTCTGTGAGGAGTGTGGTGTGTTCTCCGTGTGTCCGCGTGGGTTTCCTCCGGGTGCTCCGGTTTCCTCCCACAGTCCAAAAACACACGTTGGTAGGTGGATTTGCGACTCAAAAAAGTGTCCGTAGGTGTAAGTGAATGTGTGAGTGTGTATTGCCCTGTGAAGGACTGGCGCCCCCTCCAGGGTGTATTCCTGCCTTGCGCCCAATGATTCCAGGTAGGCTCTGGACCCACCACGACCCTGAACTGGATAAGCGCTTACAGATAATGAATGAATGAATGAATGAATGAATGAATGAACATATTACAAGATGATTTTCTTGTACATAGTTTTGTAAATATTACAGTATAAGCCTGAACTGGCTGATATCTAATTGGCTCAGATCTTGCTCGCAACTTACAACAGATACAGCTCTAGCTCAAGCAGACAATCATCACCCTCTGGTGCCGTCAAAAGGTGTTATAGCCACTGATAACAGTGTTTATTGAGTATCCATGACCCAGCAAAATGGACAACCCTGTTAGCAATTTTTTTGTGTGGATAATTACTACAGTTAGCTTTCATACTCGAAATGAGCTGCACTTATTTAATTATGCATCACGTCTTTGTGAAGCATTTAAATGAACACTGATCTAGCTCTCACTGAAATGTCTTGAATCGCTCTTGGTCTCGCACTTTAATCTCAACACCGTCTACTGCCTTGAAATACACATTAATGTTTATTTTATATTTCTCTCTTTTTTATTCATGAGAATTTCCACTTTTTTCTGGCTGTATCTTTGCTCAAGAGTACTTTAGACTCTAACCTGTTTGTACTATAAGATGCACTCTCTCAGTTTCTTGCCAGGCGGTATTGGTAAGTGAAGGGAAAAAGGGCAATGGTGTTATGTATTACTTACTCTACAAAGTAGGTGCCATATTGTGGGTCCTCAATCTTCTCCCAGCCGTAGGGCAGCTCTGTGGAGGAACAGACGCATGCATCAAAGGTTAAGGAGATCATCGAGTGGTTCTAGGGCAGGTTTACAGCACAGCATTAAGGGTCAAGTAGCTCTGATCACTTGTATGGAATGCCTGAGCAGAGGAAAGATCTGCCCAGTAGGGTAAAGGAAAGGAGAGACGAGAGTGGAGTTGCATGATCAAAAATAACAACAATCAGCAAAATGCTTAATCAGTAGTGCTTAAATTATAAAAATTAATATGACACCTTTGCTACGTGTGAATTCATTAAAACTCTGACCCATTAGATGTGCCCGGGTCAAGTGTATGTGCTATTGTTGTGAAATGAAAATATCTAGGCACAGCAACAGCTCAGCCACCATTCAGTGGAGCACGCAACCGAACAGAGCCAGCTGTGGAGTGAATTACCCAGATGGAAGACTTTGCATTTGACAGATGTGTAGTGACAACAGTAAAGACTGATGGAGTAAGATAACTGTGGGGGGCTGTGCTGAGTGTTTGGGCTGGGCCAGATTGTTGTTATGGAGCTGTAATATTAAAGATATACGATACAAAATACTGTGGAACATTTTGGGAAAAACCCCTACCCCCAGTTTGTGCCCCGTGCACAAAGAGAGGTTCATATTAAAAGGGGTGTCTATGATTGTGGGGAAACACAATTCTCCCTGGGTTGTTTATGTTCAGAATCTCTGTGTTTTTTTAAGCTGGCATGGTGTGTTTGTGGAGAAAAACGACTGTTATTTGAACGTGGCTGAAGTTAAATTTGTCTAAAAATTTTTATTCACTGTATGAATTTCCACAGTAACACAAGTTGATTTGTTAGTACTGCATTTAGCTGTGCCCTGTGAAGGACTGGCGCCCCCTCCAGGGTGTATTCTCGCCTTGCGCCCAATGATTCCAGGTAGGCTCTGGACCCACCGTGACCCTGAACTGGATAAGGGTTACAAATATTGAATGAATGAATGAATACATTTAGCTGTCTCCCGAATTAGGTGTTTCCACCGTAAGTAATCTGCAACAGCAAAAATACGTCAATATTACCCACGTATGGAGCAGGAATAGAGTAATATCCACATCTCGGTTCTTGCTTTTGAATGCTTGGAAGTCTCTCCATAGTTTAAAAAGACGACAGATGTCTTTTCTCACCCATGAGCAGAGAGAGACAGCCTAGTATACCGCACTGAGACACTTTGTTTTTATGTTTACTAATTTACAGACTCTGGGGCTTCGTAAACACATTAGACCAGTTCTGAGTATATGCAAATAAACTGGAGAGCTAGCAAGTGGTGAGGTGTTCTTGGATTAAAATCATGAACGTCGTATTTAATGCATGTGGTTTTGGAATGGGAGGTAAAGCAAACTCCAGTAGCTGCTTTGGGCATAGAGTGTTAAATATTCTCTAAGCCTCAATGTATTTTTTTTAAAGTCTTAAATAAAATCACCATGGAATTGTTTTTAGCTTAAAATTACAGCTTCAACCATTGTGATACTTCAATGACCTGTAATAGGGAGAAGATAACCTCTGGAATTTCAGTGCTGAAACGTCTGCAGGCTCAGCACTGAAAAAACTGCACTATGTAACTTCCCAGTAAACAAGGAACGTCCCTGGACGTTCAAAATAGGTCTAAAAGAAGTCTGTCCATCAAGGACATATTTTAAACGTCAATGGACGTCCAAAATTCATCTTAATAAGTTAGTTAAGTGGTGACCAATCGATAACGTCAGTGGACGTCCAAAACGCTTTTTATACAAGTAATTTACTTCGGGACCAATTAATAACGTCAATGGACATCCAAAATACGCCGAATAGTCGTCTTTTCAATGTCTGTGTTTGGACGTCTTTTCAACTTTCATTTTCAACCTTAAGAGAACGTTGATTAGACGGCAGTCATTACGTTATTTCAACGTTGAATCAACGGCTAAATGTTTACTGGGTTTTGTAGGAGGGTAGGAAATAACACTTCCCTCACCCTAGATTTCAGGACAGTTGCTGCAAAAGTGAATTGCCCTCTGCAACTTTAAAATTGTAAAAATACCAAAATCTTAACCAGTGTTCTTTTAAAATATAAGGACAATTTTAATTTATTTATTTTCAAAAGTGAAAAAAATATATATGGGAAATATATAATAAGAAGAAATAATATGTAGAGGGTAAGAATCTGGATTTGACGTTGTGAGAGTAAGTTGAAGAGTATAGTGTGTGACACCCTGACAAACACACACACACATAAACACAAGAACTTGTAAGATGGGCGCAAGAATTGCCTGAGCACCATGGCATCTGGATGAGCTCTCCAGTCTGCTGCAGAGGGCCATTAGTAAACAAAGTCAGCACAGCGCTGGAATGTCTTTGCACTCTGCTAGCTCCCACCTGTCTGCTTGGTTTACCACTAGCGCCAAGAACAAAGAGAGAGTGTGTGTTGGGGTGTGTGCGTGCATATGTGTCAACACCAATGGCTGGGATGTTTCTGGATGTGTCTCAGTTCGGAGAATCATTTTCCAGCAAACTGCCAGTGTGGTACCCGTGATGAGTGTGTGCGCGCACTATTTATTGTTTGTGGTAGAAGACAAAACACCTCACCTCCATCCTCACACTTCTCTGGGGGTTTTGCTTTCTTGGCAAGTCGAGGATCCAGCCAGGTTGTGGTTTTTGAGTTGTGACTGTAGATAGAGAGAGGAATAAATTATTAGCAAACAGAAACCTGTAAGCAGTAGTCAACATTTCCTACTGTACATCTCCCAGGCTACACCTCCACTGAAAATAGCAGATAAAATGTTTATGCTTTTCACAACACCTAATGGAAAATTAATTTTTACACATTCACAAACACCCACCATTAGCTACAAAAGAACAAGTTCTCAGACTTAGCACGAGAGCCAGAGCCTGCTTTGGCGGACATAAATAACAGCAGTGGCCAAGGGTGGCTGATCTAAGACATTTGGGATGAGTCACGGTGACGTTTGTGATTCAGAACTAATCATTCAGCATAGAAGCTGTCCTTATTAATGCTCTCATGTCTAGCCTGTATACCATCAGAAGAGTAAAGGCTGTTTTTCCAGAAGAGTAGAGGCTGTTACTAAGTCATTGACTTAGAGTTTAATGTTACAGAAGTAGGAGGATTTACAGTAGGAGTCTTGCCTATGTGACTCTTATTGGTGTAGTCACACCAGCCCCAATTGGAAAATTGAGCAAATTGCAGCAAATTGAGGAAGACCTCCTTACAGAAAAACAGTATATTCACAACCACCTTTAAGCAGAAGTTCTTCTCTTGGTGTTCCCCAGGAAGATTAGGGTGTGATTCCTAGTTTGATAGACGTCAACGTCAAACTACACCAATAAGAGTCACATAGGCAAGACTCCTACTGTAAATCCTCCTACGTCTGTAACATTGAACTCTAAGTCAATGACTTACAAATGCCATAAATATTAAGAGTACACATAAGTTTTTAAAAGTGTTTTTGTATTTTCATTCATTTATTCATTATCTGTAACCCTTATCCAGTTCAGGGTTGCGGTGGGTCCAGAGCCTACCTGGAATCATTGGGCGCAAGGCGGGAATACACCCTGGAGGGGGCGCCAGTCCTTCACAGGGCTACACAGACACACACACACATTCACTCACACCTACGGACAATTTTTGAATCGCCAGTCCACCTACCAACGTGTGTTTTTGGACTGTGGGAGGAAACCGGAGCACCCTGAGGAAACCCATGCGGACACGGGGAGAACACACCAACTCCTCACAGACAGTCACCCGGAGGAAACCCACGCAGACACAGGGAGAACACACCACACTCCTCACAGACAGTCACCCGGAGGAAACCCACGCAGACACAGGGAGAACACACCACACTCCTCACAGACAGTCACCCGGAGGAAACCCACGCAGACATGGGGAGAACACACCACACTCCTCACAGACAGTCACCCGGAGCTGTGTGCCTGCGACACTACCTGCTGCGCCACCGTGCCGCCCCACTTTTGTATATTGTATAATTTTAATTAAAAATGCAAACCTTCTCCCACTCTTTTCTTTTTTTTTTCATTTGGCTGTTGCATAGTATTAAAAATCCCTTAAACATCACATTAAAGGTTCATGATTTTACCCTGAAAAAACACACATTTCCTCGCCATTTGATTGCTCTCTAGTCAGTTTTTACACTGGAAAATCCTCAGGTATATGTATATTTCTATAAATGGGAAAATAAAAGTGGCTCACTCTGACATGGCTTTCTGAGAAACGGTATCAGGAGGCGTCTGGATGTCATAGACTTCCAAACATTGAAAAGCATGTAAAAAAATTTGAATGTCGCTCCTGTGCCGAAGGTGGGTAATAATGTCTAATTTTTTGCTGTAGTTATTACTTAGGTTGGAACTGAATCCACATTCTGCAGACCATTTACCCCATGATAGTAAACACCAGCCGAAAGCGCTACTAAACCTAACAGTTGGAGTTACAAATGACATTCTGTGGTGATTCAAACAGTGAACAAAACTTACAGACAATTTAAACTTTATTTCTTGCTCAAATATGCCATTCCACCTTAAAAGACACAATGCAAAAACAACAGAGAGAACAGCGGTTTCTCCTAGAACTGTCGATTATGCTACATTCACAACTGCTAACATCAAAATCTTTAAAATCATCTAATCATCCAAAACTACTTCATTTTATGGTTACTTTTCTTGAATGAAATGACAATTGTCATTTTTAATACTACACAACAGTTCCATAAATGACAAAAGGATGTTTACATTTTCAATTACAAATAAATGATCCACTCAATATTATTTTAACTTATTTGTACTCTTAATATAATGTAAATTTAATTATATTAATAAAGGCGTAGGGCTATCTGACCAAAACCTGGTGAATCAGTGGATTTGAATGATAAATATCTCTGATCCGCCTCACTTTATGGCCAACACGTCCGTTTATAACATTCCACTCTCCAGCAGGTGTGGAATGTCCATCTGACTGTTTTCAGTAATGAAGCATTTTTGTTCATTTAATGTAAATGTGTACACAATAAAAATTCATCTACAATTTAGCAAGTCTACAAATGTTAAAAGCTCATTGACTTTATGGCTTGAATGGCAGGGCAACAACAATGATCTTGTACCGTGGCCAAGCTTATTTGCACAAATGTTTCTGCTACTAAATATACAGCGAACCCAACACAGCAATAATAGAAAAAGTGAGAGGCACATTCAATGCCTGGCATAACCGGCTCAGTGGTCAAAGCTGGGATTTAGTATTATTCGTAAAGACACACTGCCGCATTCACGCCCTCCCCAGGCATATTAAAACACTCCTTCAAAGCCCGTTTTTAAAAAAGGCGGAACTTCAAACCACCCTCCCCAGGGATTAAGCGTCCGATTAAGGACGAACGTCTTTGAAATGTCGACAGCGTGTGACAGGTGTGGAGCTTCCTCCGTGGCCCGCTGGGAAGAGAGCACTCTTAGCTGATGGCTTGTGCTCAGGGGAAAACAATGCAATGTCAAACTATTCCAGTTTCATTCTCTGCAGCATAATATACATGGAAACATGGAGTAGACATTGAACAGCTGTTGCATAAACTGAAGGTTTGGGTAAAAGTGCTAAGTAAAACGTACAACTTCTTAAGCAATTTACCTTTGCGCTTATCTACTTACCATGGTAGGTGAAGCTAACCCAGTAAACAAGGAACGTCCCTGGACGTTCAAAATAGATCTAAAAGTAATCTGTCCGTCAAGGACATATTTTAAACGTCAATGGACGTCCAAATTCCATCTTAATAAGTTAGTTAAGTGGTGACCAATCGATAACGTCAGTGGACGTCCAAAACGCGTTTTATACAAGTAATTTATTTTGGGACCAATTAATAACGTCAATGGACGTCAAAAATACGTCTAATAGTCGTCTTTTCAATGTCTGTGTTTGGACGTCTTTTCAACTTTCATTTTCAACCTTAAGAGAACATTGATTAGACGGCAGTCATTACGTTATTTCAACGTTGAATCAACGGCTAATTGTTTACTAGGAACTGCTAACCTAGCTGACCTGTGCTAGCCATCATTCACTAGCTTCACAATGAGGATTGTGTGACTATAAACACAGATACATGCTACAGATAACTGCTGAAACCTAGCTGACTTTACATAATGTTTGCTAGCTTCCATACTGTGGATACTGAACTGTCTTGTTTGGATTGACAAGCTAACTGCGTACCTAACCTAGCTTAGCAATGTTGATGTTTGATGTAATTTAATGTTGTTGGCTAGCTTTCAGTAATGTTCTAATCTAAAAGAAAAGCTGCAAACATGAGGTTTAACTGCTACATAGGGACAAACTGACTGCTAACATGATTGACTACACAACATTTGCTAGATTCCGTAGATGGGGATGTAGAGAGAATAGATGTAATGACCTACAGCTAACGATAGTAGGACAAGCAAGTTTCTATCCTAGCTGACATACCCTAGAATTTGTTACATAGCTTCAATTTTAGAGTCTGTGCTAACATTAAAACTACTTATTTCTGACCATACCTAGAATGTAAGGTATGTAGCGCTTGGTGTAGGGTGTAAAACTGCTGACAAACAATGCAGCAGGTCAGGGTTCAGTTCTGCATATGGGCAAAGCATCCCAAGCTAAACAAATAACAGCCCTTAGGCAAGGATTCTAACACTACACTCGCCTAACTCTGTAATGTTATTTGAACTTTAAGAAGCTCTAGAAAAGTGCATTTATAAAGTGCTATCTATTCAATTGGAAAGCACAAAACAGATCACTAAACCTTGTTACTTAAAGTACAGCTAAGCACTTTATCCAAGTTTTCCTGGCTGGACTTTCTTGTTTGGCTGGAATTTTTGCAGGCCCTGAGGCTTTATCAATGTTTCTGATCTCAGGACTAGCACAGTTTGTAATAATTAAATAATGTGACATATTCACTGTTTTCTGAGCATGTTTTATGGCTTCCTCACAGCAGACACTTAGATTGCTTCCTATCAAAAACGCTATATACATGATAAAATGTTTCTGAACAGCAGACCACACCACACTAGTGTCAAGGAAGAAACTTTTCATTCTGTCTCCATGGTCCTCTCTATCATTTGCATTAGCCTGAGTCATCATGTAAAACAACAGTCTGGCCCCGTCAACGTCAGCAGCACCACAGCTAAACAGCACTGCATAGAGTGCCCTATTTTAAACATGGATATTTATGGCTGTGTCCACATTTAGCTCCGCAGGTAAGTGAGCTAAGCTCACCTGCATTTAAGCAGAACACTTTGCACAGCGTCTGCTCCCTGCAGCAGCCCTGTGGAGAACTGTGTGTTTATATAGCCTTTGCAAATTAGAAGCTAAAGCCAAGGAGCTGAGTGTCGATAGCCAGGTAGGCCAACAAAACGTTTCTACCATGTTCCCACTAGGCAAAAAAAACCCACAGATAATAAGCTTTTGCTGATACCACTCGGTGGGAGCAGTAAATAACGCTACATAAAGAGTGAGAAAGTGACTGCAGTTAGTAAAAATATAAACAGCTCCAAAATAACAGCTGCTGTTAGAAACAGTTTTCTACTTTCTGCAATCTGTGCTACATCAACACTTTAAAGGAAAGGCGAACAGATTCTGAAATGATGAAAAGACCTAATGTCCTTCCTGAATATTCCTTATTGTTTTTAACTCAGAAATCGGTGTTGCTACAGATACGGGTCTTCATTCCTTACCAAGAGACCTTATTTCACCCAGTCTTCTTTGTTGTTGGAAGATAAACCAAATATTAAAAAGTGTCAATGTGTTTTACTTAATAGCTTTCATTTCTTTCTGTTAAATGTTTTAACAATTTTACTCCATTGTAGCAGTCTGTAAATCATTAAGTGGCGCAATAAATAAATAAATAAATAAATAAATAATCACCAATCCCTATTAAACTCACTACTTTTTCCACTTGTTTCTAAAGCAGGAAGTGAAATCAAATTTTGTTAGTTGTGCCTCTATTACCCAGTAAACAAGACGTTCAAAATAGGTCTAAAAGTAGTCTGTCCGTCAAGGACATATTTTAAACGTCAATGGACGTCCAAAATCCATCTTAGTAAGTTAGTTAAGTGGTGACCAATCGATAACGTCAGTGGACGTCCAAAACGCGTTTTATACAAGTAATTTATTTCGGGACCAATTAATAACGTCAATGGACGTCCAAAATACGTCGAATAGTCGTCTTTTCAATGTCTGTGTTTGGACGTCTTTTCAACTTTCATTTTCAACCTTAAGAGAACGTTGATTAGACGGCAGTCATTACGTTATTTCAACGTTGAATCAACGGCTAAATGTTTACTGGGTAGGTACTCACTCTGAATGCAATATCAGGATAAACTCCTCCTCACTAAAAGCTCTAAAGAGGTGTGGCAAACCCTTACATTTCCACAAGTATCCACCTATTTCTAACTGAATCTACTCACATTTATTTCACTCTTATTTCAAAACCCTCACCCACCCCCTAAAAGCCAGTTATCACTCTCAAATGAAAATAAACTTACTAAATGCAGCAACGTAATACATCCGCCAGCAGTGTGTAACTCTATTAAACTACTGTTTGCTGGTTGGAATTACTCACTCGATGAAGTAGACCATGCCTGTCTCAGTGTAGGCCATCTCCCAGTTCTTGGGCAACGGTTCCTGGCTCTCATCTCGTGGCAGCGTGCCCCAGGCACGAAAGTCCATGGCACTGCCTGCCTGAGCGTAGCTGGGCACCGCCTTCCTCCACTCCACACCTTCCTTATGCTCTTCAGTTCCAGGGGGGAAAAGGGAGAATGATTGTCAAGTCAGGTGAGCAAATCCAGGTAAAGCAAGTCTTACATGGTCAGTATATTCTCTCTCTCTCTCCAACAGTATGCTTTCAAATGAGGTCTCCTGCTGACTAGAGGGAGAGAGGGGGAAGAGAGAGAGAGAGAGAGAGAGAGAGAGAGAGAGAGAGAGAATTTGCATATCAGTGCTGATTTGAAAGGAGCGTCCCAGGCCAGTACCAGAAAGCCATTTTGGTGAAGCTGTGATCATGAAAATGCAGTGTGTGTGTGTGTCTGTGTGTGTTCAAAGTGGAGATCATCTTTTTATTGTATTATACTATTTCTTAATAATCCTGCTGCTCTCTTTTACTGTTCAAAACACTGTCTGATGGACTCACACATCTCAATTATTTTTTTTCTATATGTTATTTTGTAATGATATTGTACACTGATTGTTATTATAGACGGCTGTGATCTGATCCCAGAAGGCAGTATTGTGCTGATATCAGAGTTTGCTCAATGAATCAGATTCAGTCCTGCGATAAATTGAATTATTTATTTTGGAGCTGTTTATTCAGTCAGTACCCATTGCTTTTTATAGTTTACAGACTCTTTAGATGTTCTCATATGATCTTAATTCGATTCAACTGGTGTTGTTCCAGGGCAGCACGGTGGCGCAACAGGTAATGTCTCCCTGTGTCTGTGTGGGTTTCCTCCGGGTGACTGTCTGTGAGGAGTGTGGTGTGTTCTCCCTGTGTCTGCGTGGGTTTCCTCCGGGTGACTGTCTGTGAGGAGTGTGGTGTGTTCTCCCTGTGTCCGTATGGGTTTCCTCCGGGTGACTGTCTGTGAGGAGTGTGGTGTGTTCTCTCTGTGTCTGCGTGGGTTTCCTCCGGGTGACTGTCTGTGAGGAGTGTGGTGTGTTCTCTCTGTGTCTGCGTGGGTTTCCTCTGGGTGCTCCGGTTTCCTCCCACAGTCAAAAACACACGTTGGTAGGTGGATTAGCGACTCAAAAAGTGTCCATAGGTGTAAGTGTGTGAGTGTGTGTTGCCCTGTGAAGGACTGGTGCCCCCTCCAGGGTGTATTCCCGCCTTGCGCCCAATGATTCCAGGTAGGCTCTGGACCCACCGCGACCCTGAACTGGATAAGAGTTACAGATAATGAATGAATGAATGAATGGTGTTGTCCCAAAAGTTTGAAGAATTCTGGATCCCAGCTCCAAAACTCCGAAACCTTGAGAGGAACCAATACTCAAACGAGGAACCTGTCCTCCTTTAGAAAACACTGGAGCACAAGAACAAAGAAAGAACAGGGTTCAAACAACGATCAGTATAAGATACATTTATTCATTGACCTAGAAGAGCTGATGACACTCACTATACCCTTCTAAAAGCATCATGTGGCCCATCGCCATGGTTCTAACCACAAATCCCTTCGCTCTAATGTAAATTTATGTGTATTTTCTTTTCCCCAGGATTGGATCAGTCTGCCTGACCTGGCCTTATCTCTGCAGTGGGCTCTGGGGCTGTTTCATCTGGATGGAAATATGCTGCTTACACATGAGCAGATGGAATTGGGAAAAAGAAAATCTAGCATAAACAGCTCACATTAAATTCTGCTGATATTAAGGTTTGTTTCTTGCCAGAGTAGACACGTCAAAACGTGCGAAATAGCTTCTGCTGTTTACACTCATGAGGCACTCTCCAGAACATCAGGAACATTAGCAAATACACACACACACACAACAGGGTGGAGTTACAGTGATACTCCATTTCTCAAGACACACACCAGGGGGAGTGGAAGCAAATGAGAAAAAGCAGCAAATAGATGAAAAAAAAAAGAAAAATATAAGAAGTTAACAGGGACAGGTGGGCTGTGCTTGTTTTTCTCAGACAAAACACATCGAGTCCTAGACAACACAAAAGGAGTGCTGTGTAGAGTTGGCCAGGATAAAAATGTGACACTATAGGTAGCTCTATAAGCCTTATAATAGGCCACTTCCCACACAGCAATTGTAGCCAAAGGCTACACACATGATGCGCAATGAACTGTGAACAAGTACACGCAGTACACACCTCCAGAGAACAGTGGGAACACTGCTTTACACCTACAGCCCACGTCCAGGTTGTTTGTTCGGTAACGTAAGGGGAATCTCCTCATCCAAGCCCATCCGTTTTTCACTTGACTTTTATTTTCAAAACCCTGGAGCCATTTTGGAACCCTCTCCTACTGTCAAGCCACAGACAGCTGTGTAGGATCCCGTCCAACGTTACAGTCCCGAATGGAGCGTCTACACCAGATTCCATGCCAAACCTGGAGCCCTCTAAATGAATCATCTCCATTCACTCCATGCTCTGTTTTGGTGGTGAATCACTAAGGTGAGGCGTGGAGAGGGTGGACTCCTGCTTAATAGACGAGAGGTCCTGAAGGGTGCTACCTAAGCCCGCTAAAGTTTTGACTTCTGCTCTTCTCCCTGAGCCCAAGGAGTTACATGATCAATCAGCAGCAAGGCTGGCAATCGTGACACCAGACACATTTTCATAACAATATCCTGGGCATGAAGCTAATGCTATTTTAATGTCAGTATCATTAGAGCAGTAATGAGAGATTCTGCCTGTAGGCTATCCATGTAACTGCAAGCTCTTCATTTTTCATGCACGGTGTTATTTTGCAGATTCTCACTCAGGAAGCGTTCGGTGACAATCGGTTGGAGACCTACATTAGCATGTGTTTAAGTAAAGAATAAAAATGTAAAATAGGCTACTTCAGTATCCTCCGAGTGCCCGTGGTGGCCGAGCGTAGCGAATGGCACATTTCATATTATGCGGCTCCGCTAGTCTTCTCTGAGACTTATATGTGACATATAACAAATTCAGCGGGGGCCACTTTCCATTCCACGCTCCGCAGCCTACTGACACTTCATCTGAAAGGCATTCACTCTTCCTTCCTCCCTCTGCTCTAAGGAAAAGTTAACTGTGTCCATCACTGCAGTTCATCCTAAAACCGTACTGCTCCCAGTGAGGCACAGCAAAACTCTCAACAACTTCCACAGGAGGCTCCCTTCAGAAGCAGGCTTGGCGGACTAAATCTCCAGACTGGCAGCCAGATTCGGATACACAGTGATCTCCCTACATGCAAGATTAGGCGCTGTCTGTGGCCTGAGCTGTAAGATCTCTCAGAAAATATCACAAGGCTCTTTGCCCTACCACGGAAGCCCCTTTTGATATTTATCTCTGTGAATATTTATCTCCTCAGATCAGTCTTAAAGATGAGCTTACAGTGTGTTTCCACACATGAGGACGGGTGGAGATAGAGATCAATACAAAGGGAAATGACATGTGGATAATAGAAAGGACGCTTGGCAACAATAGCTTCATTTAAAAGGGATATTTCCTACCACTTTTCCACAAGTGAACACAGCGCTGGGGTCTTATTAAAATGTCTGTGACAAGGATCAAACACCACAGGAGCGTTCTCCCGTGTCCCAACAGCTATGTTCAGAATGACCGGTTCCGGTGCCTGTTCCTTTTAAATGAGAGTGAGCCACAGTTCAGTTCAGCGCGAGAGCCCAGGAGTGAGGAGCGAGGAGCAGAAGCTCTGGGTTCTAGACATTTTCCGTGTTTTATCAGCACCGATGTTTCTCCACACTTCTTGTTTTTAACCTCATCTTTCACTCTCATCTTTCAGCGCTGTGATTGGAGAGACTCAGATGAGGAGGCGGGGTCATTCTCCAGTGTCTGCACTTTGCGTAAGAATCAACACAAAGTCGGATCTGCTTGTTTTATCCCAAAAACACCCGACTAGGTTGTTTTTATTTCACAGTTTGTGGTTTGGCTCGAGCACCAGGCAGAAATGAATGTGCTAAAGTGATTTGCTTATGATATGTTCTCTTTAACACCTATTAATTAAAGTGATTTCAGACGCAAGGTCATTCCGTGTAACCTACATATGGTGCTCTTCAGTAATGCATGTCCACAACCAGAACAGAGGCCAAGTGTCTTGGCAAAGGGCACAGCTATAATCAGCCAGGCCCTTGGTTCTGAGATAAATGGCTCTGCACTGGTAGAGCACTTTCTGAAATGTACACTTTCAGTATCTTAAGCTGCATTACTTCCATACACCAAGAGCCAATGTTGCCTGGAATCACCTGGCGCTGATGGGTTGCATGTGGTGAGAAGGAAACTAATAAAAGATCTCACCTGTGAGTCCATTGACAAGTGCAGGCCGATCCTCTTCTTCCTCCTCCTCAGGTGCTGCACTGTCCTTTCTTTCCATTTTGCTGACAGAGGTGGTGCGTTTGCGCTGCACTTCAGTATCAAACTCCTCATCAAATAGCACCTGATCCACAAGGTCGGGCTGAACCGGGCTGGGCTCAGCCGGGGGTTTGGGAGTGCCATAATAATTACCTGCAGAGAACAGAACAGAAATATGAGGCTATTCAGACATTTTCACTCCCTAATTCGACACAGCTGCAGTGTCCTGCAGGTTCTGGGTTTGAGCCCTGTTCCGGGTGACTGTCTGTGAGGAGTGTGGTGTGTTCTCTCTGTGTCTGCGTGGGTTTCCTCCGGGTGACTGTCTGTGAAGAGTGTGGTGTGTTCTCCCTGTGTCTGCGTGGGTTTCCTCCGGGTGACTCTCTGTGAGGAGTGTGGTGTGTTCTACTTGTGTCTGCGTGGGTTTCCTCCGGGTGACTGTCTGTGAGGAGTGTGGTGTGTTCTCCCAGGGTCTGCGCGGGTTTCCTCCGGTTGACTGTCTGTGAGAAGTGTGGTGTGTTCTCCCTGTGTCTGCGTGGGTTTCCTCCGGGTGACTGTCTGTGAGGAGTGTGGTGTGTTCTCTGTGTCTGCGTGGGTTTCCTCCGGGTGACTGTCTGTGAGGAGTGTGGTGTGTTCTACCTGTGTCTGCGTGGTTTTCCTCCAGGTGACTGTCTGTGAGGAGTGTGGTGTGTTCTCCCTGTGTCTGCGTGGGTTTCCTCCGGGTGACTGTCTGTGAGGAGTGTGGTGTGTTCTCCCTGTGTCTGCGTGGGTTTCCTCCGGGTGACTGTCTGTGAGGAGTGTGGTGTGTTCTCCCTGTGTCTGTGTGGGTTTCCTCCGGGTGACTGTCTGTGAAGAGTGTGGTGTGTTCTCCCTGTGTCTGCGTGGGTTTCCTCCGGGTGACTGTCTGTGAGGAGTGTGGTGTGTTCTCCCTGTGTCTGCGTGGGTTTCCTCTGGGTGACTGTCTGTGAAGAGTGTGGTCTGTTCTCCCTGTGTCTGCATGGGTTTCCTCCGGGTGCTCCGGTTTCCTCCCACGGTCCAAAAGCACACGTTAGTAGGTTGATCTGCGACTCAACAGTGTCTCAACTTACAGACAATGAATGAATGAATGTTTAAAACAGTTCTGTTATTTAAATCACATTTAAACCAACTTTTCTGAAGAGCAGAATATAATGGACCTTTAAGGCAATCAGCTGCACTTAAAGACACATGCTGTACCTTGGTACTCGGTAGCGATATTTACACTGTGTGTTCCTTTTGCAAAAAAAAAACAGAGAGTGTTCTGATAAACTTGGCACCAGAAAAAAATGAGCCTTTGTTATTTCCAGTACACAAAAGCCTCCAAGACTTTTAAAGATGGGTTCCAACAATACATTATAGAATTCAGTGTTTGGAAATGCTTGCAGCTGAAGGTAATTTATTTAGCATGTGTTGTACTCTTACAGATTAAGATTAATCACCAGGGACATGAACATTAAGAGCAACAGATTGTGGACCTCGATTCCTAGGCTACTTACATTTACTACTGGTGAAGTAAGTCCACAAACCTGGCTTGATTCTCTATGTGTAAACATATGTAATACCTGCAGAAGAGTGTGGCGTGAATATGCCTCGCTAAGAGCTAAAATCCAAGCCCAGATAACTACACAGCATCATATGTCTCCACTCTGTCTTCAGCAGGACTGTATCTGCTATGTGTTTGGTGTTTGTCATCACCGGTGTTCAGTTTCCTGCAGGGCTCCCTCTGGCCAGTGCTCCACACATTTATTATTTTACAACGCTGCTTCACGGCTTGTGTGGGACTGTTGCAGTGCCGTGACAGCTCCCATCTTAGGGAAGCAGGGGGCAATCTTCTAAACCTTAGCATCCTTTGTAGTGTGGATGCTGGGGGCAAGAAGTACAACAAAAGCGCACAGGGAGCCCTACCTCCACAGCCCATGCTTTCAACTGTCTTCCTGTTTTAACCTGCAGTTAAAGTGAAGGAAATGGAGGGGAGGGGGAAAAGGGTGAGGACTCGAGAGAGAGGGCAAATACAGATTTATTTGCTGTCCTTTGCATTCCTGACCCTCTCTCATCCAGCAAGCCCCTGCATTTTCTAAATGTCGTTCAGGACTGTCTGGGGATGTGGGCTGCAAATTGCACAGAAGCGTTATCGCACTGAACAGAACAGAGCCTGTTTTAGAGCCCGGGAATACTGAGAAAAAAGAAAACAGCAAGGCCAGAGCGTGATGGGAGTCTGCCCCGCCACAAAATAAATAAAACATGCAGCACAGCCATGCTTCAGATGACACGAGAATATTTCACGAGAGTTGCCTCTGGTAAGGCACGGTCTCAGAGACCTCCGCCGCACATTAAAAAGTTAATTAGGCTGCATTATTTACACCCTCATTTGGCTACGGCGCGCCGCTCATCCAGTCTGGGCCTCAGAACCCAAACACCATTGCTGTTTTTAGTAAACTGCCAGAGCAGAATTGGCTTTAATATATTCCTAATTGAAACTCCTCATTTGAGTTAATCACACTCTTTATTGCGTTAGTAATTTACGCGGTGCCTGCCTTGTAATAATAACAGGAGATGTCAAAAGGGGATTTGTCTTTTCAGACCTATTAATTACACTCTCCACTCTACCTTGTGTGGGAGTGGGCAGGAGGGAGGCAGGGCCGTGATTAAACGATCCATTTGTGAAATGTATTCGCTTCGAGTAGTGCACCTCAGGCTTTCGTGAGTTATCCCACTCACACAGGCACCGTCGTTTGGAGAGCGGAGTCGTTCTCCAGAATCGTATACGGCACCTTTAAAACCACATAAACCTCCTAATAACGGAGAGGAGGAGCTCTCTCAATACAACTGTAAACAGATATTCATTACACAACATTGGATGTTGGAATAGGGAATATCTGGGGGCTGTGTGTGCCTAGCAAGTCCTTGAAAGCAGCTTCTGGATACAATCCCAGGTTTCTCTCTAACAGTAAGATAAAAGTGGTGTTACTTCCACTAGATCAGGGCTTTTTTCTTCAGGAATCTTGCAGTAGATGCAGAGATCAGTGCCTTAAAGGGCACATTTTATGTACTAATTCTACAAGGTACCACAGGCCCCTGTGGTGTGATGCTACCATAAGGATCAAACCCCACAGCAGCGTTCTCCACCTGGACACCAGGATAATAGGTTTCAGCACCTCCTCTTTTCAATGAAAATGAGCCACAGCTCAGTTCAGTCCAGAACCTGACAGTGCGCACTACATAGGGTGATATTTTGTGACAGTGAACACTACATAGGGTGAAGGGAGCCATTTGGAATTCAGCCGATCTTAATCAGTATTAATGAATGAGGCTTGTAATGTGAGAGTAGCCTGTGTAACATTTGGAGGAGGGTAAGAAAACAACGCCCTTGCCTCAGCCTCACCTCCATCCACGCAGTTCAGGGCTTGGCTCTAAACCTGCCTCCTGGGTCAAAGTTACTCCACTTCCTGTGCTTGTTTCCTTGCCAGGAAGGCAGGGTGCATCTGGGAGAACAGCTGTAACGACCCCCTGCTTTCCAGCCTCCGGGGGCTCAGGCCACAAGCTGTTTTAATGCAGTTGAAAGATTCCAAATTACATCATATGGCCGAACATATGTGGGAAAACAGTTCTTCTAAACTCAAGGATATTAAAAGGCAGGTTGTCCTGAGTTGTCTGCAGTAAAAGCCTGTGCCCTCCTGGGAAGGCTTTAAAGCTAAATGCACTGGATGATGCTCCAGGACTCCAGAGAATGCTCTTCCACTGCTCCTTCTCTTTATATCCCTGAAGCCTACACTTGGCGCTGCACATGATGAACTTAGGCTCATGTGTGACTGCTTCAGAGCATCCCATTTTATTTCATGCACTTTGGTGGAGAAGCTGTGTGTGCAATAGCTGAATGCTAATTGAAATAAATATGAAAATAAATGTAAAACAATTAGGGCATCAAACACTGAGGCTAGAGGCTGAAGCGGTGCATGTGTCAGTGTGTGTGTGTGTGTGAGAGAGAGAGAGAGAGCGTGCAGTGTGACATGCTTCGTATTAGGTTACACACACCACCACGTGGGCAGCTCTCAGCCGTGTCAGTGCAGTGTGTCTGTTTATGCGACTCTCTGTTATCGCTCTATCAACAAAGTGTTGCTGTGTGTGCCATAATTAGCACAATTTACCACCAAACAAACAAACAAACAATTCCTTAAAAAAAACTATTATTCATTATTTTTACATTGTCTTCTATAAAGTGCATCAGGTGAAAGCAGATTATGCTCCATAGAGTGGGTCCCTTGGGACAGCCATATTTCAAACAACTACAGAATAATACATTTGTCATAATGTGAAGAGTCACTTGAGGAAATTACTGTGGTTTTTTTTTTACTGAATTTATTTACCGTTGTCCTGCTTTCTGAACAAGAGTGGAATAACATTTCTACAGCTGTCCATGGCAACAAGAAATCTCAGCTGATTGGCCGCTTCCATCACAGGTTCCTCAGATCTAGAACCAGACGTTAATGCGACTGGAACCACCACAATTTTTAGTTTTCTCAATAAATTTGAGGTTTTGACACGGTTGAAACTGCCCCCTTGTGGCCAATAAAATATCAGCCTTCAGGATGCCATATGTCCCTTGTAGCTCCACCTAGTCCAAGTATTAGCACTTGATATAAATGGTAATACCATCTGCTAGATTCTGCTAAACCTGTCGCTGATTGAATTAAAGAAAGGACACTGGAGTAGAAAAGGTCGGGTCATTGAGATGGATGCTGTAGATGTGGGTGGGACTCCATGGCGACAGATTACCCGTCGTGCAGAAAAGAGATCACTGAAGTGGAATGCAGTAAGATAATGCGATACATATACGCTATCCTCCAGTAGGAGCATGGCACAGAGATCATCGTTTGGAGACGGGGACAGAAGTTGGCAACACTGGCAGTCTAATCTAATTTGCATAATGTGACGTCTGTGACCATAACATCATTCACAGTGTTGTAATTTAATTGGACACTCAAGTGGACTTCCAGAACCTTTGTTACTTCAGGAATAAGGAATAAGTCTTGTCCAGATTAGACTAACCGAATCTAGGGATTCGGTTAGGAGTCTAGCTCAAGAACTATTGATGTATAGGGTGGGCCATTTATATCGATACTGGAACTACGGATACTGGAAGCCTGTACTAGCATTTCTCCTGTGGTGATGCTATCAGTGTGTGAAGAGTGGGAGAAGAGGGTTGCATTGACAATCCAACACAACGGGCAGCACTTTGAACACATTTTATAAGTGGTCAGAAACTTGTAGCTAACTCATGGATATGAGAATAAAGTTTCGTTAAAACCAAGCACACCATTGTTTTTCTTGTGAAAATGTTTGATGTGTCACATGACCCTCTTCCCATTGAAAAAACAAAAGTTGGATCCAAAATGGCAGACTTCAAAATGGCCGCCATGATCACCACTCATCTTGAAAAGTTTCCGCCCTCCCATATACTAATGTGCCACAAACAGGAAGTTAACATCACCAACCATTCCCATTTTATTAAGGTGTATCCATATAAATGGCCCACTCTGTAGTGTGCTTACTGAAGCAGGGAAATGAACCCTGCAAGTAAAAGTCCACCAGAGTGTCACACTAGGCCTATTCTCTGTGATTCAGGCACACACACACACACACACACACACACGGCTAAAGCATTGCAATGTCACATCACCCTAACATCATTCTGCCGTCCAATGCACCCGACAGAAAAGAAAGTTAACTCACAGGGTTTGAAAAATCTCAGATAAACAACCGAGCAAAACTGTCGAGATCCGTTACACACGGTGAAATATTAACTCCTCGTGAGTGATCTTTCTTCCCGTGTAAAGTTCGAAGCCAAAATTATTTCCTCCAGAACTTCCATCTTTCTCTCCTGCCATAGTTTCTCATACGACCATCCATCAAGCCTCAGCCCCTCCGTCTCGGCTCAGAACGAAGATGCGAGGACACGTAAGGCTTCAGCTGGTGGCATCTCCGTCGTTATACCCGAGCACGGAGCCATTGAGATGAGTGTCATCAGCCTGGCCATGTCCTAGCCTTCCCAGCCTCCTGTCAAACAGCAGCTAAGGCATGATAAATCTCTTATAAACACATCGTTACTCATTAATGCAGAAACAGGTAGCAAGCAGTGAGGAGAAAAGAAACCCAAAGAACAGGAGAGGGCAACGGGGGAGGGGCACTGATGGAGATTTGTAAAGTCATATGTCAGCAGTAAATCTGTATCAGACATGATCATATCTCAGATTGTCAGTCAGGTTCAGGGCGGGGGTCTCCTGTTCACAACACTGGTTGGACTCAGCGAGGTCCATCAAGGTCCATGAAGTCAGCACAAAAACAGAAATTAAATGTGGTTCCCGATCCTGCTCCTGACGCACCTCATATGACTTATGACTAATTAAGAACCCCTTCATGAGGTCAACTGGGTGTGTTAAGGGTTGGAGTCATGCAACAACACGCAGGAGCAGAGAACTCCAGGGGCAGCACTGATGACTGAATAATGTCAGATTGATCCTGACTAAGCCAAGATATTTACCATTGTACGACTTGTAAGACTCCCTCACTGATTAGGATCCTGCTGAGAGCTTGTTTGTGGTCTTGTGGAATACAGGGTTGTGAGTGATGAATCTGGCTTTGGAAGAGGGATTTAGGTTAGATTTAGACAGGCTACTTTTATGTTCATAGTAGCAAAGTATGTCAGTAATGTTTATGAATTTACTCTTTGCTGTAGCACCAAAGAACATGGAACACATAGATCCCACTGCTATAAAGAAGACTCTAGAGCTAGGATTGGGCTGTATATGGCATTAAGCGGTATTTTAAAATGTGAATGTAATTTCAAAACGAGCGCGCTATTCCAAACGTCCGTTTCGTGTCTGACTAAGTTGAGTACAAGTCCAAAGAGTTCATTCCTGTGCATTGAGGAGAGCCACAGGGAGGGGGCACTGTGGGAGCTCACTGACTGCTGATGTCACACTCTGAAAATGGGCGGGGAACATAACACAAGCCCAATAGCACACCGCAGTTGTGAGTTTAGCGCTGAGTGTGGGTTAAAAGAGAGAGGAAAGAAGCTGAAGACAGACAAAATACCCAGAAGACCCTTCACATTTTTGCTCACAGCTATGAGGCTTTACCCTGTAAACATGCATGTGTTGAGCCTCAGTTCGATGGAAAATCATCTGCTGTTGTGTGCTAAACCACAAGCACTTGTTAGTTGACCAGCTGCACTTCTAGACTGTTTAGAACCTAGATTTTATTTTGTTTGTTTTTAGACATTTCTGTTCCTTCAGCAGCCGTCGCTATAATTTGCTCACTCAGAAACATGTGTCAGTGTGCACTGTTGGCTTGGGCTGAGCTGAACTGCACAGCAAAAAAACCCTTCACTCGATTTTGTGCTCAGAGATATGAGGATCACGCAGCCTGACAGTGCCCCCTACCACCCCAACCCACAGTAATCCAAAATACAGGAGGTCCTCGTGTTACATCAGTCCCGAGTTACGATGTTTCCTGGTTACGACACATCTCCCATTTACAGTATAAAGCCTTGCTTTGACTTAAGCGGTTTTGCGTCGTAAATGTCGTAACGCGAACTTCGTGTTTGGTGTGCGCGGCGGAAGAATACACGGTTAAGCGGCTTGGGACCGAGGAGGATGGCGTCACCCCAGTCGCATTGTACGCCATTTTAGCTTGCTGCTACGTGCTTACAGTATGTTATTTACGTACAGTACGTACTTATGTTCCGACTTACACCAAAAATAGGTTTACGATGCGACGTAGGAACGAATCAACGTCGTAAGTCGAGGACCCCCTGTACTCTGTTAATATTTTGATATGGTAAAGCGACATGAGAAATGTGGATAGTGCCCATGCCCATCTAGAGCTGAAACTATGTGCCTTGTATCAGTTTGAGGTGAGTCACTTTCTGGAAGTGTTTGAAACAACAGAAACAATTCTGTCTGGGATGCAGTATTTCAAGAATTCAGTCATGTACCTGAATAACTCACCATACTTATCACTTAATGAATCCCATAGCACCTTCATTCTTGAGAAAACCTCTGAAAAACTGCTTTACCACAAGATATGATAGAATATTCACTCACATGTTCACACTGGATTAATATAACCTTGAATTATTGTTACTGATATATTTACAGTATAAAAAAAGGCTCTGGAATAATGTAAGGAATGTCTGAATTTCTTCGTTTGGACGGGACTTAAATGACATGCAAATTCCGCTAATAATTACATTACTCGATTTCCACAAGTAAAAATAAACAGGGATTTATATTCGGAATCTAGCCAGACCATAATGTTAATGTACAATTAATACCCTTATAGAAACATAGACACATTAGACTGAATGAACAGATTAGACAAAGAGTTGAATTCAATTCATATGCATCAACTGAAATCCAGAAAGTTCTGTGTCAAAGAATTCTGCTGTTTCCATGTTTATGACTCTGAACGCCTGCTGAATGAATGAATTTATAATGTCAACGACCCATATATCCCTCTGACCATGAAAGAGAATTACTACTAACCTCGACACACGGAGAATCAATGCATAAGTGCCACTCACAGTAACCTCCCTCGTAGACACACACATACAAAGCCTGTTCTAAATGGTAAACAGTGCTGTCAATGAATAAACATTCACTACACCAGGGCTTGCATATTTTTCTAGAGTCAGAGCACTGTGTTACTGTGCGCTGAGTCAAACCTAACCCTTCCCCTCTCTGAGAATTGTCTTGTTTATGACTGAGAAAACAGTCATATACAAGAATTCCCAGTAAGAAATTACACTATGTTATAAATATCACCCATTCTTAAAGGCGGATATATCCTGCTTTATATATATATATATATTAATCAGTACACACACAATGGGTTGATGCATAAGTGTAAGTGTAAAATAGTCGGGGGCCAGTTTTATAATAAAATTATAATGAAATTAATTGTAACACTAATAAGGCAATGAAAAAGATATTGGCTCTGTGTGTAACATCTTGTGACTCTGTGTTGAGCTGCTAGTGAGCAATGGGCTGCTACTGAATAAATGGGGGCGCTAAGGACTCCCTGCTTTGTTAGCAATAAGGCAGCCATTCCAAGTCAAAATGGACAGCTCCACTGCCGCTTCCTTAACGTAAAAGCTGTGCACCTGTGAAAATAAATATCACCATTTAAACTCAATGTTTTTTGGAAACTTAGTTTTGTTTTCTTTTGGTTTTGTAAGTCATACACAGCTGCAATGTATTCTCCCTCAGCATTGTCCAAGAAAATATTCACAGTTCAACTGAGGGACATCTGCCCAAGGAGGAAGAAATCACATTTTTATGGCTACTTTGGACAAAAAGGATTAGAGATGCAAACTAAACCTAGTTGAAACATGGTCCATTTCCTTCCGCATGGCCATAGGGCTTGAAAAGTGAAATAAGCAACCAGTACAGCAAGCAAGTTACTCATCGTTACATCATGCTCCTGGCAACCGCAGCAACTGGGGCTGAATGTCCTGAAATAGACCAAGACGTTTCTTGGTCCAAATGATGTTGTCAATAGAGGTTTTCCATTGAAGAAAGGGCCTAGACGGTATCTGTAAAGCTTGTCTCCTACCGTGAGATCGAAGAGATGTGAAGCCTAACCTTGGCAGCTTTAATAGGGTCTATTGGACCAGCAATAAGCTTAATGGGTTGTAGTGGTGGGTCATGGCTTATGTGACACTAGACTGCTCCAAAAGGACTGACTTGCTGCCCCGTGCACCTTAAAACATTGCGAAAAAAACATGTGCCCCTCTACTTTAGCCAGAGGCTATTTGGATGAGGGCTTTGATCTAATATTTAGTGAGAGTGTGTTTTTTTTCCTTAGATTTTAGCCCTGTGCTGTGAAGCCTTATAAAAAAACGCAGTATATGACTGTACACCAGTTTGGAATGAGCACAGAGTCCCTTTACACAGTCCCCCATGCACAGAGCAAGCAATTAATCAGGCAAAGTATCACTTAATCAAACCTAACATCTCAACTTAAAGAAGGCAGTATTCTCTATAACTCGTTTAATTCTGCCTCCGGAGTTATGACTCATGCATGTTGACACTGGGGATAGGAATATGGATTATTATTATTTGTTGTATATTTTTGCCTGTTTTCATTTACCTTTAAGCAACGCCTGCCTCTTTGAACACTTTACGTCTTAAATCTGGTTCTTTACATGTCAATTAAATGACACATGCATCATAATCAGGGCTTCAGAGCAATGCTGTCCTTATCACCAGGAGATCACAGGCTCGATGCCTGGTGATGTCTTAGCCCTCCAAGGCTGGGACTCCTAGACAGTATAATTGACTTTCGCTTTCTGGGAGTATAGGACTGGTGCCTCCTCTCCCCCGTCACAGTGCTAACTAGCAAGTCAAGTGCAGTCAAATCGAGTCAAATGGATTTTGTCATTTCAACTACAGAGTGGGCCATTTATATGGATACACCGTAATAAAATGGGAATGGTTGGTGATGTTAACTTCCTGTTTGTGGCACATTAGTATATGGGAGGGGGGAAACTTTTCAAGATGGGTGGTGACCATGGCAGCCATTTTGAAGTCGGCCATTTTGGATCCAACTTTTGCTTTTTTCAATGGGAAGAGGGTCATGTGACACATCAAACTCATTGGGAATTTCACAAGAAAAACAATGGTGAGTTTGGTTTTAACATAACTTTATTCTTTCATGAGTTATTTACAAGTTTCTGACCACGTATAAAATGTGTTCAAAGTGCTGCCCATAGTGTTGGATTGTCAATGCAACCCTCTTCTCCCACTCTTCACACACTGATAGCAACACCGCAGGAGAAATGCTAGCACAGGCTTCCAGTATCCGTAGTTTCAGGTGCTGCACATCTCGTATCTTCACAGCATAGAACATTGCCTTCAGATGACCCCAAAGATAAAAGTCTAAGGGGGTCAGATCAGGAGACCTTGGGGACCATTCAATTGGCCCACGACGACCAATCCACTTTCCAGGAAACTGTTCAGACCTGACACCCATAATGTGGTGGTGCACCATCTTGCTGGAAAAACTCGGGGAATGGCCCACCCTGTATATGGAGCATGCACAACACACAGCAAAATGAAATGATATTTCTCCAGGTCCAAAGTGCACGGGTGCAAACCAAAGAAACCATTAATAATACCACAGGTCTCTGTCAGCTAATGTGACGTATCTGGACAGTTTGCATTCTCCTCTGGTGTGTTAAGCCGTTACATTAGCAGTAGTTAGAAAAGAAGTGGCTGGATGGCCTCGTATGTCAAAGGATGTACATTTCCACACCCACCCACATAAGGCTGATGGCACCGTGTGCAACCATAAGAGGCTCGCTGACGGGGTAGAACTGGAGATGTCCCACTGCACCATGTGAAAAAGACGGTGTACCCAAAGGGGGTGCGATTGGGCTGGGATTTACTCACTGGGGGAATAAAGCAGTTAGCAATAAAACAGTTTTGGTGTCTACCATCCTCCGTCCTCCATCCACACAATCTGCAGTCCACTGTACTGATGTAATACTGAGCAACGGCAAAGTGCTGACTGAGGCAATGATTCAAGCAATGCGACCAAAAGGACTCTCATGTCAGATGGGTAATATCTGACTCCTAGCAAAATGTGTCCATTCAGTAATTATTGTTATACAATTACATTGAAAAAAAAAGGTACCCCAGACATAAGCTGACCTCTGGTTTGGGTCATGACACCAAGAGGAAAAGGGTTAAAGCCTTGTAATGTGGTCATGGATGGCAGGACATTGAATTACAGCTCAGCAGGCCAGTGTTTCTAAATGAACTGTTACTAAAATGACTTCCCAGGGGACAAGAGTATTGCTCAAAAATTGCAGGTTCATAATGTGGACGAGAAACCATTGAGCTCCTCTCTTTATTGCAGCAGAAGATAAACATTAGTGAGACAACCAGTAAAAGCACTTTTATGTCTTTCAATATCATCTCACTGTTGTTTAGCAAACAACATTAAGGTGGTATTAAGAAGATCTTTTTGATATTTAATATTTTATCATGAATTTTAGATTTAGGTCCATGGGGAATATTTTAGTCAATCAAAAAATTTGCAAAAATTAGGCAAGATCATCCTCCCAACCACTCCCAAACTGGACTGGGGGGCAAGGGGGAGTCTACAGTGGTTTCAGCTCACATAGGAAAAGCCTAAAGGCTACTTTTCAATATCCCAATTTAGCAAAAAAATGTGTTTTCATTGTCATTGCACAGCAGCACAATGAAATAGTGCCTTTGCATTTAAATCATTCATTGCAAATACACACACACACTAGTGAACAAAAGGCAGTGCACACATGGCGGCCAACCCTCCCAGCACCTGCAGAGCAGTCTTGGGTTAGGCATCTTGCTGAAGGGCACATCAGCTGTGAACAACACAACAACGTGAACAACGGTGCTGTTTCTTCTGTCCCCCAGCCCCCATTTTGGTCCCAAGCCTGCTTCTCTATACTTTAAGTCACAGGCCAAAACACCAGAGAAAATTCAGCTTAAATCAGAGAGAATGAATATAACCAGATTGTCATATGGCCTATCAACTCATGATATAAGATACACGTGCTGTGGCCTAGTTTTTTTGAAAAAATGACATTTTCTGTAAGATCTGAACAGCTTTGATGACACATGCTGTAGTTCAGCCAAAACTCAAGTTTCATAAGGAAATGTGTTTTTGGATGTGGATTTTTTTTTCAGGTGCCTGAAGTTGGCATGCTCATCCTCAACTGTTTCCTAACCTTTCATTCCACCTTAAATTTGCAGCTGATACAGATAACTGGTGCTCCATTTAAAGGGCAATCTAAAGCATAGCAATTTTAAACCAAACCTCCAGGATTTTCAACGGATCAGGACCGCTGAGGACGGGAACATTTTGTGCAGACTGACCAATTAAATTTTTACAGAGAAGGTTATCGACCAATAACGGTAGCTCTACAGTCAGACCGTCCAATCAGAAGATTTTAGGCTACTTCACCACACCCCCTTCTCACTCAAGCGAACCAATCAGAGTAGGGGAGGGCGAGACTAGTTCATTCATTCATTCATTATCTGTAACCGCTTATCCAGTTCAGGGTCGCGGTGGGTCCAGAGCCTACCTGGAATCATTGGGCGCAAGGCAGGAATACACCCTGGAGGGGGCGCCAGTCCTTCACAGGGCAACATAGACACACACACACCTACGGACACTTTTGAGTCGCCAATCCACCTACCAATGTGTGTTTTTGGACAGTGAGAGGAAACCGAAGCACCCGGAGGAAACCCATGCAGACACAGGGAGAACACACCACACTCCTCACAGACAGTCACCCGGAGGAAACCCACGCAGACACAGGGAGAACACACCACACTCCTCACAGACAGTCACCCGGAGGAAACCCATGTAGACACAGGGAGAACACACCACACTCCTCACAGACAGTCACCCGGAGCGGGAATTGAACCCACAACCTCCAGGTCCCTGGAGCTGTGTAGGGCGGGACTAGTTTGTGAACGAAACGCTTCTCCAAATTCTATGTAAGTCCTAGACATTTTTTTTAAGTCTAAAAAAGAGGACATGTCCGGGTAAAAGAGGACGTCTGGTCACCCTACATATACCCCTACTCATAGGGCATTAGGACTCTCACATTTTGTGCGTCACTGGAATGTAACACAATTTTTTCCAAGTCTATAAATCTCATAAATGATATTTTTTTCCTTCACAACTTTGTAACCAAATATTTTGTAGACTACAACAACAAATGTGGACTGCTTTGATGACTCTCAGTAGTGTAGGCCTATCGCTGCTGAAGGTCTTTATTAGTCTCCTAAGCACTGTAAACTATGTAAAGTTAGCTGCAAAGGCAATGCATTTGAAGCTGATTTTGCCGCCCTCATGCAGCTCACCGGTGTCATGTATCATCTCAAAGGCAACCATGAATTTGCATTCATTTCAACACAAGGAGAGCCAGGAGAAGACAAGGTATCACGGACCAGAATTAGTCACTGTGAAATTATCCTTCAGGCTGAAATACCAAGAGACTAAAAGGCAACAGAGATCAGTCATGTAGACGGACGGGCTCCAATAAAAGGCAGCCAGTGTGACATCCACTTTGGCCAGATTTACTTTTCCCTTGGAACTCTAAATGCCGCTTTCCGTAAAATAGAAAGGCCGCACCCATGACTCAGTGGAAGATCATTAACCGACCTGGCCGGCCTACCTGAGGGAAACAAAGGTGCTCCAGAAAAGCAGTGTTTTTACTCACCACTATCTTATCAAAGACACTGGGAGCGTCCCGTGGGATTTAAAAGTCATGGAGTGAATTATAGCAACCTTTAGGGCTTTATTTTCAAGTCATGGCTATTTTGGACTATTAAAATAAAGCGTACTGAATACACAAACCACAATATACACACTGCTCTTTAGGCCTCGCGTTGTCATTATGTCCGTCTTCTATATTAGAAAAACGAATGTCATTTTGGAGTATTATATTTTTCACAGCAGGATTTGCTCACACTGACAAATTGTATAATATTGGCATAATGCCAACTACACAATAGCGCATGACCTCAGTAGTGTACGCTTATGAGATTCAGGGCAAAAAACTGTGCAGTGAAATATAAGAAACATCAACAAGGTCAGGAGAAATGAAATAAAATTTCTGTGCCCAAGAGATAGCGGCGCTGATAAATGAACAACACATTTTACGGGGGTGTAATTCTAGTCGGTGTGACAGTTGAAATAGTGCTCTTCTGTTGGTAAATATTTTTTCAGCACATGTTTGAAGCCTGTGCCTCTGTCAAGCTGCTAGAATCAGTGCCACAAATTTGCACCTGCTTTTAAAGGGACGTGAGAAATTTAATACTTATGAAAATTGGAATATATATCAATCATTCATTCATTCATTCATTCATTATCTGTAACTGCTTATCCAGTTCAGGGTCGCGGTGGGTCCAGAGCCTACCTGGAATCATTGGGTGCAAGGGGGGAATACACCCTGGAGGGGGCGCCAGTCCTTCACAGGGCAACACACACACACACACACACACACGGAGGAAACCCACGCAGACACAGGGAGAACACACCACACTCCTCACAGACAGTCACCCAGAGAAAACCCACACAGACACAGGGAGAACACACCACACTCCTCACAGACAGTCACCCAGAGGAAACCCACGCAGACACAGTGAGAACACACCACACTCCTCACAGACAGTCACCCGGAGGAAACCCACACAGACACAGGGAGAACACACCACACTCCTCACAGACAGTCACCCAGAGGAAACCCACGCAGACACAGGGAGAACACACCACACTCCTCACAGACAGTCACCCGGAGGAAATCCACGCAGACACAGGGAGAACACACCACACTCCTCGTAGACAGTCACCCGGAGCGGGAACCGAACCCACATATTGGAATATATAATGATTCCAATATCCCCAACGAATGTTTCAAACATCTTCTTCATTTTACATGATCTTCAACTGCATACCTACCGAGGGCAGAACGGTTAAGACTATGCGGCAGTACACAGCACACATTTACTAAAGGCTTAGTACATCTGGCCCTCAGTCTTTCTCAGTGCAGCCAAGGTTATGTAGCTCGGGGCACGCATCATGACTCAGCATGTGTTAAAAAAAAACAGATCCAAATATCTGATAGTACAGTAGGCAATTCAGGTCAAAGGCCTAATCTATGAAAGAGGAACCGTTTAAAAGAGGACAGAGAGTTTGGGTTTGTTTGGCTGCGGGTAGGAGTCGGACAGCTTTTGAGTGGGCACTCCACTGAGCCTGTCCCTCAGCTACTTTCTAAAATAAGAGCTGCAGTCAGATTGGCCGTCTGCACCTGGGATAGGCTGGGAACTGTGTGTGTGTGTGTGTGTGTATTTAGCAATAAGTAACTTAGTAACATGCCCACACGCCTGATCTTCGAACTCGTTGCATTCCCACACACTCTTACGTACCATCGTAGGTTCCGCTCTCCAGCAGCAGCCCACTCTCTTCCAGCACACGAAACTCCCCCACGCTGATGAAATTATAGTCCACTCCAGGAACTTCCCCCTCTCTTGGTTGTCTTGTGGTACCTGCCAAAAAAATGCAAACAAGGCAATCAAAATAAACTCATGCAGGGATGAACATGCACTATATAACTATATATAGTTTTACTCTACATTCTATTAAGGGACATATTTAAAAAAATCACTAGTTCAGTGCATGGTTACGTTAGCCTGGTGATCTGGAGCCTAGCAATCCACAAACAGTGAAATAAAACAGCTCCATCACTTTCTTGTGGACTGCTTACATCAGTAAACATTGGGTTAAAACAAGTCAGTTCTGTAGACACTTCAGATTGGTCCCTCCCCTTTGTCTGAGTCCCGATGTGAGAACACACAGTTGAGGTTAAACAAATATTAAATTATGGACAAAACAAGAATAAACAAAAAGAGAACCAAGCACAAATGACTAAAAGCCAGTGTTTCTGCTCCTCATTCCTGTTATATGCGTGTGCGCTGATTTGATATGTTTTCCATTTATATACATACAACTCAATGCTATAGGTCTGAAAGGACATGGAACCATCAAGAAGACATTACTTACTAAAAGGAAACACACAAAAAAGATTTGCAAATTAAACAAATAAAGCTACTGGTTTTGTCAATGGAATGTCCACCCCAGAGCCCTGGCTAAGCCATCGCTTAATAAGTTTGGGTCACATTTATTTTTAAGGCATTATTCTGAAAAGCACATTTTATTTGCCAAAAGGGGTTGGATAAGTCTCAGATGAGTTTGACATTCCAAAGTTGACTCTAACCCCAAACTACACACTGTGCCTTTAGTCTCTTATTGTCCCATAGCCAAGCCCAGAGACCAAAACAACAGCTGTTTTGTTTTTTAGTGTTTTAGGTACAATTCAAGGAAGAGCAGCTCACTTCTGGTATGTGATTTGTCAGTTTCAGAAGCCACAAAAATCTCTGCTTTAGGTCAAGGGTTATTCCTATTCATCTGTGGTTTCTCAGACTGCCTTATGTCCCAAATCCCATCGTCACAATCCTGCTTTTCCCCAAATCTCACATTCAACATAAATATATATTATTCTACAACGGACATTGGTCCATTGCAAGTTTGATCAATTGCAATTACCCTGTTGCCCTGGATTAAATAATGACCTCCATTTGCTTCCAACTATACTTCCCCTTATATTATTAAAATGTAAAACACTATTTTGAAGCACAATGTCTTGGGAAAGCAAATTCATATAACATTGTTATCTAACGGTATGCCTTTCATGGCTAACACATCCAATTCCAATTGTGTAATCAGGGTATTATGCAAGAAATTGGCCCCTTCAGCAGAATTCCCCTAAATAATGAATCTCACTCATTGCGAGCTACAGAGCCACTGCACACGTTGGCATTTTGTGGCGTTTTTAAAGTACATACAATAGACACTTTCTGAAATAGCTAATATGGTAACATAACTAACTTAGCATACTGAGGGACCATGAGGTAAAAACTATGGCTAAACAGCACTAAAATGATTGACAGGGAAGGCTACTATTGGGTTAATACAGTGAGCTTCCTAATGGCATTTCATTAGCATTAGCGCTATCAGTCTGAATACTACCAGTTGTTTTGAAAGACTTTTTTGAGGAAAAAACAATGAACAGAAGCCAAATGCTGCATTGAAAAATGGGGAAAAAAACAATTAGCAATGTATTTCAATTAGCAAAACAGTTAACACAAGGGCTAACGTGCTAAGTTCCTAGCTGCTAAAGCTCCTTCCTTCCGTATCTGGAGAGTGCACCTCAAACTTTGGAGCAGCCAGCCACATTCCAACACGTCTTTCCTCTCAGTAGAAAACACTTTTGTCTGAAAATCGTCTAATTGCAGCTACCTTGGTAGCTTAATTGGATAAGGCGTTATGGGGGAAGGAGAAACAAACTATGCCTGACAGTACTACTCCAGAAACAGAGCTGAAAAAACATTTACTGGGCACATTTTAGCGAGAAGAACACATTTTTTTTCAAGATGATTTAGTCACATTGTTAGGTTCAACTCCAGCATTTGTCCCAAAGCTTTGCTGATCTGTGGCTCTCAGCCTAGCAGTGCTAGGGGGATATTTAATTTACTTTTGTACGTTGTGTTTTTGAAAGGATACATTTTTTTCATATTGAAATCTTGTTATTGAAGGGAGTGAAAAAGCCCCTGCTTTACAAACATTCTATTTTACTCAAGCATAGTTTTACCACGAGTGGAGCTCACTGCTCAGGAAAAATATATTACTTCTATAACACATCTACGTATTATGTATATATTTTCAGAACAATTTAGTGTACATCATTTATCTTTTTGACCATATGGAATGTGTCTGTCACGCATTAGCGGCTACAAACAACATTTTCAGATATATTTTTGGGTTTAGTTCTGAGAATCTTGCTGAAATCTGTTGATCATTGTGTTTTGTGTGTGTGTGTGTGTGTGTGTGTGTGTGTGTGTGTGTGTGTGTTTGTTTTAAATGCTTGGGCGTGTCAGAATTTCTTGTTGGCCACAGAAGCTCTCATGGTCAGTTTTAAACCCCTGCTGTAGATAAATCTGACCTAAAGTATTTGACACCTTGGAGTTATATTCAAATCCCTATCTTTACTCGGCCCTAAGACAGAGCGAGGGCTTTTTGTTCAAGACATCAAAGGAGGGACGATTTTCACTGACACCTCATTAACTGGTCAGGGCTTTTAAAAAGGGAGATCCTTAAATCTTTCAGAGTAAAAGCAATTCCCAAAGACTGATCACCGGGGGATCCCCCCCCCCCCTTTCATCTCTGGCATCTGTCTTTTTTTTTTATCTGCGGATGAGAGCGAAGGAGCTTACCGCCGTTCTGTAACGGATATTAATGCCTCCGGGAGACGGGATCGAGACGGAGGCGCAGGCGGAGCTGTGAGGATTATATGATGGGACTGAAGCCTGCTTCCTCTTGCCTGCTTTTCGACTCTTTTTTGTTGTCTTTTAACTCAGTCTCCGCTTTAAAAGTCATTACCAATTCCACCCTCTAGCTAGGTCTTCCCATATCACATGATGCCACCAAGCCGAGACCTGCTTCCTCTGTGCCGTATGAAGCCAGCCACACTAACTCTTTTTAAGTGCTACTAACATGGCATTATTTTAGCTCAACAAACTTGTAGGAGAACACTAATCATTGTGTCAGCTAACAAATAGGTAGTAGGTAGCATACTACTGAACCAGTACGAGTGAAGCCACTTCTGCAGCTGACTTCAAGCTCTACCACGGTCACAAAATGCCCAGTTGTTTGTAAACACTTAGAGATGCAGTGTTTCTTCTGAATTTAAGGGGATTAATCAGGAGTCTGTCCCCATTTGCTGCAATAAAAACAATTTATACTTTTCTGGGAAGGGGAACACTAGATGTCCAACGATTGCGTTGAACCTTTGATGGGATTTAACAACTAAAACCATTAGTAAAGTCTGATGCTGATCTTGGATGATTAGTTCTGGAACACAAACACTAGTCCAACTCATCCCAAAGGTATTGGGTGGAGCTCAATTACTCAAGAAAATGAAGTTCCCCTATTACATACACTGTAAAAAAAAATGCTGTAAATTTACAGCAAGTCTGCTACAGCATTATATAATAAAACACTATGTTTACAGTTTTTTATTGTAATACTCAATTACAGTAATATGCTGTAAATTTGAAATACAGCAGTGTTCCCGTAAAAATACGGTAAATGCCTGGGAAATCTACTGCCAGTATTTTACTGTAAATCCCAGTATTTACAGTAAATTATTGTATTATTACATTACAGTAATATGCTGTAAATTTGAAATACAGTAGTGTTCCTGTAAAAATACAGTAAATGCCTGGGAACGCTGCTGCCAGTATTTTATTGTAAAATTTACAAGAAATTTTTTACAGTGTAGCCCAGACCTGTAGGTCTTTAAACCCCTTCTGCACATGTTTGGCACTAGGCTTGGGGACCCATCTTCAGTGTTTTTTGTTAGAAACTGGTAGCTTAAATCACTCATTAGAAGTGCCTGGCTGTTTTTGGACATACAGTGCTACATAAGCCAATGCAGAGCACAGAATGGAGCTGGGCTTATGCCTGATAAATATCAGAGCACCAACCTGTTTGACATCACAAGTGTAACAAAGCAAAACTGAGCTTGAACAGGTACAGTAGAAGTGCAGGGTCATGATGCAATGTCAGGCCATATGTGTGTTTTAATCTTCAGGGCATGTTTCAGAGAGTGATCTCAGAGCTCCGACATGCCGCATGCTGCGCTAAACCGCTGAGTCAGCCTTGAGTCATGAGGATGGGTGGCTGAAGGATGAAGATAGGGGCGAAAAAATAAAAACATCAGGGATTTGAGCTCAGCCCACACACACACACCGAGCCAGTCACATGCAGTGCAGATCTGCAAGCAGACCAAAACATCTCAGAGTAGGGTACTATTCAGCATTCACAGTTCGAACCAGAAATTTATTTTCTAGACATGCAGTTGTGTGCAAAAGCCCTGGCCAAGTCCCAAGTCCTGTTGATTTCCTATGGGAAGATGCAACACATTTTTGTGTGCATATTATATACCACTGTAAAAGTGGCTTCTTTAGAGATTAGGTTTTAGTCACTGTGCCTATGTAAATGAAGCTGTTTATAATAAGCTAATATACCAACGCTAGTGTAAGCCAGAGCAATGTAACTTTGGCTACATTCACACAGCAGGCAAAAGTGGCCCAAATCCCATTTCCCGGAAAAAAAAAAACGATATATATTTTATAACTTTTAGTACTTTGAATGTGATGTATATGCTGCATTAGTCTGAAGAATCTGCATTCACAAAAGAACAATGCTTCAGTTGGCCAGAGGTGAAGGTCTGTATGTTCAATCAAATACTGCGGGTGGGGGCGGGGATGGGGGCGGGGGCCATTAAAGGACTGGAAAAACAAGAGATGTTTTACAAAAAGCCCATTTTCTTCTTTCAAATGTTTTTCTCTGAGAGTATAAAAGAAGACTCGGTAGAACTGATTCCAAAAGTCAGTGATTATCCATTGGCTGGATGAATGAATGTTTCTTTCATTCTAAGCATGACCTTGCAGGGGGTCTTATGCAAACATGGGCTTATCAAAGAGGACACGAGAGCCGACAAAATGAGTTTAATATTTCTATGATCCACATTCAAGCAGTTCTATACAGAAATGAAAAATATAAAACTGATAAAGACCTACTGAGAAACAAGCTCTTCTCGGTTTTGATTTCTTCCAAAAGCCTTAATACTAATTTCCACCATTTTTATTTCACCATATATGAGTGACAAGGATGTGAATTAAGAAATTTGACCTGTTATGTTTCCCGGCGTGCTGTGCGAACGAAGCCTTTGAGACGTCTGAAAACTCTGTCTTCAATGTTAGTTAGGTTCTAGTTAACCCTTTACTTTGGTATCACATACTTAATGTGTAAACAGGCACCACATTCAACACAATTAATGTGGTTTTCTTCCATTGCTCCATAGCCAAACCCTGGGGGGCTCTTGTTGTCCTCAGGCAAATGCTTGGCACGGGTGAGCCTAATCTCATTTGCAGCTGCTTCAGAACATCCCAATCTATGGAGATTATACAAGCTGTATACACAACTGAACTCCGATGTCAGCAGGCACACCTCATCATCCATTAGAAGTGTCTAACAGCATTGGAAAGTTCTGGAAATGAAAGAGGCTATCCTTATTTTTGTTGCTACAGGGAGAGAGACAAAGAGAGATGAGGACGAGTGTGAGAGAGAGAGAGACAAAGAGAGAGAACAAGAGAAAATAGAGGAGAAGTTATCAGTCTTCTTCACTGGTAGCTGGTTTGGACAGGCAGTAGGGCGGGGATTAAAGATGCCTAGCAGCAGGGAGGAAATAACAAAGAAGCTTCAGCTCTGATTTACAGCTCTGTGCTGCAGCATCATGGGCCACTCACACATTAGAGAGAGTGAAATAACCTGGGAAAGAGAGCACTCAGAAAGCAGGAGGTGAAAATAAAAATGCTATATGTACGTGAGTTAATTGTATAATCAATAAATAAGCCTTGGTATCTGTGAGCCAACATAGCAGAACCAGGAGCATAGTGCTGTCCTCCAAGCGTGTAGAGCTGATCTACTGTAATGAAGGAACTTTGGGTAGCCCAGTCAATGTATGAAATGGTACTCACAGGGGATGGTACGGAGGTACAGGTTATCTCTTATCACTTGCTGGAGTTTGTGGTCCAGGGAGCCTTTTTGGAACTGCAGGCTGAGGTAGTGGCGCAGGTCCGTGTTCAACACCTTCCCTGTAGAACCACAAATAACAGCATGTGTTCATTTTCCAAGTGGCTACATCTTATCACAAAATTATTAAAGCAGATGATGGGTAAAAAAAAAAAAAAAAAACACCAAACAAAAACATAATGTAATCCACAACAAATCATCGGTTTCTAAAATTGTTACAGAAGCAGGCTAATGCAACATTAGGAGTCTTGCCCAAGGACTTAAAGATCTTATTGTAGCATGAGGGTTTTGCTTGTGCAAGGTACAACTAAAATGCATCTCTGCGGTGAGAGTCTACGTACTGCAATAACCTTAGTCATTTTCAACACACAAATGACCCCATCCAGCCGAGTGGGCTACACAATTAGCAAAGCTATTTTTGCTGTTATAAATATTTGCCTGCGTCCTAACAGAAGGGAAACTCATCCAGAAACTGTAGCTGCCCAGCTCAATGAGTGACAACTCGGGGCTCGGTTCTGAAGGACCAAAGTCCTATAGAAAGGCCATGCGTCACTCTCTTAGCTAAATGTTAAGTGGCTTGACTCCAGCTAAAACAGTTAGCAACAATGCAGATCCCACTGCACTGCATCTGCAGGGTTCAAGTGCAGGTCGCAGAAGTATTGAAGCCTGGGAAGGGTCCTCAGTGGGGAAAGGAGAAGGACATGAGGGCTGAGAGTCTCCCTGCCATGAAAGAGAGGAAGCAGAGGAGGAAAGAGCTGCCTCTTGGATCAGTGAGTCTCCAGATGTTGGTCATTTTGGAGCTGACGTCTTATGCGCTTTCTTCCTGTGGTCAGGGAGGCACTTCTCACATCACCGTAGCATCAATACGCATTGTTTAAGGCCCTGCAGCTGCCTCAGTGATGAGCTCCCATGCTTGGTTTTATCAGAATGTTATTCCCTGTTCATGCCCTATAGCAGTGCAGAATGAAAGCTTGTACTCAAAATAAAGATGACGTAGCTTTACGGCACCAGGGGAGTCGGTAACAGCTGACAGGAGAGTGTTTAAGTGTCAATATTTGCACGCATCCCACGCAGTAAGTTGGAATACTTGGATACAGTCCCCGAGAGAGGAACTTCTGCAAATGGCATATTTCACTGTTTGTTTTTAGCTTTTGAAACCTCGTAAAAAGGAGCTGGCACCAGAGAGAGTAAACCCAGACAGCCTTGTTGTGTTATCACCAGCTCATTCAGAAAGAGACACAATCAAAACAAGTCGCTGTTGGAAGAGCTCCGACTCCTCCCACCCCCATGGGGGATTCAAAGGACGGCCCACTGACTACTGATTAGCCTCCTTCTATTGGCTGTCTGGTGCGCTTACTAATGTGATCCTGTAACATTCTCAAGGGGCCCGTGTTCTGATTTAATGTTAAAGTTTTAATTACTCTCCCGTTAATGTTTAACACGAGCCTACCAGGGCTCTGCTTCTAGCGTTCCAGGCTCTCTACGGATCCCAGGTCCAATAAAGAGAAATATGACTTATTCCAAGCTTCATTTAGGGACCTAGGGACTATCTCTGTCTAACGTGGAGTGCTTTCAGGAGATTCTCAATAGGTCTGCCCATTAATGCCACTATTGGCAGCAATTATAGCATTAGCCTTAACAGGCAGTGACTAATATGAAAATCTATAGTGGCATATTATAAAGCTAAGCGCCGGTCCCTCTTGCAAACAGAATTCAATACAGTCCAGTCTTTTGTATATTTTCAAACATCAGACCCTTTAACAAAGCAGGACTACTACGACTGAGCAAGCCAAGGATTTTTACTGGGAGGGACAACAAAACACATGTAGCCATACAAATAAAAAATGTGACCATCGCTACATCTGATATAAACTTGTATACTTCACTCTTAGCCATGTGAAGAACTGGTGCCCCCTCCAGGGTGTATTCCCACCTTGCGCCCAATGATTCCAGGTAGGCTCTGGACCCACCGCGACCCTGAACTGAACTTCACTCTTAAGCCCCAGTCAAACTGGGTTTTTGCACTTCACTACACCGGGTGAAATGGTCGTGGCTGTGAGAAGGGCTGTAAACAGTCCTCCATTTTGGCTCAACAGTTCCACATCTTCCAAATCAGAGTTTTGCTCTGAGTTATATTTTGTCATCGGCATGAAAACATGGCCCTACTGTTTTGAAACTGCAACATTTCGCACTTCCTGCATTTTGGCTCAGACAGGACACAGACATTGCATCGGAAGTCACAATGACCAAGCAGCGGCGCTATTGGTTAGGAACACACATTCGAGTGTCAAAGTTCATCAAATTTGAACTAGACGTGAAACTTCACAGGCAAAATTTATTGTCACTTCAAATCTTTTAGCATTTGTTGGGGCAGACACAAAATGGGGGGAAATATAACTGTCATATCCAGATAGAAACTACAATGCTTATAGTATCGTTAGTACTGTAAACTCAATACCACAGTTTTATTCATTAGCCTCTGCATCAGCGGGTACAGTCCACAAGATTTCATTATCCTTTTAGTATGTTGGACTCCCAATGCTTGTAGGGGTACACTGCTGCACTGCATGAGAACTACACTGCATCATTAATTGTTAGATGGCATGCACCTTTAAATACAAGGTTAAGTTGATGAGTTAGAGCAGAGGAATTGGCGTTGGACTCTGTAATGAGGACACCCTGGGGTATATAATTGACGTTAATACTCATTATGTTCTCAGTAAGGAATTTATTCAGCTGTATTTAAAAGCAAGAATTCAGGGGAAAAAAAATAAAATTATTCTGGAAGGAAGTCATAGAATGTAGTGCTCTGGAAAATTCCCTCAGCAAAGAACAATAGTCTCTTGAGAGACAAAGTGTGGTGTAAACATTGAGGAATCTGATCTGAGGAGATGCTTTATGAATAACGGCCCTACTCTTGCTCATCTTGAAACTGCTACACGGCAGCCGTAGAGAAATGCCGTGGTGTCAGAGTGGGGGAAGCTTCCTCTAAACTCATTTTTATGAGGGCAGCACTGTTCCATTGCAGTGTTTGGAGCAGAACTAAGTTGAATATGGCTTGATAGGATCGCTAGGGAGCACTGCTCCAATCCGCAGCCTTTTTTCTCTCTCTCTCTCTGTGGATCTCTTGGGGAAGAGGCAGGAAAAAGTGGAGAGAAGCCAATATCCTCCTGTCTCCTCTTACACTGACATCACTCAGTGCGGTCACCACGCACCTGGAAATCATTATCGCTCGGCTCGTGAAAAGCCTTGTGTATGAGGGACAGGCTTCTTCTGTAATGCAGCGAGGCTGGCCACATGGTTAGTGAGGGATGGATCAATAAGGACGAGATGAGAAAGCTCTTCATGTGTCACGTCTTATCTGCGAATACGTTATCTGCGATTTCATGCTGTTCTTATTAATAACCGAGGCTGGAGCAGGCTTGTCGCAAGCACGCCGAAAACTGGGAATGCCATAGGAAATGTGCAATTTGACTCACGAATGGTATTCTGATGCACTCCAGGCCCGAGGCGGGGTCCAAGAGCAACATTGTGCAACTTTCTGGACATTCGTATAAAGGCACAGTGAATGGGAGGAATTTAGGTCAGGCCACAATAGCTGTTCCTCATCAAGGATCGGGAGCACAGAGGAAGGCATGTGGACCATGTTCCCAGGAGGAAAAAAAAAAAGCCCTGCATGCCTTCCATTCATCAAGAACCATGCTAGATATACTAGAATACCATACACAATGATGGCATTCCCAATATTACGCCTTCCCCCTCCCTTGCTTCACACTCTAAACATGGGAAACGTGTCCCCGTCTTCCACACACAAACACATAAGTGCGTGGGTAGCTGTGGGAAGGCCCGCTTCAGCTGCAGGGTATGTACAGACCATGCTTAAACGCATTAGGCATTTGGATAGCGCACAAACACAGATGCAGTTTGTGGGCGGAGCCTGGCTCTGCCCCTCTCTGTGTTTGTGGAACAGGGCGGCCTTTGTGGCTCGGCTGTCAGGTAGCGTTAGTGCACTGTCCCGCGTCCCGAGGGAACTGCGCTCAGCTCCAGAGTGCCGGGTTGTCCGTGGGAGGCAGGGCACACAATGCCTCCCTTTGTGCCTCATCTTCTGGGCACTGGAGCTCTGTCTACCAGGCTGAGCAGGGTCCAGTTCTCAAAAAAAAAGAGGGAGGAGAGGGAAATGTTTTTTTTTTTTATTTTATTATCCCCGTAAATCTTCAGGGGGTACGACTTCAAAACAGCTTAACACACGTTTTGCTTCATAGTAGCTGCCAAATCATTTCTAGTAGTTACCAGGCAGAGTAATAATGATACGTTTCAAAGAGTCAACAACCAGTCACACTTCTCTACAGTTATCACAATAAAACATGGTGTGGCTCCATATAAATTAAGCTATTGGTGTATTTTGTTAAGTGCGGCACGGTGGTGTCGCAGTCACACAGCTCCAGGGACTGTCTGTGAGGAGTGTGGTGTGTTCTCCCTGTGTCTGTGTGGGTTTCCTCCGGGTGACTGTCTGTGAGGAGTGTGGTGTGTTCTCCCTGTGTCTGTGTGGGTTTCCTCCGGGTGACTGTCTGCGAGGAGTGTGGTGTGTTCTCCCTGTGTCCGCGTGGGTTTCCTCCGGGTGACTGTCTGCGAGGAGTGTGGTGTGTTCTCCCTGTGTCCGCGTGGGTTTCCTCCGGGTGACTGTCTGCGAGGAGTGTGGTGTGTTCTCCCTGTGTCCGCGTGGGTTTCCTCCGGGTGACTGTCTGTGAGGAGTGTGTTGTGTTCTCCCTGTGTCTGCGTGGGTTTCCTCCGGGTGACTGTCTGTGAGGAGTGTGGTGTGTTCTCCCTGTGTCCGCGTGGGTTTCCTCCGGGTGACTGTCTGTGAGGAGTGTGGTGTGTTCTCCCTGTGTCTGTGTGGGTTTCCTCCGGGTGACTGTCTGTGAGGAGTGTGGTGTGTTCTCCCTGTGTCTGTGTGGGTTTCCTCCGGGTGACTGTCTGTGAGGAGTGTGGTGTATTCTCCCTGTGTCTGAGTGGGTTTCCTCCAGGTGCTCCGGTTTCCTCCCACAGTCCAAAAACACACATTGGTAGGCGGATTGGCGACTCAAAAGTGTTCGTAGGTGTGAGTGTGTGAGTGAATGTGTATCTTTGTGTCTGTGTTGCCCTGTGAAGGACTGGCGCCCCCTCCAGGGTGTATTCCCGCCTTGCACCCAAAGATTCCAGGTAGGCTCTGGACCCACCGCGACCCTGAACTGGATAAGGGTTACAGATATTGAATGAATGAATGAATGTATTTTGTTAAGCGCGCACTTGTGCACAATTTCACACGTCAGTCCACACTCACACTCGACGCACTCGGAGAAAACCAACTCTAACACAGGGAGAGAACAAACCAGAATCTTCATAAACAGTGAGCTGGTGGGACTGAACCTAGGACCCTGAGATCCTGGAACTGTGTGGCAGCAAGACTACCTACAGAGACCTACCTACGATAGCCATCTACATGGCAAACATGGCAAAGAATAAAATATTATTTTCAAAAATAACTAATTAATATCTTAATCCTAGTTAAATCTACACAAGTATCCAATGAAATTAGCTTTAAATAACAGAATTAGCATTGTGTGCTAATGTGACTCAGAGAAAACCTTCATTATTCACTCAACAGCGCATTTCCACTTCAGCACCCAGACTGGAGGTAAAGCGTCAAATCCATCCACTTAATAGAGTCTTAAGAATAAAAAAAAACCCAGAGCAAGCTTCCAACACCAGATGGATAGGAAGTGTAGGCCGGAGCTATTCTCACTCATTGCCGGCAGCTTCACACTGCAGCCTGTCGCCCGAGGTCAGTTATCGCCACACACTAGCACCTGGACCGTATGATGGAGGAGCTGATACAGATGTCATAGTATTGCCCATGTCATTAATCTTCCACTCACCTGACTCCACTTTTCACCTTTGGTAGTGCACATGCTGCGTTCGGTTTCAGGGGCTGGATCACTCTGCATTAAAAATGAAAGCAAAATGCAGACCTATCTTTTGAGCAGGTTTTTAAAAATACCCTCTCTATTTCTTCTTATGCCATACATCACGTGACTCATCAAACCAATCCCGAGACAGAACAGCAACAAATAAACGAATCATACTTTTAGACTGTTTGAATAAAACAGCTTGAAAAATCTGTACTTAACAAACCTTTGTCCATTAACTTCAACTAAATTCTTGCAGTAGGCTGGACCTGTGGACAGTGAACATTTCTTGAAAATCATTTGCCCCTGGCGCTGTCATCTGTCCACAATGGCCTCCACCTTCATATCTTCATGCTCTCAAACATCTTCAATTACTGCTGCCCACTGAGGCAGACAGCACAAAGGCAGCAGATGTCACATACTGTAAGCAACAATGCGGAGAACATGGCCCGAGGCACACATTCAGACACATTCGGAAAGACATCAGCAAGCTCTGACTCGTGAGCATTCATGAACATATACATTGATGGCTACCTACTGGTACATGAGTAGGTGTCACATTATGCCCTGGTCTTGCTTTGTCTCCTTGTGTTGTTCAACTGTGTTCCCTGCGTTGCCACATCCTGCACCTGTGAGGTATCGAAGTATGGTCATGTGACAGACCTCACAGGTGTTCCTTGTTCTCTTCATTTTAAAGACCTTTGTTTTCAGGTAGGTTATCCATCCATTATCTGTAACCCTTATCAAGTTCAGGGTCGCGATGGGTCCAGAGCCTACCTGGAATCATTGGGCGCAAGGCGGGAACACAACCTGGAGGGGGCGCCAGTCCTTCATAGGGCAACACACACACAAACATTCACTCACACCTAGGACACCTTTTATGAGTCGCCAATCCACCAACATGAATTTTTGGACTGTGGGGGGAAATCTGAGCAGCCGGAGGAAACCCACGCAGACACAGGGAGAACACACCACACTCCTCACAAGACAGTCACCCGGAGGAAACCCACGCAGACACTGGGAGAACACACCACACTCCTCACAGACAGTCACCCGGAGGAAACTCACGCAGACACAGGGAGAACACACCACACTCCTCACAGACAGTCACCTGGAGGAAACCCACGCAGACACAGGGAGAACACACCACACTCCTCACAGACACTCACCCGGAGGAAACCCACGCAGACACAGGGAGAACACACCAACTCCTCACAGACACTCACGCGGAGAAAACCCACGCAGACACAGGGAGAACACACCACACTCCTCACAGACAGTCACCCGGAGCGGGACTCGAACCCACAACCCCCAGGTCCCTGTAGCTGTGTGACTGCGACACCACCTGCTGCGCCACCGTGCCGCCCTTCAGGTAGGCTAAGTGTTCTCTATGTTACACACCAGACCAGCAAACAAGAAGCTTCTTCACACGTGTGCTACATAAGACTGAGCACAAAAATGAGCACAGTATACTGTCAGAAGCGTTGGAACTGGGGACCCCTGGTATAGGCCTTGGTTAAATTTGGATCTGATATACTGGGCCTATATGACCCATTTAGATTCAAATGGGTATTTCCTTTTTCCACACAACTACACAAGCCCTGGCAGGAAGCAAGGAGGCTCTTTTCATTTTGTTGCCTTGATTCCCAAACTAAGCTCTATGCCATTTTCTGTTTGCATATTTGTAGAATATTGGTAGTGTCTGCTGCTGGAATAAATGCAGCACTACGACACCTTAAATTAGAGACTTCACTCATTGGTTTGGATGCTCTTTTGTTTATGCAGTTCTCTGACCCTTGGTTGGCCCTAACTCTATGCTGTATCCACGGGCGATCGCCCGTCTCCTCCGTCAATTAGAGAGGGCTGCTTAAATGTCATAGATAAGCCAGAATCAGGGTCTAACGAGGCCATCTTATGACAGCAGCTTGCAGAAAAAAAGCCTGTGGTGAGCTAATTAACGGCCTGTTGGGGGACACTGGGCAGCCCAGTGTTACGGACACTGCAATCTACTCATTAGAATCACAGGCAGATACGCTTTGACGGTTATTGCATTCAGATCCTCCATGGAAATTTGGCTAAAGCACCTGAAGAAAATGACCCAATGTGGACATCGTGCAGCTCAATGTAATGAACACAGCTATAAGCACCGTGGGCAGATGTGCAATTACCGTTCTTTTATATGCATCCTCTTTAAAAATTTGGCAAATAATTCAACACTTATTTTTTAACAAATAAAGCCTGAATATGGGCTGTAGACAGCTGGACGTGTTTCGTAAATTAGAAATGGAGCACAGTCTCCTGAAACTGCAGAAGAGCAAGTTGGGGGGATGGAAATGATGAATTTAGACTTGTGTGCGTGAGCTCAGTAATCTGTAAAGTAAACATCACTCGAGGGAACCCTCCGGTGAAAACTTTAATTAAGACAGCCTCATTTGACTCGCGAGCTGATACGAATAGAAACAGGAAAGTCGTCAAAGAAGCAGACAGAAATTATATACGTGTCCGTGAAGTTTTATTCAAAACTCATTTGCTATCAGCCTCAGACTGTAATTAGCACTTCATCTTCTCAGGGCAGTGGTCAACGCAGGGCAGAGAGGGCAGTAAGTCCATCTTTCTGTTCCTCAGGATGGTTCTGTCTTTATTTTTTTTTGCAAGCGCTGGTTCTTTTCGAAGCTATAAACGCGGCTTGCGAGGATTAACACAGAGGTTTGGTCTGAGAAAGGGCTTTAAGGGCTGTCAAATTCAATGCATTAATAATAGTTTAATGTGAGATATTATTATCTGTGCTATTTTCTCAAAGGTTTTAATGCACAGTCCTCATTTAACACTTATAATTTTCCCTTCCAGGCCCAAGTCCAGCTGCTCTCAAGCTGTTGCTATGATTCACTCTGTTACATTGCTACATTGTATTTTTTCAAATACAGCTTGCTAAAACAAAGTGAGGGCCAGCGATTACCATTCAGAATTTGCACACGCAATCACATTAAACAGAAATGTAAAGTAGGCCATATTATGAAAATATGTGTATATTAATTGGGTGATTTTGCTGGACCCATGTTTACATGAGAGTGCTAATATGAGATTAAACTGAGAAAAACATACACATCAACCATAGAGAAATATGTACGGACTTAAATACAACAAAAACAAAAATGGAGAAGAGAGAACCAAGCAAAAAGCAGAGATTCTGCTTCTCACACCTCACTCCTGGGCTCTCACGCTGAACTGAGCTGTGGCTCATTTTCATTTATAGCTAAAGGTGCTGAAACCGGTCAATCTGAACAGGGCTTTTTAAAAGAGAGGACAACAGGGCAACACAGCACCGTGGTGGTATTTGATCAAAACGTGTCAGAGATGTTTCATTAAGACGGGGAAATGTGTTAAGATGAGGAACCAGGGTTTAATGTGTTTCCTATAATGTACAAGCCAAACACATAGATGATGCGGGCAATAGTAGTGATATCAGTAACATTAGGAGTGGAAAACAACATCAGCAGTCTTCCGCAGTCTACACTACACAGTACACACATCCAGCCATTATCTGTAACCCTTATCCAGTTCAGGGTCGGAGTGGGTCCAGAGCCTACCTGGAATCATTGGGCGCAAGGCGGGAACAGACCCTGGAGGGGGCGACAGTCCTTCACAGGGCAACACACACATTCACTCCTACGGACACTTTTGAGTCACCAATCCACCTACCAACGTGTGTTTTTGGACTGTGGGAGGAAACCAGAGCACACGGAGGAAACCCACGCGGACACAGAGAGAACACACCACACTCCTCACAGACAGTCACCCGGAGGAAACCCACGCAGACACAGGGAGAACACACCACACTCCTCACAGACAGTCACTCGGAGGAAACCCACACGGACACAGGGAGGACACACCACACTCCTCACAGACAGTCACCCGGAGGAAACCCACGCAGACACAGGGAGAACACACCACACTCCTCACAGACAGTCACTCGGAGGAAACCCACACAGACACAGGGAGGACACACCACACTCCTCACAGACAGTCACCCGGAGGAAACCCACGCAGACACAGGGAGAACACACCACACTCCTCACAGACAGTCACTCGGAGGAAACCCACGCAGACACAGGGAGAACACACCACACTCCTCACAGACAGTCACCCGGAGGAAACCCACGCAGACACAGGGAGAACACACCACACTCCTCACAGACAGTCACCCGGAGGAAACCCACGCAGACACAGGGAGAACACACCACACTCCTCACAGACAGTCACTCGGAGGAAACCCACACGGACACAGAGAGAACACACCACACTCCTCACAGACAGTCACCCAGAGGAAACCCACGTAGACACAGAGAGAACACACCACACTCCTCACAGACAGTCACCCAGAGGAAACCCACGCAGACACAGGGAGAACACACCACACTCCTCACAGACAGTCACCCGGAGGAAACCCACGCAGACACAGGGAGAACACACCACACTCCTCACAGACAGTCACTCGGAGGAAACCCACACGGAAACAGAGAGAACACACCACACTACTCACAGACAGTCACCCAGAGGAAACCCACGCAGACACAGAGAGAACACACCACACTCCTCACAGACAGTCACCCGGAGGAAACCCACGCAGACACAGGGAGAACACACCACACTCCTCACAGACAGTCACCCGGAGCGGGAATTGAACCCACAACCTCCAGGTCCGTGGAGCTGTGTGACTGCGACACTACTTGCTGCCACCATGCTGCCCACAGAATATCCATAAAAACTTAATGAGCAGCATGCTAACAAAAGCAATAGCAAAGAGGAAAGCTCCAGCTCCACAACTGCAATCTGCCTTACAGTACAGTGTTACCAGTGCATTCCTCTTGGTCTACAAATTAAAAAATTTCTAGGTAAATGTATGCAAATGATTTAATAAATAAGAAATAGAAAGTAGTAATATGTTTTTAATAGTTGATGCGTGGTGAGCATCCTGGACCCTATGGGATGCTGTAAACTCCCTACTTTAGCAAATAATTTAAGGCACTAAGGCTGTTGAGAAGCTCTACATAAGTGTAACTCTCATTCATACATCATTCTCTATAAAAAAAAGAGTTCTTTGGATGGTCGTGCTGAAGGTTCTCCAAATTCTTGACATTGCTTTTAAGCTCCATGAAGTCAACTTTCATTACATTCTGCTCACTTTTCAAAAGCTTTTTAAAACCAGACCACCCAGGCCCAAGAAAGAGACTGCCAGCCGTTAGCCTTAGTAGTATTGACCACTGGCTGTGTTTTCTGCTGTTAGCCTTGGAGAAACCAATCCAATAAAAAATCCACAGATTTTATGATAACTAGGAACAAGGTGCCGTTTTTTCTGATCTCTATTGTAGCCTCAGAACACAGAACACAGCAGCCAATGAAGCCCCGAGGGCATGGGCACACCTTGAGTGAAGTGCTTCAGAGATTAGAGCTTGAGAACAAGGCCAAAACCCTAAGAACTTTTCCCTGCCTGCAGCATACCAGCATCAGCTACAAGCAGGTGACTTTCATCTGAAAGAAACACACAACCTATAGCCTGTCATCAAGTCATCATCGCAGGATAAGGTCTTGAAGTCCTTTTCCTTTCCCTTGTTAGAAGACGACCTGCCCCTCTTACCTTCCTCTCTGTAATTCATGACACTCACAAGTGCTCCCCTGACACAATGAAAAGTGAGAGATGAAAGGAGAACATGAAAAAAAGGGACGTAATAGCAGTTGCAGTACCTCAATTCATCCGTCCAATGTGTCTTTAGTGTCTGACACAATGCCATGGCCTGGTCTATGCTCTAGTGACAGTCCAAAGCAAGGCTGGCAACTACACATGGAATATGCTTATGTCATTCTTAGTGTCCACCAAAATACCAGACAGATTGGCACATTATTTGCAATCTATCTTCCAAATTGACCTTAATGGAATGGCACATGATTGGTGGCTAATTTGGTGGTACGTGTGGCATATAGTGAACTGATTAGAATTAAAAACAAACAAGAACTAATGAAAAATTTCAAAGCCCTAATGAAAAAGCAGAGGAGAAAACATGTGGCGACTTAAATGAGGGAAAAGTGTACTTTGTATCATTCAACCTAGAAGCTGAGGATATCTAGTTACAGAGAAAACACTAGCTTTGTTATTATATGTCAACATGATTTTAATGCGTGGGTTTCCTCCGGGTGACTGTCTGTGGGGAGTGTGGTGTGTTCTCCCTGTGTCTGCATTGGTTTCCTCTGGGTGACTGTCTGTGAGGAGTGTGCTGTGTTCTCTCTGTGTCTGCGTGGGTTTCCTCTGGGTGACTATCTGTGAGGAGTGTGGCGTGTTCTCTCTGTGTCTGTGTGGGTTTCCTCAGGGTGACTGTCTGTGAGGAGTGTGGTGTGTTCTCTCTGTGTCTGCGTGGGTTTCCTCCGGGTGACTGTCTGTGAGGAGTGTGGTGTGTCCTCCCTGTGTCTGCGTGGGTTTCCTCCGGGTGATTGTCTGTGAGGAGTGTGGCGTGTTCTCTCTGTGTCTGTGTGGGTTTCCTCCAGGTGACTGTCTGTGAGGAGTGTGGTGTGTTCTCCCTGTGTCTGCGTGGGTCCTTCATGGCACATAGCATTAAAATATTAAGCCATGTGTCATTTTGATCAGGCAAACCACTACATGGGTTCCTCTGTGCAGGAAAGCAGAGGCGTTTTAAACAGGGTCTTTTTTAAGGGTCTTCGTCAATATGAAAATAACCTTTTGATGATCTTTTTATAGAAGACTCATAGGTCACTCAAAAATGATTTCTGTCAGAGAAATTTACCTCCCACAGCTGTGTAAATACGGAACAGCTCTAGATGAAGCTGGGAGCTTCCAAGTGGTAGGAATTTTTTTTCACACTGCACCTGAAATTACATTATTGTTGCCTCAAACTTCAAGGGTCTCATAAATCAGGATTAAATAGTTGGTAATTGTGCAGCTAGTGAAAGGCTGCAATTTGCCTGTCACCAGACGTGTGTGGAATCAAAAATGGTTAAAACATAAACATCCCATAATATATTAATATTTTGTAATAATATTTATTTTAATCGTAATAAAGTGGTGATGCTACCACCCAGCTTCAGGATCTCGGATTCCTGGGTTCTGTCCTTGCTTCTGTTGACTGTTTGTGAGGGGTTTAGTGTGTTCTCCCTGTGTCTGTGTGGGTTCTCTCCGGTTTCCTCCCTATTTGTAGGCGGACTGGCTGCGTGATGCTGTTCACAGGTGTGAGTTTGAGAGTGTGTGTGTGTGTGTGTGTGTGTGTGTGTGTTCAGGCTCTATCAGGACACTAGGATGCATGCAGGAGCTTTTAAAAGTTATGCTGTGCTCTTCCCCTGCCACTCAGTAGGCGCTGAGAGAAGAGAGTGAAAGATGGGTTTGAGAGGGAGTGAAGGTGGGGGTGGGAGAGGGGTATATCAAAGCAGGCTGCCTGTGATCCCGGAGCTCTGATGGAAGTGCTGTCCTTTACTGTAGGGCTCCTGCTAAGCTCTGCCGAGAGCTATCTCAACAAGCTGAGACATGAGAGGGGGGAGAGAGAGAGAGAGAAGCAAGAAGTTGGTGGGGAGAAAGAAAACACGGCTGTAGTTAAAGCTGGGTGAAAGTGGCCAACATCATTTCATACTGACCCACACTTCTGGACACGGGGAGCTGTTCAGAAGCAGAACCTGTATCTCTTAATACAACAGGACCCAATACTCGAGAACAGAGGGAGAGGAGAGGAGAGGAGAGGAGAGAAGTGGCAATGAGAAGAAATGAAAGGATGGAGGGTAGGGAAGGAGACAAACGGGGAAAACATGAGAAGACAGGAGAGGACAGTAGATGACTAAAGAGAAGAAAAGCAGGACAAATGAGAGGGGATGGGAGGGGGTGGGGTTGGAACGAGAAGAGAATAGAAGAGAAGAAGAGGAATAGACCAAATTGAAGAAAGGAGGGAGAAGAGGTGAGAGAAAGAGAAATTGGAAAAGAGAAGATAAGAGGTGGGGGGGGGGGCATGAAGAAAAGAGAAGAGAAGAGAAGAGAAGAGAAGAGAAATGGACCAAATTGAAGAAAGGAGGGCAGAGGAGGTGAGAGAAGGAGAAATTGGAAAAGAGAATAGAAGAGGTAGAGAAGAGAAGAGAAGAGAAGAGCAAACCATCCATCAAAGCTTAGCTGTCAGGTAATCAAATATGAGCTCGGGTAGGACCCTGCAATGAGACTCTGCAGAATCCTGGCCTCATATTCACCTCTCACTGTAAAAACGCCCTCGAACTAAAAAAAGCTGTTCACACATTACTTGCCACTAACAAGCTGCTTTTAATGGGCCACTGCATAAAGGCATCCTCGGGTATTAGAATAAAGCACCACACAGAAGTGTGGGCAATACAATATTTTTCAATTAGCCTGCTGTCTTGGTCTGAACGTATAAAAAGACAATACATTTAATGAGCTTGGCTGTGCCTCCAAAGCACACACTATGTGTGATTTATTGACTTCCTACAGGCCTGTAATGTACGGGCCAACAGGATTACCACAAACTGGTTATTTAACATATCCCTCTCTTAACAGAGGAGGTCAAGGGCTCAGCCCATACTTGATGTGCAACAAGAGGTGCAAAAGCCCCAAAACGCTGTTTGGCTCTAAGGCCAGCCTGTTGTTATTCAGGCCTCGTGCTGTCTGCCTGCAGGAGAGCAGTGTGTAAAGGCTGCTGAGTGGGCACACACACACACACATGCCTGGGAGGCCTTAGAATGTGTGACTCTGCAAATCTGTTTCAGAGTAATTAACAATGCAGTGCAGAAGTGTGAACCCGTGCCAGGGTCCTAGCATCTCCTAAGTGGCCCCGGTCTGGATGGGGATGTGTGTGTGTTTACAGAGTGGGTGGATATGTTTGGAATCAGAAGTGACAGTGGAAGAACGTGTTTATCCACAGAGCGTGGGGATGTCTTTATGTTGTTTGGTTCTGCAAAGTGGAAGAATGAGTTTCTTAATATTAGCATGGCGAGGTCTTTCACTTAATGTGATGTTGCTCCCCAGCCTCACAAACTGGAAAACCAACTAAAGCTCTCAGTCCAAACTGTCCCAGGTGTACTCTCTCAGCAGTGGAGAGGCCTCAGAACATTGAAAAGCATGAAAAGAGATGAGGATGTTGCCCTATTCCTTCTCCACAGGGGCGTAATACAGAATTATTTTGCCGTTAGAGTTTCATTACTTAAGGTGGAATTGACCATTGTTTTTCTGTGAAAAGAGTAGTTGTCCAGAATCGTCTACTGTGCCCTTACGCCATCTTCACACGCTGTTGGTAACCACCTCAGGTATGAGCTCCAGAACTAAAATGAAAGGGGTATATCTAAAGGGGATAATCAGTTGATTAAGGAGGAGACCCGTAACATTGGTAGTCTTCTTTGGCATTTGTTGTCAGTGCCCTTATTCTGCCCTCTCCATGTATATTAAGATGGGTTTAAGTGTTTTTGAAGCTTTCCTCTAGGGCCATGACAGTGTATGCTGGATTTAGGAAACTGTGAAGAACAGTGGTGTTGTTGGATCTTTAACACATCCTTTCACTTTACGAACTTGTTACTGACTTTACACTTTCATCACGACATAGTGCAGAGGTCCAGTTTCCATGCCCCAATTTTAAAATGTCTGTCAGGTATGAGGTTACAGCTGGATACGGGCCAGGTATGGTGTTAAAATCCCAGCCTGAAAGCCCAGATTTGAAGACCTCTGGCGGCGTGGTTGAATTGTTCTACTTTAAAGATAATTTTCTCCACCATTTTAGTCATATCCACGTCAAACCAACTGCTATTACACAAGATACAACCAAAATGGAAGGATGAAGGCTGGTACATGATTCCTCTGAGACATGTGAAGCCAACCACAGTATCTTTTTGCCCTGTGGCCAAAATGTCACTGGAGCTTGATACCTTTGGAGAACAAAAAGGTGAGGGGGGGGGGGGGGGGGGGCAGCTGTTACAGATCTATCAGCTAACAGTGTATCCACTGGCTAGCATCATGCTACATGATTTGGAGAGAGAAGGTCATCCTAACCAACCAAAAAGAGAGAACCAGTATTAAATATAAATAACAACGCAAAAAGAAAATGAAAACTCTTTATAAAATGTAGCCATAGGGGGAATTACGATGGTTTTCCACCCCATGGGTCCGGCTCTACACGGCTCAGCGCGTTTAAAGCTTGTCGCTTTACACTGGCAGGGCTCCACTGCGAGTCGGTGAGATCTAAAAACCCCATCCCTAACAGGAATCACTGGCTTTGAAAACCACAACAATGGCAGCGGTAAAGTTAGGTACTGTTTACTCATCGTGTATTCGTTTGTTGTCTTAGTTTTTTGGACTGAACATGTTTCCACACCGCACATTTGGCTTTTACTGGAAATTTTCCTCGGCCATAGGCCCAAGGAGCATGTAATCCTCTTCAAAACACCTCGAGGTAAAGTTACGAGCTGCCGTTGTGAGTCCGATAAAAATAAACCTGAAAACTGCTGTAACTTAAGAGATTTGACAAGTGGCTGTTTGTGCTGGATTTGAATGAGCTCTGTATTTCGTGGTGATTAACATGGCTCTGGCCAATCAGCGCTCTGCAGGGTTTACACCTCACTATTTAGTACCTACTCGGCACGGTTGGAACCCAGAGTGAGCTGGGAATGAAAACCTACCCGGTTCCAGGGACCAGGACCAGATTTGGCAAGTGGAAAAGCACCTGAGGTGTAGATTGAACCCAGGACCCTTAGAGTTGTGTGGCAGTGACACAACCTGCAGTACCACCATACCAGAGTTAACATTTAATCATCAAATACTACCAATTATTGGTTCAAAATATTTGTCCATATATAGCTATAGCTTGTATTTCCTGATAAATGTATCAACTGATAGAATCCTGTAGTATTTACAGGACTATAGAGACCTATATATATATATATATATATATATATATATATATATATATATATATATATATATATATATATATATAGAGAGAGAGAGAGAGAGAGAGAGAGAGGAGAGAGAGAGAGAGAGAGAGAGAGAGCTTGGTTTTGTATGGGCCTCTATAGTCCTGTTACTCTAAGTAAGTTTTCCCAAGTTCTTGATATCTTTTGGTTTCAAAGCACAAATCAACAGAACCCAAAGACTGCAAAATTATGACTTCAAGGGGCTCATGAAGGGCTCCACTCCACCTCTCCTAAGAGATCACACACCGGAGCCATCTATCAGCCCTCTAGCGAGACACAGAGAGATGGACCGGCCGGCTGCTGCAAGTTGATCGGGCCTTCTAAGCAATGGGCATTGTGCCCAGATCCCATCCATCTTCTTCCTGCAGGGAGAGGGGTCCGGTTCAGAGGTACCGCTCCAGAGAAGAGGGAGCAGGCCGCCAGGCATCACTCAGCTAGAAGACGTTGCCTTTGGGCCTGCGATTCATCTCTCTCTTTTATTTATTATTTTTTTTAAACAGAGTAAAAGGGCACTTGTTGATGTCCAGATTCACACAAAGAGGCATGGTATGCTTCGATGGAGCATTAACTGTTATTAATGAAGGTGTACGTGCAAAAAAAGGTATCCATTTCATCATACTTCAAACAACACTTACCAAATTTTTAATACTGCCATTTCTGTTGAATTCTAACTGTGATGCACCATCTATACTCTTTCAAAAGCAACCTACTGATGTGGGAGGAACGCAACCTCTGATAATAAAACAAGAATTCATCCTCACTTGCTCTCACACAGAAGCCATGAGTCACCATCAGCGGACATCTATTGACCAGTGCCTGCAAACTCGAGGCCTCAGGACCTGACATCTTGCAGTGAACTCCTTCTCCATCTGAAGATGGAATTGCGTTTCTAGAATGCATGGTTCCAGATGTCTTTGGGAACGGGCACAGCAACATCCCTACCCGAGCAGAAACTGCAGCTGTGCCCACGCTAAGGCTTTTATGATTGATGAGTCATAAACATGGCTGCATTCTGCAGAGCTCCAGGGCGTCCGCTATGGTCTTGCTGCGATCAGACAAGCTCTCACATCTGATCAAGCAGCTACTCGCCGCACTCAAAAAAAACAGCTACACGCATCAATTATGGAGAGGGTCAAAGCCAGGCCGGTGGAGCAACAAGACACCCTCTGCATTTCTGCTGGAGCTTCCTGGCTGGGCGCCAGTGGGAAGTAATTTGGCTAAAGGGCTCATTCGAGGGACTAGTTATAATACACTAGTGGATCTGCGCTTTATGAACAGATGACGCACGCTTGCATCCGGATGGTTTTGCGTCATCTCGTGCCACACGTCTTTGGGCTTAATTTGCATTCAGAAATGAATCACGTTTGCTCGAATATGAACAAAAATAAGTAACAGTGCTTTATTTTTAGAGGTTAAGGTCTTCCTTAACCTCTAAACCTCTTGGGTATTAATAGTGACTTTGACTGCTATGGTCAGGTTTTGAGTCACCAATCCACCTACCAACGTGTGTTTTTGGACTGAGGGAGGAAACCGGAGCACCCGGAGGAAACCCACACAGACACAGGGAGAACACACCACACTCCTCACAGACAGTCACCCGGAGGAATCCCACGCAGACACAGGGAGAACACACCACACTCCTCACAGACAGTCACCCGGAGGAAACCCACGCAGACACAGGGAGAACACACCACACTCCTCACAGACAGTCACCCGGAGGAAACCCACGCAGACACAGGGAGAACACACCTCACAAACAGTCACCCAGAGCGGGAATTGAACCCACAACCTCTAGATCCCTGGAGCTGTGTGACTGCAACACTACCTGCTGCACCACTGTGCCGCCACTAACAACCAGTTCTGTTCATTTGTTTAGTAGGCAATCACACTGGCTGATGGATAGGGCAGAGTGTGTGCTATCCTACACATTCTGAAAGAGTAAAGCCTTCTGTAAAGACTCCCCGTCTCAGAGGGCAGGGGCTTCAACAGGGATTGATGATGGGGTACATGCTTCAACATCTGCACCAAGCAAATTAAACAACTGCACAGTTTTGTAATTGCTCTCACACATAATTAATTACATTTATATTGAATTTACATACTGCATCAGTGGAGTCTGCGATTCTGAATATTGTATTAGGGCATTTGTGATGTGGAACTGAAGGTTGCGAAGTAAAGAATGGTGCTGGCTTCTGTCAAAAAAGGACAATGAGCACAACAATAACTTCTCAGCAAATTCCAAAAAAATATCTTCGTACTGAGGACGATTTCTAAGAGTTAAAAAGCCCCTCGCTGAAAAAAGCCTGAGTCACAGAGCTGTCAATTCTCCCCGCTGTCAGACGACTGTGTGTGAAGTAGAATAAAGGAACTCTGGACTCTGACGGCAGAGCAGGTCGCGGCGGCTGGGTCCATGTGAGACAGAGATGAGGCACTGTTAAAAGGCCTTGTGGGTAGATGAGTCAGAGAAGAAGGAAAAAGAGCAGGGTGTGCCATTCAGCAAGGGCGATGGCAAGTTCAAAGTGACATCAAAAGATGACAAGGATGAGAGTATGCAATACTGCATCATCAGCGCTGCACACTTCAGGCACCCAGGCCTTAACAAGAACTCCGGGGGACGAAAACTTGCAAGCTCGAATGTGCAACACCAATAAGACCTTTAAAAGGGGAGTGGATTGATTTCATATTTAAATGCTTTAAAAATAACAGTCCTTCAGAATGCTTTAAACTATCAAAAGAATCAGAAGTTTATGGCCGCTAAGAGTCTATGTCATAACCAGTGCTGGTGATGCTTCCTAATGCTGGAAATACTGTTTTACCACATTTCCAAAGATAGATATTCGCCTCACACAGTTACCTCCCAGAGAGACGGTTCAGACTGGTGTTGTGTTCTCATACTGGTGTTAAAAGAAGTGTCTCTCCACAGTTTGTGAGACCACTGGAGGGACGCAGCTACATGCACATTACCAGGGTGACTGCATACGCTTAAAATTCGTAAGGATCTATAGTGCACTTTGTTTGACTCGTATTAAAGGTAGAAACAGTCTTGTGCATATGATTGCCCATAAATAATATATGTAAAATTATCAGTGGCATATGAGAGCTCTTCAAAGTGGGACGACACACCACAGCTTCTCTAAAGTTAAAGGCGAAGTTCTTGATTATTCTTGAACACTTGCTCACTAATTTGCATACTCTGACAGGTTATTCTACTGTATTGTGAAGGCATGTCATCCGAGCCTATAGCAGAGTTGAACCTGAGGGATAATCTGTGTATTTCATGACTCTAAATTAATACGATTCTATCCTTTATACATTAACAGTCAGTAATCTGAGGGACCTGGCTTTCAAGACTTGATGCCTACACCCCCTGACATCCCTGTAACCCCTAACTCAGTTGTTTAAACAACCATTCACTGAATGACTCTTAAGGAAACCTCCTAGGGTTTTTTTTTAATGGCATCAATCCAAAAGGTCCTTTACTGACAGCAATATTTTAATATTTCAATTTTAATAATATATTTCCAGGTCTAGCTTACGTTCCTGCACTGCTGCACACGGGGCCTTTTCCCCACCGCTGGGCTGAGATAATTATCCACTCACAGTCCTAACTGCCAGCCCAGTGACAGCGGGGCTTATTTCATTATATGTCGTTTCTAAGCTTAAGACAGATCTAAAGATAAGACTAGTGCTGTCACCGGAATATCCGTGTATTTCATAACCCCCTATTATTATTTTACACTGACACTGTTATTGGAACTCCAATTCAGAAAATGCAATTCAGGCTTGATGGTGCGCACACACACACACACACACACACACACACACACACACACACACACACACACACACACACACAACGGCCCTGTGATTATTTGGGATGAGTAATGGTAGCGCCAAGGGGATACCTTCAATCACCGGAGCCATGGGAGCTCAATCTGGAGCCTAAGCCGCAGATTACCGTGCCCTTTTCATCTCGCCACTAATACGCACTATTCACATGACTTAGAGGAAATGAGAGAGCTGCTGCCAGGCCAAGATATGTGAGTGTGTAAGTGAATCTGTGTGTGTGTGTGTGTGGAGATGCCACACACTCTGAGCATCTCTGTACTCACTAGACCATTAAAGAGTCTTTGAGAGTTGCTCGAGAGTCGGTGCAGACAGGGAAAAGGCTGTGTGCGGTTTTCTGCCCTCTGCTAAAGGACCATGTGAACCCTCCATCTTCTGCCAGCTCCTTCCCTCACAAAGCTGCCTCTGTCCTCTCGGCCTTATCTGGTCAGCACAAAGAGCCCGTCTGACAGCCAGAGCAGAGCGGTGCAAAGCCTCGGCTTCTGAGACACTCTGAGACGCCAGAGAGAGCGCTTTGAGTCAGGACGTGTCGGGTTAAAACTCGCTGGTGCTCAGTCTAATGATGTAAGTGAATGTCTGGATGACCCTACACAGAAAAATGCAGCAACGATCAAGTGAAAGCACCATCTTCCAAAGCAATATTTTAACAATTCTATGCTGTTAGAATATTCCACTGTTTTCACTATTCGTGTATTTCCAATGTCCGTATTTGTGATGATGTAATACATTACTGACATCATTTACACTACATTTCTGTTCAAATTTCCACTATTTTTTAAGGTGAACTTAAGGATAACATTTATAGTACTATATTCAGTACTGTCCAGCACCCTCCAAATATTTAATTCAAGGAGGTGATGGGTGGGGGGCAGTATTCATTTCTTTAATGGAAACTATGATCACAAATATTCCCCGGTTTATGACCTATTTTTCACAACAAAACCTAGTCGAGAGCTAAATAAAAACAATTATTTGAAGACGAGAATTAAGACAAAATATCTAGCACTTTTCGTCAATGAAAAACTGTGAAAGACAAAGGAAATAAATTACCCGTTATTTCTGATTTGGAAACCAAAAAAAAAACGCAAAACAAAAAACAAATCAGCCAAGTGCTCCGTCTGTGTGTTGTTGTTGATTCCCGCAGAATCAATTCTTCAAGCGTCTTTGAGTCACTCGTAACAAACAGTTGGCCAATGATTCACAGAGTTGAAAATCTAGGAGTCGAGCCAGTCTTGGTTCACAGCACACTTTGAATGTAAAAGGTGCCATATTCCTTTTAGATTTCTAGGTATTATTTAAATTTTAAGCTGTTGCTGGAAAACATTAATAAATAATACTTTAAAAAAATAGTAAAGCCTTTAAAAGATGTGACTACCAATTCATTCATTTATTATCTGTAACCCTTATCCAGTTCTGGGTCACGGTGGGTCCAAAGCCTACCTGGAATCATTGGGCACAAGGCGGGAACACACCCTGGAGGGGTCGCCAGTCCTTCACAGGGCAACACACACACACACACCACACTCCTCACAGACAGTCACCCGGAGGAAACCCACGCAGACACAGAGAGAACACACCACACTCCTCACAGACAGTCACCCGGAGGAAACCCATGCAGACATAGGGAGAACACACCACACTCCTCACAGACAGTCACCTGGAGGAAACCCATGCAGACACAGGGAGAACACACCACACTTGTCACAGACAGTCACCTGGAGGAAACCCATGCAGACACAGGGAGAACACACCACACTCCTCACAGACAGTCACCTGGAGGAAACCCATGCAGACACAGGGAGAACACATCACACTTCTCACAGACAGTCACCCGGAGGAAACCCATGCAGACACAGGGAGAACACACCACACTTGTCACAGACAGTCACCCGGAGGAAACCCACGCAGACACAGGGAGAACACACCACACTTCTCACAGACAGTCACCCGGAGGAAACCCACGCAGACACAGGGAGAAAACACCACACTTCTCACAGACAGTCACCCGGAGGAAACCCAAGCAGACACAGGGAGAACACACCACACTTTTCACAGACAGTCACCCAGAGGAAACCCACGCAGACACAGAGAGAACACACCACACTCCTCACAGACAGTCACCCGGAGGAAACCCACGCAGGCACAGGGAGAACACACCACACTTCTCACAGACAGTCACCCGGAGGAAACCCAAGCAGACACAGGGAGAACACACCACACTTCTCACAGACAGTCACCCGGAGGAAACCCACGCAGACACAGGGAGAACACACCACACTCCTCACAGACAGTCACCCGGAGGAAACCCACGCAGACACAGGGAGAACACACCACACTTCTCACAGACAGTCACCCAGAGGAAACCCACGCAGACACAGGGAGAACACACCACACTCCTCACAGACAGTCACCCGGAGGAAACCCAAGCAGACACAGGGAGAACACACCACACTTCTCACAGACAGTCACCCAGAGGAAACCCACGCAGACACAGAGAGAACACACCACACTCCTCACAGACAGTCACCCGGAGGAAACCCACGCAGACACAGGGAGAACACACCACACTCCTCACAGACAGTCACCCGGACAGTCGCCCTGACTACCAATAATCATGTTTTATTTAACAGACTAAAACTAGACTAAAATATTCTTAGTTTTGTCCATTAAACTAACAATAATTAAATTTTTACATGGCACTAAAACTAATACACATTTTAGTCAAAAAACTAAGAAAAAAATGAAATCAAAATCACCTGCTAAAAATGAACACCTGTTGAGTGATGCTGTATTTCCAATCTCCAAAAGTTACATAGTGTACTTTCTGCAGTGCTGCACCTGGAGAAGCTACGACCATGGCTCTATTCTTCCTGTATTACAGGTCAGTGAAGCATCACAATGATTTTGAAGCTGTAATTTTAAGGTACGAATACTACCTATTGTTCCTTTAAAACCAATCAATGTAACTGACGTTTGTTCTGAATGGAAGGCCTGCAGTGTGTGTAAAGCACACAGGATCACATTCTGGTTTCAGGATCAACAGAACTTGACACTGAAAGTGATCTACTCGCTGCTGTCGTGCTGCTGTTGCCTTCTTTACCTGAGGGCTGGAGGTAGTGTTAATGAGTGTTTACAATGTGGCAACATAGAGATATCGATAATTCAACAAATTCAAAGTTCTATAAACTCGAGCAGTAATTCTGCAGCGCTGGACTCAGTCGTTCACTTGAAGAGAGTCGTTCACACTGAGTGAAACTTTGCTTTCTTTACCTTTGGAAAAAAAAAGCCTACAATTCAAAATCTGATGGAAACGGCTCAGACAATGTGTGTGCTGTACGTATTAAAGCTTTACCCAGCATTCTGCAGCCAGCAAATAACTGTAGCATCTTTCTTCACTTTTGTGCTCTATCCTTGGGCTTTCTGAGGCACAAAGCATTGTCTAGGCCACGTATCAATCACACATATCACTGCATCGCTTCAAAACGAATGGCTTCACTGTCCAATAATTCTGAATGGCTCTGGCAATCCAATCATAAAACAGCCCTCCCTTTATTTGGGGCCCATCCATGAGAGTCATTCCTCTTAGTGTCCTGCACAATGGGCAATACTCTAAACCTTTACCAAAGTGGTATGAGAAAGAGAGAGAGAGAGAGAGAGAGAGCGAGAGAGCAAGAGAGAGAGAGAGAGAGAGCAAGAGAGAGAGAGCGAGAGAGCAAGAAAGAGAGAGAGAGCAAGATAGAGAGAAAGAGAGAGTAAAATCCCAATCCCCAGGTGAGAAGAATCCATTAGACTTAATTACAGGACCCTTTACTCCTATTTATTGGCCCCAATATCCCAATGAGGGGGGATAAAAAAAGAAGAATTCAAGCTTTATGGAAAATAATAATAAATTTAATTAAGTGTGAGTGAACTGTGCTGAAATTCATGCTGCTGTACAAGATAATCCGCTTTCCCTGAAAGTATTTCCAAACAGGATTAGTTGTGGAATTGGGATCAGGCTGGAGTTGAGGAAAGAGAGAGAGAGAGAGAGAGAGAGAGAGAGAGAGAGACCTTTATTTCCCTGGTGAAGACCAGACTCATCCCTGTAGATGCTACATTTAAGAAGCAGCCATAGGCTACAATACAAAGACCAATTCATTCCCAAGCCGTTCCCAGCTTAAGTGTTATATAAAGCCTGCTGTGTTGATATCAGTCTTAACACTGAGTTTTGTGATGCATCAGATTTAGTAGTTGTCTGAAGTGTCCGCCCTTCTCCTGATGTTGCAACCAAGGAGCATGTTCCCATGTAAATGAGCTGAAAAAACAAGAATAAAAACAATGGAATAGTCTGGAAATTCCTCTTAAACAATGTGCAGATCCTGTTTGTTTAGGAAGTAATGTGCACATTGAGGATAGGGAAGTGCTGGAGCATCTTACAATGTCCCTCACAGATTGATAAATCCATGATGAGCTCTCGCTTAGCTGAACATATGTGTGCTTATAGGTCCTTTATTTGCTACACAAAATATGGAAATTTCTTTTTTAATTCATCCGAGAACTTACATTTATGTTTCGGCATAGCTCCTCGAGATGAGGGTAGGTACATGAGCTTTGCCTGAGGTAAACAAGGACTACTGACGTGCAGACTGACCAATTAAATGTTTACAGAGAAGGTTATCGACCAATAACGGTAGCTCTACAGTCAGACCGTCCAATCAGAAGATTTTAGGCTTCTTCACCACGCCCCCTTCTCACTCAAGCGAACCAATCGGAGTAGGGGAGGGCGGGACTAGTTTGTGAACGAAACTTCTCGAAGTTCTATGTAAGCTCTAGAAAAACAAAATCCCGGACGTTTGTGAAATTCCGCCCGGACATTTTTTTTAGTCTAAAAAAGAGGATATGTCCGGGTAAAAGAGGACGTCTGGTCACCCTAGGCACTGTATACATTAAATGTATTATTATTATTATTATAAATCCGCCATCCTTCTGCCACAATACATGTGAGCACTCTTGAGCACCAAGGTTGCCAAGAACGATGTATAAAAGCCCAAAGAAAATAGTATTTTCTTGTTCTTCTATACCCTGAACCATATTCCTTGATCTCAGAGCTTGGTTGTTATGGTCAGAGCTCTCTCGCCCCTGGTCTCTTCCTCGAAATAATGGCAGGATGTGCTGTTTATTCAATTAAACGCAAAATTATACACATGCAGCCTGAGTAAAATACACAAAGCTGGTAGTTACAATCTGTAGGGCGTCATTATGGTCAAAACAATGCTACCCAGCAGTGCTTCCATTGTAGCTTACACTACTTGCACTAACCACCAAGTATGAAGCTAAAATACAATACTGTCGAGGCTGAAAATGGCAGAAACGCCTCAAATTGCTGGCACTCAAGTAGGATTGGACTCCCATAAAAGAGCTTTTCGCTCCCAGTGTGTTGCTATTTAGTTCTCTCACAGAGACCCAGGTGGCAGCCATCATTATGGAGTGCTGCGAAACAGCGTGTTCCATCAGTGTAACCTGTGATTTCCAATTACAATGCCATATTAATCCCAATCAATGCCCAGGTGGTCGTTCTGATTAGCCACATTATATGAGCTTGCATAGAGCCATCTGCTGGTCTCTAGTCCTGGTGCAACTCAATTGCAGAGGTCCAGTCATGGTGGAATGAGGTGGACGAGTTTATTTATCAGCGTTCTATTCTGGACTGCAGTGAGATCAGGGCGCAGTTCAGACAGATGCTCTTAAAATTTTATGATATCTTGTGTAATTTTAGAACTGCAGTTATTCTCTCTTTACCTGAGCATTAGGCTCATCGTAGTGCACGATATATTTTTTTTTTCCGGGTGACTGTCTGTGAGGAGTGTGGTGTGTTCTCCCTGTGTCTGCGTGGGTTTCCTCCGGGTGACTGTCTGTGAGGAGTGTGGTGTGTTCTCCCTGTGTCTGCGTGGGTTTCCTCTGGGTGACTGTCTCTGAGGAGTGTGGTGTGTTCTCTCTGTGTCTGCGTGGGTTTCCTCCGGGTGACTGTCTGTGAGAAGTGTGGTGTGTTCTCCCTGTGTCTGCGTGGGTTTCCTCCGGGTGACTGTCTGTGAGGAGTGTGGTGTGTTCTCTCTGTGTCTGCGTGGGTTTCCTCTGGGTGACTGTCTGTGAGGAGTGTGGTGTGTTCTCCCTGTGTCCGCGTGGGTTTCCTCCGGGTGACTGTCTGTGAGAAGTGTGGTGTGTTCTCTGTGTCTGCGTGGGTTTCCTCCGGGTGACTGTCTGTGAGGAGTGTGGTGTGTTCTCTCTGTGTCTGCGTGGGTTTCCTCCAGGTGCTCCAGTTTCCTCCCACAGTCCAAAAACACACGTTGGTAGGTGGATTGGCGACTCTAAAGTGTCCGTAGGTGTTTGAGTGAATGTGTGTGTGTCTGTGTTGCCCTGTGAAGGACTGGCACCCCCTCCAGGATGTATTCCCGCCTTGCGCCCGATGATTCCAGGTAGGCTCTGGACCCACCCCAGTAAACAATTAGTCGTTGATTCAACGTTGAAATAACGTAATGACTGCTGTCTAATCAATGTTCTCTTAAGGTTGAAAATGAAAGTTGAAAAGACGTCCAAACACAGACATTGAAAAGACGACTATTAGACGTATTTCGGACGTCCATTGACGTTATTAATTGGTCCCGAAATAAATTACTTGTATAAAACGCGTTTTGGACGTCCACTGACGTTATCGATTGGTCACCACTTAACTTATTAAGATGGATTTTGGACGTCTGTTGACGTTTAAAATATGTCCTTGACGGACAGACTACTTTTAGATCTATTTTGAACGTCCAGGGACGTTACTTGTTTACTGGGACCGCGACCCTGAACTGGATAAGGGTTACAGATAATGAATGAATGAATGACTGTCCTCAAGTCAGTGTTTCACATGCTACACCTTTCCCTGGGATTGTAATCAAAATACCACAAGGATCAAATACCACAGCAGCGCCCTACCCTGTCTAAACAGCCCTGTTCAGAACCAATGTTTTCAGGACCTGTTCCTTTAAGTAAGTAAGCCACAGCTCAGTTCAGCGTGAAAGCCCAGGAGTGAGGGGTGAGGAGCAGATACTCTGGATTTTAACCTATATCCACTCAGTTCTGCTTCTTCCCCCGTTCTCATTTTCTCAATATTTAATCAGTACTATTGTTTCTCCACATGAGTCGTGTTTGGATTGCTGTTTAACCTCGTCTCTGTGCTCTCACATCAACACGGGTCCAGTGCTGTGATTGGAGAGACTCAGTTCTGCAAGGACGCAGAACAATTCAAAATTCTCTGCACTCTGTAGGAATCAGCCCAATATCAGAAGGACCCGTTTTAACCCAGGGTTTTCTGGCTTAAATCATTGGTACGCTACATGACTTTTAAATTTGTATCAGGTTATAAACAGAATTGGCATCACTACACAAATGTTTTTTTTTTTTACTTTCTTTTTTATAGAGACAGGGAAAAATATCACACACCGAACGACTGGGAACTCCAAGCTACAGCTCAAACGAACCAAACATGCCCGCAAACATGACTCCCGTTACCTAGGAGACGCAGATGAAAACATGGGAGTGCAACTCACTGCTGTTTTTGTTTGCATTGCAACTTATGTAGAATCAAAAAGAATAAAAAAAAACACCTTTGGGTGACTGTGACTAAGAATACCTGGTCACATGACCTCCATAAGCTGCAGAGAGAGTACACTGTGTAGAACAGCACACACTGGATACAACAGTCCACCAATAATGTCTGTAAATGTCCACTATGTTGTAAAACTAATATGTCTAGCACTATGCGATGTCTCATAGTTTTCTAAGGTTTGACAGTTTTACAGTCTTAAGTGGCTGTGGAATATTGGTAGGCAGAAGATAGAGCTGGTTTTCAGGCAAATGCCACTTCCTGTGTTTACTTTTTGACTCATTGGCTGTTGACAGGACCAGTTCAGACTTGAGTTGGTGAAGGGTTTACACTATGAGGCTACATCCAAAATAGAGCTTTAACCCTCTAGAGTTGAAGAACCCGCCGGTGCATCAAATACGACCTTTCTCGATGTTTCTATTAATATCTTAGCGATAGCACAGCGCAGAAATACAGTTCAAACACTCTGTGAATGTGCAGAAACTGCTCTTTCAATCACATGTTATCACAAGACTTCACCTTACATCCAGAGTTATCAGCCCATGAATAAGCTTGAGACACGCCTCCTCCGCTTCTCGCCGTGTCTAACTGGTGGATTCGCTCGTTTTTAAGACTCTGATAAAACTATTTTAATCACCAAAACAGTTCATCCACACGAGGAAAGGGGTGTTTTCACAAGAAATATAAAGAGTTTCTAAAATCGGATTTAAGTTTTTCAGGGTTAGAGACAGGTTATCTCTTCATAAAATGGTCTAGGTCACATGGGCGTCTCTTAACGAGAGAGCTGAGATTGTTCTGAACTGATTGGGCTGTTTAATTCCTCAGTTGGTGCGTTGGTGGACTGCACATACTACAGTTAATGTGCACATGCACTGAAGATTTTATTTAAGTTTTTAAGAATGGTGAGATATTGCTTAGAGTGACTCCTTCTTCTATCACCTACAGATAACAGCCAGAAAGTCCAGATTTGTCAGAGTAACAATGGACAACTATTTTTAAATGACTACAATAATAAAGAACCAGTCAACATCCTAAGTTTAGATGCACGGATACCTATTCCATAGTTAAACCTATCTGTCATTGAATCCTATCAAAAGGAATGTGAAATCAACTTCCTGTGATTCTGGACGACTCTGGCATTCCAAACAAAGTGTCTTCCCCTCCATTCAGGGCTTTGAGAGGCAAGGAATGCACGATAATACACAATAATAGTGCACAACAGCTGTTTAATTTATTCTTGAACTTTAGATATTTAAGCCAAACAAGTACATTCTGTTTATGCCAAAGTATGAGTCGTCCTGGGATACGGAGAGAATACTTATGACAAAGGCCCAGAATTCCTTCATACATTACCCAGTGGAGGTGTAAATATCCTTCAAATTAAAGCTGATATTTTAAAATGCAGATTAACTACATTAAAAACCTTGACTGTCGACTGAATTTTATGGTTTTATCGAGAGGATATTTCAAGGCCATTTGGTACCACACTGACATCTGCAGATGGCTACAGAACCAAACTAAAACAGACTCAAAAATAATGATGAATAAATAAATAAATAAAAATGGCAAAAAAATCTCTGATTATATAACTGGATATACTCATGTTAGCATTATTTTAATAGCTAGCTATTGTCAAATACTGCTCACCATGGAGTTTTGGCATCACCATACAAGGCTTGCCTGGGCCAAGGCAGGCTCTATGTAATGCAGGCCTTGTGTAGCTAAGCTTCATCTATAAAAAGGTACAGGTTACCTTTCATGTTACTGCCAACAGGCACTGCTCCCACAACATCAAAACTCTAGCCAATACATTATTGTAGTGCTTAGCTGGCATTCATCAGGCAAAGTCAACTCAAAGCACAACCTGAAATCAGATTAGCTGACTGTTTATATTCTGCAGTCTAAACTCATCCCAGTAAGCACTAGGCAAAAACATAATGAGTTGTAGCTCTCCAATTGAGCCCTAGGCCCTTTTAAGCAACATCCATCCACAGTGCAGTGAAGGATCTCTAGAGGTCTATCTGAAGTGCACAGCTTCAACTTTAACTCATTTCAGAGCTTCTCTCAGTCAGAGCTTACCGTGATGGGCCAGGCAGCCAAGGCTATTGCGCTACACCAGTGTCAAAATACAAACCTGCAGGTTTAAATGTTTCGCATGTGAAACACTAATCATAATCTCACACTCTCAGACAGTCTTTTATTCCATTCTCAATTTGTCGTTACCCTCTCGATTTTAAAGATTCCCTTGTGCGCAAAGCTCTTTCTGCGATCGAGAGAATTTCCGACAGTTTGTGGGCGGGGTCAGGGCTGTTTCTCTCCTGGTTCTGTCAAACTGTGTATGACCCACCTGGTGGGAGAAGCCTTCTACAGAAAATCAAACATGGAGGACGGGCACCGTGGTCATTTGAGTTTCGTTTGAAAATGGGGAAAATGGAAAATAGGAGACTACTCAATGTCCAAAATTATTTTTTATTTTCCGAGCATGGTTCCGAGGCCCTGCCGTCTCTGTACAGTGAGGGCAGGTGGAGCACAAAGTAAACGTAGCTAGTGAACAGGAGTTGACTCCCAAACGAGTCTGGAATTAGGGATTGACTCTTGACCAATTATTCAGAGAGTCGAACCTCAGAGTCTCAGTTTTCTAATGATTTCTTGCAGCGAACATCTTTTCCACCTGTATATACTCCACATATTTCTATGATCTGAACCAGCTGTAAACAGTGGATTGTGAGCCTGTAGCGACTCCATGGCTTCAAACTTGGGAAAAGTAGCAGCTCTGTGAACTGTGAAGACTTTGCCCTAAAAGGTGGGCCATATAGAGTCTAAGAAGCAGGCAATCACAGAACCAGTAGACATCAGCCAATAGCAATTACTGAGAGAAATAGCCCTGACCCTGCCCCCAAACTCTCAAAGTGCAAGCATGGAAAATCTTCTCAAGCACAGAAAGATCCAGAGGGAAAAGAGCTCGCCACGTGAGGGAAACTTTAAAATCGAGGGTAAAAACCAAACGAAATGTTAAAACTTGCAAATTTATATTTTCCACCTGGGGTTTTTGCGCCCTCTATGTTTGACATTGATGTGACGACATACAAAACCCTGTGGTTTGTCCCAACTGACTCCCTGAGGCAGGACCCCTGGGGGAAGCAAGTAAACTGTAAATCTACAGGAGTTTCTCAGATTATACCCTGGGAGTGAGAAATCCAGAGTTGGCCAAAAACCGCAGAAGAGGGAAAAGACGCTCCCCGCCTGGTTCATTGCCATGGAGACGAGCAGGCAGGCAGGCGGAGAAGGAGATCGGGACAGGAGGGAAGACCTTGAGAGTCGTTTAGCTCAGGAAGCCAAACACACTAACGGCAGCTACTCTTAACGGGCAGAGTGGGGGGAAAGTGGAAACAAGAGGCTCGTCTAAAGGAATCTGCACATTTTTCAAAAGCTTTCACTTTCCAGCTCTTCACAGCAGGAGAAGAAATGCAGTTATGCAACGGTGCGCCACTGCCAGCGCCGCTTAGTTAATGCTCGATGACACAGATATCTGAGAGCTTCGACCCTTGTTGAGGTCTTGGAGAAAAACACAGAAATCTTGTTCACCCAGTTTCTTAGCCATGGCATTTTACATGAGAGAGGATTAGTAACACGACACACACCCTCTCACGGAAGTCGACAGCTTGGAGGGATATCAGATAAACAGTTTTACAACCAGCAAAGATGTCAGCGTTGCCTGAAGTTTGCTTCTTGAGGTCTGCACTATGAAGGTGATATAACTGAACAAGCACCTGATGCTAATGACAACTAATTAGCATCCCGCTAATTAGCATCGCACACTTCTTTCAAACTAATATCCATAAAATCAGGCAATTAGCAATAAAAATATCAATATCAATGTCTGAAGTCCAGAAATGATCTCTACTTTTGCCCTTTCTGCATGATTTGAAAGACACTAGTGGGCATTAAGTCCATTACTTGTTAGCTTCATTATCCTCACAGCCTTAGACACCAAAGTCTTGGCTGACCGACCGTATTAGGAGCAGAAATAAAACTGCGCAAATTTGATCCTTCCCCGAAACCATGGCTTTTCAAACCATCAGCACTTGATGTCTTACTTTTGGTACTACATGAGAATTAAGTAAGTGACAGAGTTTAACAACGGCACAGCAGAAAGAACACGAACTGCCAAAAATATCTCACCGACAGTTGAAGAAACACTATCAAGTTGAAGGAGAGGTAGAAAAAAAAAACAATTCTCTTTGGTGAACAGGCCTCATTACGGCTCAGCTTTGTTGCTTCTTGCTCTTTGACAACCGAACGCCTTTATTTCCCTAGCATTCCTGAGGGGACTGGGCTGACATGTAAGATATAATGGGGATGATAAAAACAAACAGTGAACAGCAGCCCTAGCACTAATAACCATCCATACCTCTGATCTATACCTCTGCTTGCTGCTATTAATAACTGCTGCTCTACACTCCCAAGGACCGTCGAGATAAATAAATAAATAAGAGAGAAAAAAACCACGTGTCACCAGTCAGCAGTGTGTATCACGTCATTAGAATGAAGAAGAAGAAGCAGAGTCAAGGCCTAGTGCCATGCCCACAAAGGAGCTCGTCTGTGTTTGTCACACTGCAGCGAATGCATTACTGTGAAGCGTTCCAGCTCCAGTGTTGAAACTGCCTCTGTAGAAAGGCTTACTCTACAAAATCCTATTTAAAAAAATGTTCTTTGAAAAATGTACACAGTTGTCTCTCACATGGTCAATGAGGGAAAACATGACCTCTTTAAGCTTACTTCATTTTTTAGATGGGTGCTACACGGCTAATGTAGCTAACAACCAGTGAAAACATTAACATTAAAAATGTCAAAATGCAAAATGAAGATGTCCTTGCCTCTTAACACCTGTAGTGCGTTTAACAGACAAACAATTTCATCACCAGGCGACATATATTTGACTTTAGCTTGTTTACTCACTGGAACTACAAGGCTACGACCGATTAAAGACTTGACGTCTTGCAATTAAAAAGATAAACAAACAATCCATTAAATTACAGCAAATTTTGGCTCTAAAATGGCTGAGTGACAGCAGCACGGTGGTGCAGCAGGTTAGTGTCGCAGTCACACAGCTCCAGGGATCTGGAGGTTGTGGGTTCGATTCCCGCTCCGGGTGACTGTCTGTGAGGAGTGTGGTGTGTTCTCCCTGTGTCTGCGTGGGTTTCCTCAGGGTGACTGTCTGTGAGGAATGTGGTGTGTTCTCCCTGTGTCTGCGTGGGTTTCCTCCAGGTGACTGTCGGTGAGGAGTGTGGTGTGTTCTCCCTGTGTCTGTGTGGGTTTCCCCCGGGTGACTGTCTGTGAGGAGTGTGGTGTGTTCTCCCTGTGTCTGTGTGGGTTTCCTCCAGGTGACTGGCTGTGAGGAATGTGGTGTGTTCTCCCTGTGTCTGCGTGGGTTTCCTCCGGGTGACTGTCTGTGAGGAGTGTGGTGTGTTCTCCCTGTGTCTGCGTGGGTTTCCTCAGGGTGACTGTCTGTAAAGAGTGTGGTGTGTTCTCCCTGTGTCTGTGTGGCTTTCCTCCGGGGGACTGTGAGGAGTGTGGTGTGTTCTCCCTGTGTCTGCGTGGGTTTCCTCCGGGTGACTGTCTGTGAGGAGTGTATTGTGTTCTCCCTGTGTCCATGTGGGTTTCCACCGGGTGACTGTCTGTGAGGAGTGTGGTGTGTTCTCCCGGTGTCCATGTGGGTTTCCTCCGAGTGACTGTCTGTGAGGAGTGTGGTGTGTTCTCCCTGTGTCCATGTGGGTTTCCTCCGGGTGACTGTCTGTGAGGAGTGTGGTGTGTTCTCACTGTGTCTGCATGGGTTTCCTCCGGGTGACTGTCTGTGAGGAGTGTGGTGTGTTCTCCCTGTGTCTGTGTGGGTTTCCTCCCACAGTCCATGAACACATGTTGGTAAGTGGATTGGCGACTTAACAGTGTTCGTAGGTGTGAATGTGTGTGAGTTGTGTGTTGCCCTGTGAAGGACTGGTGCCCCCTCCAGGGTGTATTGCGCCCAATGATTCCAGGTAGGCTCCTGACCCACCGTGACCCTGAACTGGATAAGCGGCTACAGATAATGGATGGATGGATGGCTCAGTGACATACTTTTGTTTTTTTGTTTGTTTTTGAGGGAGGTGTTATCCAGTTTCAGAAAATTAAGTGTTTTGTTTTTTTATGTAATCTGATGTTTAATATGTTAATATCAAAGAAATGATGCATTCAATTTTGCAGAAAAGCTTATTTATATTATTTAATTTGTTTTTATCGACACAGCTGTATATTACATTTAAAATAGACTGCAGTTGAAGACTTTAAAACAATGTTACATATCCTTCAATATGACAAACAAAACGTTTTTTAAATTAATAAACAACTCCACATAGCTTCAGGCGTGCACTTTGTGTGATGCGATTCATTAATCTGAAGTTTTTATTACTTGTTAACTACATTTGCTTTGTAGCTCCAGGGTAAACCTATAGTAGCACTCTTCAGACATCAATCATTGCCTTGGCTGAGTGACAAAATTTAAGGTACAGTGTGGGGGAATGTAGCTGGCGTAATGCAGGGAATAACGCCACTGATTTCTCCACAGAAGACTGTTCAGGTAAGCCTACTACCACCCTGCACCAATAAGAGTCCCTGGGCAAGACCCCTAACACTACACTCATCTACATCAGAAACAGGATTGATTGACTGATTGATGTACATCACTCCTGTAAAACCTTCTGGATGTTTTTGGTTCATAATCTTAGTCTAAAGCTGGTCAACTTCTGAAGCCCTTCCCTCAATAGCAGACATCAGCCTTGGCCTGTTGCATTCTATTCAGACCGAAGCAGACAGCTGGAGGCAATGGGGTTTAAACTGCGCAGTTGTATGCCATCGGTGTCTCTTTTTACCCTAGAGCCACACCATCCTGCCATTTAACTCTGACTGCCCTGCAGCACACCAGACAAAGACAACACTCTGGCTTAGGCTGCAGATTACTGGACAAAGAGAAGGAAACATCTCAAATGAGAGGTGACTAATGACACATTCACTTGCTAGTCCACTTCAGATTTGGAGTATTTTGACACTATCCTTTTCAGAGGCTGTATGAAGGACACTTGAAAATGAGAATAGTTTTTTTTCTATGAGCAGTGTATACATTAGAGGCATTTTTACCCCCTCCAGCTGGAAACACCACATAGCATTATGCTCATACATTTTTTTGAATGTACACTGAACAAGCTCAGTGGCCTATTTTGACTGGCACTGATGACAGTTTGAGTTTTTTCTTGAGTAAGCGTAGCCACCCTGCACCGATAAAAGTAATAAAAGGGGTTATCGTTGTATAACCCATCTCAGACATGCACGGAACCCCAGAACCTTTGCAGACTTTATCTGGAGGAAGCTGTGTGTGTGAACTGCAGTGCCCAGAGCCTTGGTACTGGACATTACCCAGACCTTATCCTGCCAGCCCCTAGTACAAAATCCACCAATGGGAGAACAGAGCAGGTAATGTTTCAGAGAATTCATAACGTGCCTCCTCAAAAAGTTTCTCTTTTAAACTATTCCAATGGGGTTTCATTGGTTTTATTATTTTATTAACATGGTTTTGCCTAAAGCTTAAATACCAGAGGCTACTATAGAGTTAATTAACCAAGAGGATGTGTCCATAGGTGTGTTCACAGAGGCTGTAGAGGAGATTTTAAACATGACTTAAAAGCATCATGTATCTTTACACTTATATAGCGCCTTTCTAGACACCCAAGGACGCTTTTACAATCCACACTGCTCAGAACACTCAGAACACTCAATCCACACACACACACACACACTGGTGAGAAGCGGCAGCCAACCCCACACAGCGTACTCTCGACCAGGAATGACCGTCCACCTGGAGGACTGCATCGGACACTAGGGTTTAACCCAGGACAGAGCGCCAATCCATATCTGGGCACACACACATTCACTCACACAAACATTGGACATTGGAGAAGCCAGTTCACCTACCCTCCATGTTTTTGGACTGTGGGAGGAAACTGGAGCCCCCGGAGGAAACCCACGCAGACACAGGGAGAACATGGAAACTCCACCCAGATGGGACTTGAACCCAAGATCCCAGCGCTGAGAGGCGAACGTACTCACCACTAAGCCACCGTGCCACCCAAATCATGTGTAAAATATCTGGGGCTCTTAGATGTAAGGTGCCTGAGCCACCCAAGGCCAAGAGTCCACAGGGGCACAGTCAGTCAGCCTCCCTCTGCCCTCGTCACAAACACAGTGCTAGCGTGTTAGCTGGAGTAACAGTTAACATACTCCTCCAAGCATGTTGACGAAATGCCAAAGGCCTTGTGCATGCAGCACTTTGAAAAGAAACAGCAGTTTTCATCCAATTGCAAAAGTCGAAGCCAAAAAAGTCCAATTTGAATTGGTGACGACTGAATGAGAGAGAATACAGAGTAAAATATTAATAAAAATACATCAGCGGTAGTCATAGGCCAATGAAGGGTCAATTTAGCATGAACATCCATCGTGGCTGTTTACACACAGAAGAAAATGAATCCAGCGTGCCAGCGTGATGTGAGTCATATCTGTCTCGCTTTAGTGCTGTAGATGCAAAGCATTTGCAGTCACGCAGGATATGAAGAGGACCTACAATTTATAGCACACACACACACACACGCAGAAAAAGGCAAGAAAAACGAGAACATTCATTTGAGGTTGTATAAAGAATAAATAATTGCATTTCCACTTGAAGCACTTTGTAGTGAACATGGCTTCCCTGTAGAGTGCTTCTGACTATGAACAATAAAAGGACAACAAAGAAACGTCCAAAAGAGCAGAACAAATCCAGAGTCTTCATTATAAATCAGCAAACCCAGAAATAACACGCCGCATATTGAAAAAGAAATAAATAAAACAATTCAGTGTTATTCAGTTTTTTTTTCCCGCTGAAATCTGGAAGATTGGCATCTCACGGCTGAGGAACCGGCGGCGCATTAAGATTTATGAAAATATTAGGTACAGCCTGTATTATATTATATTTTCACCCTGAATCACAATCTAGCAGAAAAAAACAGAGCCCTACACTCTAGGTTTGAACCTCATTTGTGCCATACGCTATGTGAGTTTTATTTGCACATACAGTTTGCATAAGCTCCAGAGAAAGGCACTGCAGACAGAACAGGATGCTCTAGAGACTCAGTATTAATACCCTTACATTTCAGGACAAATACTGAAAACTTTAATAAATATGGTCCTTTCAGGACCTTGTAGCTCCAATTATACACTTTACCATTCAGTCAATACAATCTGTTTCAAGAAGGATATTACAAAAATATAACAATAGCAATACTTCAAGGCATTTTCACAAAACACAGTACGCATCATGTGATTTAGACCCACATTCCAAGGTCACATCTGGCCCCGTGAGACCAGCATATCTATTAGCTCACAGATGTTAAACACAGATGTTGTGTTTAAAGAGTTTTTTTTTGTTGCACAGAAGTGACTGGACTTTGATACCCATCCCCATGGTAACTCGACAACAATAAATATTGTCACTTCGCTTATTGTTCCGTCCATATGGCATATCATTAAAATGAACACACTATGTAAATTAGGAGAATAATATTTGCATATAGGTTTGAATCCAACTATTTTAAGGTCTGCACATTGTGGACAGGTATTCAGTTGTGCGCACACATGAAACAAGAAATAAAACAAGCTGCTCTGACACAGCGGTAAAGCACCCCCCAGCAGGCCTTTGGAGTAGTGGAACTGCGATCTCTGGTATTTTCCATTCAGTACTTTTGGGATGAATTGGAGTAGGGCTGTGGTGCCTAAACCTTTTCCGGGGTGTCCCCTTATGTAGATGAGGATGTTTTTGAGGCCTCCTACCAGTGGCATAACAAGAAATGGATTTTTGCCTTGGCAAAAGTGTGTGGGCACAATTATTGGTTGTAAAATAATTAACAAATGCTAACCTTAGGAGTGTGGAGGAACTCCGCATTCTCATCGCGATCACGTCCCGCTGCGATCCAGCTCTGAATCTGACTCGCGGAAATGTGTGTTTGTATGGAGCTGTCTGAAAGGAGAATGGGTCCGTGCACGTGAACTTGTACGTGGTGGATTAGATCTGTGTGATTGGGTGGAACTTGGTAATTTACCAAACACAATAATACTTAACTATACTTGGCTTATACTTGTACTTAATATTTCGATCCCGCTACACTTACAAAAATGATTATTAATTATCGTATACTTATTTTAATAAAGCCTTGTGCGTGAAGTATATTTGGCTTGTAGTATGGTGTGGAATAGATATTACAGGGGTGGAACTGAACCTGAATGACACTGATGGTGTTATCAACTTACACAGGAACACAAACAATTGCTGATTTGTTTGTCAATGTTCTTGCTAGGTTTGAGCAACATGATTTCAGGTCCAAAATGTAATTAGACAACAGACCAGACCTACTAAAACTTTGTCATTTTTACTTCGAGAAAACTTCGCTTCATCATAACTTGTAGTTCACTAAGTGAGCCCCCATCCACTGGTGGCGCTGTTTCCCTGCATACACTCAAACTAATACACTAATTAAAGAAAAGAAGAGCTATGCATTAAACAAACTCTGCAGTTAAATCTTTAGGTTAAGCTTAGAGTTAGGGTTAGATTTAAGCTTAGAGTTAGGGTTAGGTTTAAATTTAGAGTTAGGATTAGGTTTAAGTTTACAGCTAGGGTTAGGAAAAGGTTTAAAAATGACTACTTACTACTTTTACACCTAATGTATATAGACTAAGAATTGGGTCAGTTTAGTCCCAAGAAACTTTGAAACAGTACAGGGTTATGTCAGTCCCAAGTTACGGTGTTTTTCGAGGTTACGACACATCTCCCATTTACTGTATACAGCCTTGTTTTGACTTAAGTGGTTTTGAGTCGTAAACGTCGTAACGCGAACTTCATGTGTGGTGTGCGCGGCGGAAGAATACACGGTTACGCGTCTCGGGACCGAGGAGGATAGGTGTTAGGATAGGATAAGTGCTTACAGTATGTTATTTACGTACAGTACGTACGTATGTTCCGACTTACACCGAAAATCGGTTTGCGATGCAAACATAGGAACAGATCAACGTCGTAAGTCGAGGACCCCCTGTAAACTATTAAAACAGTGATGCATACTTTCTGTATAGTGTACAATTGGGAAATATCCCCATCAAATCCTCACTAAAATATTCCATCATCTAGCGAAAGCCCTTCCATTTGAGTAGTGGCTGCAACAACATGGAGAGGAATCTATTACCACTCGTCATTTCAGAAGACGTTTTGGATGATGCCCCCAATCTATCGCAACAACAGCAATGAAGGATGGAGGGATGTAGAAAGTGAGAGATCCAGAGCTGCTGCAGTCGTCTGTGTGTGTAATTGAGAAATGATAGACTCCTAATGTCTGTCGGGAGCAGCTCAAAACCATCATGGCACTCAAGATTACCATCTCAATGCCTTCTTAGCACTGTTTTTCACAAGAAGAGCCGGGACCCTTTCAAGCACCTGGCCCCTTGATAAGAGCTAGATGAAGATGGAAGGAGAAAAAGCAATCAAAAGAGTGAGGAAAATCAATCCGATTGCATTTTGAGGTGCTGCTATTCCAGGCCACTGCTGACAGGCACCTCAATAAGAGGTGATTAATACTAACAATGGCGTCTCGGAGAGGCGTCTTTGTGTCCCTGCGAACGAGCTCAAAGGCCTCGCCTCACAGCCACTATCACCACTAAGCTCAGAGCTGGTTTCTCCCTCGTAAGTATTCTGTCTGAACTCGGAGCAATCTCACGTCATGGTTCCAGACCTGCCATGCGTATCAGAGAGCTGACTGCTACAATTACAGGTATGTGCTGAGCCCATCTGATTTTACTGGGCTGATAACCAGATAACAGGATAATATCACTGTCAGAGAGCGAGATAAAATGATGATGTAGACACAATTTACCCATTAATCGAATTTTAGACATTTTTCAGACTGATTTTTTTCTGATTTACCTCCATAGACATATTCTTCCACTGTAAGGAGATACAGATAAGCCAATAAGGAGCTACATACTACTGTTGTTTTGCCACCATTCACAGTGACGCACTAAAACCCCTAAGGGCTAATCTTGTCTGTATCTACCCTGGGCAGCACAGTGGCACAACAGCTAGTGTCACTACTACACATCTCCAGGATCTGTGTGATGAGTGACTGTTTGACACCCTGTGATGGACTGGCACTCTGTCCAGGGTGTGTTCCTGCAATGCATCCAATGACTGCAGGTAGGCTACAGACTCACCGTGACCCTGCTAAAGGACGTTGCCCTTTTCTCTAGACCAGATGGTAACCCTGAGGTTAGTTTCGAACTTGTCTGTGACGTTGGTAATGATTACAGAGCAACAGCAGTGGCATCCACAGTGAAGTGTTGGCTCTGAAGGGCTGGTTCAGCTCTTGGGTGATCGATTGCAGCGCTCCAAAGAGCGGCTCAGCCCTGTTCAGACAACAGACTGGTTCAGGTCAAGCGGTCTAGGCCCTAGCCGTGTACTGGCTATAGACTGACATCTTGTAGCCGCAGTGGAAGCCTGAGAAAGTCAGAGTTGATGGAGAACTTTGGTGCTAAAGAGGAAATCGTGTCTTTTTTTTAATCAAACTATCTTTAAGCACCTGGGGAAGCAGCATTCAGTCCTTCAAACCAGCAGGGTGCTGTACTGCCGAATGATCACAGGCCATGCTCTCTCTCTCTCGCTCTCTCTCAGCATGCTGTTTGTCGGCTTATTGTGTGGACTGCAGACCTGCTGCTGGGGTCTCTCGGGAACGACCACAGCGGGGGATGACACGAGTCCGGTCTGCCTTTGGAACAGCACCGAGCCACTCCCCGGAGAGGCGAGCTCAACCAGCCATGAACTCAATCCACACTCCAGAGTCACAAAGCAACCCATGACAGGCTGCTCAATTAGGACTAGACTACAAGCCCTAATGCCAGCTTTGGTGTTCCTACGCCACGACAAAATCCTGGAGCATCAGCTGATACGGAAACTGACTTGATATTTTATGCTTAAAATTAGTATTTTTTAACCAGATTTTGGCAAACTCTCCCTGCTAGATCAGTCCTGAGCTCATCACACTGCTGAGAGACTGAGAGAAGAGATGAAGTGCTCGTTTGACATACACTCATTGACTCAACACACTTGAAGGACAGCCTGAAGACCCTGAAAACTCCAATGGGGTGAATGTGGCCCCACGTCCACATTCATGACAGCATTGTGTGGTTTTTACCCAAGTGTAAATTCGTAGTGTCTCTCTCCCCCGGCTCTGAAGCAACTCTCTGAGTATCGCTGATTGCAGAGGAGGAAGGTAAGGACTCGAATCATGAGAACACCACAGACCATGGGCTCTGACAGCTGTCTTCACCCGGACAAGGGGTCCCATGGTGCACAGAGTCATCAGTGTCTGACACTGGATTATAAGAAACAGGTTGTGGCTTTTTCAAAGCAGTTTCCCAGACCTATATAGGCCTTGCTTGGCTGTCCACATTTAGCACAAAGCTATTAAGTGTGATGGCTAATATTGACTCTCCCTCATGCAATGCCTCCAGATCGCCCCCATATGGGCTAGCACTCCATTACCTAATGTGCATTTCTCAAATACTCAAAGAGAGCAGTACCTAGTTTAAATCAAAGATTGATAGACACTAACTGTGAAACAAAACAACCAATCAGAAAGCACTGGATAAAAACGAGTCTTTCTGATCTTACATAGGCTTCAGTTACTTAAGCATTGTCCAGCCTCCTCATCTGTGCCTCTTCGATCAATATGAAATCACAAAGATGATGTTAAACAGAGCAAAACAAACACTATGAGCATAGAGAAATGGAAGCACCAAAGTATGGTTAAAAAAAATGACCACCAAGTGAAAACGGCTAAACACCAGAGTTTCTGCTCCTCGCTCCTGACTCCTGGGCTCCCTTCGCTGAACTGAGCTATGGCTTATTCTTATTTAAAGAGACAGGAGCTGAAACTAGCCACTCTGAACAGGACGGTTTAGACAGCGGAAGAACCCAGACAGGGAATCAAACCCTACTTGTAGAGGTCTGTGTAGAGCTCTACAACTACCACTTGCTGGTACATTGTGTTTGTTCCAGGCCTGAATCTCCTGTTGAGTAACGGAAGACAAGCACCTAACACTAATTCTGATGTCTGCTTGCTATAGAGACAACACTGACTGTTTGCATTCGCCTTTGAGCGTGTTGAAGCAGCCACAGTTTGAGATTTATACTCAGTTTGCTAACGTGGATGTTAAAAGAAGCAAGTTATTTTTGAAAAAAAAATAAAATCAGTCACATCTAGGCAATAAATAGCATTGTAATGTGTATGAAGCCATAATGGGGTTTGACAAGCACTGCTGAAGAAGCTATTAGCAAGTGACAGTTGCAGTTACAGAAAATCACCTCTAAAAGGTACAGAGTGGTGGGTTTTCTGCAAGTGGCAAGCTAATGAGGAGCGCTGACGAAAACGACAGCCAAGATGGTTCCTCACGGTTCCATTCAAGTCAATAGCAAATAGGTAAAGTGCATGCTTTCTGTTTATTAGGTGGCATGCTTGTCATTAGGATTGCTGGAGCTCCTTCTCTGTTCATGATATCGAATGGAAACCGGAGTTCCAGAGTGTGCCACGTATTCGTGTGGACAGCCAACAATTTACAGCCGCAGCTTTAAGAGCGATGTGACGGAAAACGCCTGCAAATAACAAAACAATTATTCCCTTCCAGTGCAGGACGCTCATCAACAGGTTATTCCAGGTAGCTTGAGCTGGGGGAAAAAAGCAGTCTGCTTGTGTTTCAGTAGCTTGACGAGTTAGTCGACCAATTCCCTTCAACTGCCCTTGCTCCGCATGGTCAACATCATTTCAAAATATTTAACATCAGCGTCTGGTGCAAATGGTACAAAGACATTGAAAAGAAAAGAAGTCCCATTACCTGTGATGAGGAGCAGAGACGTCCAAGAGGGATAAAAGACGTCCACATGAAAGAGAAAAAAAACACATCTCCATTAATAAGATGCCCTTTCATTTGCGCTTATCCACATTTGAATGCAATTACATTTGGGTCATTTACATTGCATTAGATGTATTATTCACCCGAGCCCTTCTGTTTTATGAAGCAAAGCCAGATATCCCTGTTTTTCAAAGCCAATGCCAATCATTCAGGTTCATTCAAGAGGGAAAATTTCCCCTGAATAGGCGGCTCGGAGGAGCCCTGCGCATCGCTGAGCCACAAGGTCATTTTTTTGCGCTGCTGGGAAAATTTCGGAGGCAAGTGAGGTTAAACATCTCATCACTCAGGCCAGGGCGGTGTTTAATGACCTCAGCTCATGAAAACCCTGATTGCTGCACACACCGAATTGTCTGATGAGAACAGAGCGACTAATATTTCGCAAGGAATCTGGGCCAGTCTTAATAGCACTAAACGGAGTCAACAAGTACTCTTAGTTATTCAAGTAAGTGCATCCTGTTCAAGGTCGCAGTGGGTCCAAAGTCTACCCAGTATCACTGGGCGCAAGGCAGGAACACACACTGGATGCCTGTCCTTCACAGGGCGCCATACACTCACGCCTATGTGTGTTTTTAAACCGTGGGAATGGATGAATAAACAATCGAATGATCGAGTCAAGTACCAATCTACACTACTGCCTTTGTTTTGTAGCAGTATGATGTTGAAAGTAGAACATGAGCGTCCAAGTTCATGCACAACACATTTACCAGCACTGCCTGAGCACTTCTCTGCCTCTGTTCTGCTGACGACAAACTGCTGTCAAACGAAAGTTAATCCCGGAGAACATCAGAGAACTAGGGGTAGGGGTTTTTATCGTTTTGCTTAAAGGAGGTGGCAAAGTAGATATGAGAGTTTCCCCCTTCAGCTACTCTTGGATCGTCAGTGTTATCTCCACCACAGCGACCTCCCCGATGTTGCGAACGGAAGGCACGCTGGGAAAAATGCAAGTCTGCTCGGATAAGAGGGATGCTTTTCCTTTCCTCTGGCTGCACAAACTCCAATCGCTTTTGGAGGAGGGTAATGTAGCGGCGCAGTCTCGCTTCGCTGGAGGGGATTCTTTATGCAGTGCGATTAAAATGAGCAATAAGATGCCGTCCACTTTATGGGGTGTCGGCAATGACCTCTGCTGTCTAATTTCTTTGTTGTGCTGCTTGCCTGCCTTCTAAGAGGGTCTCTGGCAGCTCTGAATGGGCGATGTTTGATGGAGAAAGAAACACAGATTTGAAACACAGGAGAGACGCATTCCCTGAGGCAGTGTATAGGTCACGACTGGATTATTACTCTACCACATATGCATATGTCCAGCCACCTTCTTATTAGTTTCCTTCCAGAAGATCATGGCACCTACATAACCTCACGTGACAACTTACACAATGTATACCTGTATACCCCACATGGCCAAACCACATATATTTTAATATGTAAACCCAGCTATTTTAAGGTACATGCTTTGTTGGCACCGGTTTTAATTGCGCATACACACACACACACACACACACACACACACACACACACACACACACATCCTACTTATGAAATGTCCTTGAGAATAATTTAGACTTGTGGGTAAGATCCTGTTTTCTATAAAATGGAGCAAAATGTGACATCTATTACGTTTCATGCAACATTTAATGTGACCCCGTCTAATAAAGGACACAAGACTTTTCCTCAGAGCCTGAAAATGTCATGCCTTACAAAAAAAAGTGTATTCAAAGTCATATCTATTATGTTTTTATTACATGGAATTGTAGAGCAGTGTAAGCTGAGGGAGGGTAAATGCAATTAGAAATTATACATGCATTATAATTCAGGCAAATATTATATTTGATCTCTCCGGTCTCAGATTTCACCCAAAAAGCAATAGATGGAACAATGCGTTAAAATCAACCAAAACAATAATCACGTGCTGGTTTGTGTTTATAACTGTTTAATGCCTTTTTATGTAAATAAATAAATAAATAAATAAATAAATAAATGCTAATATTAATGAAAGAGTAAACGTAAAGCAGGTACAATCTGGCCCAAATAAAATAGACAGGTATGTGTTAACAGAATAGTGAACTCAGGAACATATGACCCTGAGAAAACAGGAAGTATAAGACTCTGGGAACATAGGCCCATAGGAAAATAGATACGCTCCTGTATTCTCTGCTCTAACACACTCGTGTGTGTGGCAGTAGAAGCCTGTTAGTGAGCTGATGAGTAAGATGAGACATGTGTTGTATCAGGTGTATTTAACATATCTTCCCCTAACCAGCAAGATACATTATGGCCATTTAAAGTCATATTCACTCTTGCTATGCCCACCCTACGAGCCACGGTAGGGGGATTTCAAAAGGAACCGGACAGTAATGTGGCTATTGACACAGAACAAATAAGTTTGACAGAATGTCTGCAGCAGTAGTGTGCAACAAGCTGAATCTTCATTAGACCTGCTTCTGCTGATTATCCTGTAGAGTTCTACCAAAGCTCCACTCAGATCCAGAGGATTCTCCCATTCAGACACTCCTGAAGCCTTGATGAACTGAGCTTGTGAAGAATTTACAAGTCATTGTAGGGACTTTAATCTTCGGAGCATGAAGGGTTTTCCACAGAGAAAAACCTGATTTCACGACAACAAGGAACTCTTTTACCAATTTGAGTAAAAAACAAAACAAAACAGAGACTGACAGTAGCCTGTGTTAGGAAGTGCTGGGCAAAAGACACTGATATAAACTGGTTTTGTTAGTGCTTCATTTTTTTTAATTACAGTTTATTTATTCACAGCCATAACCCAGCTCATGATGGACCCCATAAAGAGTTAATGAGCAGAATCCCATGAGTTGAATCAAGGAATACCCGAGACTGTGTAGTGCTCTGGGTTGCCAGGAACAGGATTAAGGCTGGTATTAATTAAAACATGTTATTTCTATGCACATTCGTCCACATGCAAACAGTCATTCATCCATTCATTCATTCATTATCTGTAACCCTTATCCAGTTCAGTGTCGCGGTGGGTCCAGAGCCTACCTGGAATCATTGGGCGCAAGGCGGGAGTACACCCTGGAGGGGGCGCCAGTCCTTCACAGGGCAACACACACACTCACACAGGGCAACACACACTCACACCTACGGACACTTTTGAGTCGCCAATCCACCTACCAACGTGTGTTTTTGGACCGTGGGAGGAAACCAGAGCACCCGGAGGAAACCCACGCAGACACAGGGAGAACACACCACACACCTCACAGACAGTCACCCGGAGGAAACCCACGCAGACACAGGGAGAACACACCACACTCCTCACAGACAGTCACCCGGAGGAAACCCATGCAGACACAGGGAGAACACACCACACTCCTCACAGACAATCACCCGGAGGAAACCCACGCAGACACAGAGAGAACACACCACACTCCTCACAGACAGTCACCCGGAGGCAACCCACGCAGACACAGGGAGAACACACCACACTCCTCACAGACAGTCACCTGGAGGAAACCCACGCAGACACAGGGAGAACACACCACACTCCTCACAGATAGTCACCTGGAGGAAACCCACGCAGACACAGGGAGAACACACCACACTCCTCACAGACAGTCACCCGGAGGAAACCCACGCAGACACAGGGAGAACACACCACACTCCTCACAGACAGCCACCCAGAGAAAACCCACGCGGACACAGGGAGAACACACCACACTCCTCACAGACAGCCACCCAGAGGAAACCCACGCAGACACAGGGAGTACACACCACACTCCTCACAGACAGTCACCCGGAGGAAACCCACGCAGACACAGAGAGAACACACCACACTCCTCACAGACAGTCACCCGGAGGCAATCCACGCAGACACAGGGAGAACACACCACACTCCTCACAGACAGTCACCCGGAGGAAACCCACGCAGACACAGGGAGAACACACCACACTCCTCACAGACAGTCACCCGGAGGAAACCCACGCAGACACAAAGAGGACACACCACACTCCTCACAGACAGTCACCCGGAGGAAACCCACGCAGACACAGGGAGAACACACCACAATGTTACAGATTGTAGTTGGTGACAAACTTTTAAAACAAAGTGGTTGTTTCAAAAGAATGGTGAGGGGATTGTTGTTTGTCAAAATCAAATTACTGCCAAATATAGCAGGCACCCATGTCATGCCAATGGACCAATCACAGGGAGGTCTCAAATTGAACAACTCTGTGATATGGACCTATCACAGTCCAGGGATCAGGAGATCCATTCAACAAGTAGCACACGCTACTCCACACAGTCAGTGGTATAAAGCCTTAACTGTTAAATCCCTTCAAACATCGCTGTTGTGCTTTTGCCTTAGTGTTACAGGTAGGTGGCAGGTAGCCACAAGAGATTTTCCCCAGTTGTGCTGACGATTGAATGCACAGTGAGAACCCAGCTGGCCATAGCAAGCGTTAATTATCCTAGCGGGAGCGTAAGGGTCCTCACTTGGCCGGCCACGGTCGCAGAGGATGGACACATAACACAGCTTTGTTTTTTTATTTTATTATTTTTTGAGCCGTGCCTCAGATCAGACCCTGTGGGCAGTCAGTGTGAGCGAGGGAGAGTGAGAGAGTGAGAGAGAGACAGCAGCAATCTGTCCCCAAATCTCCTTTAACAGAGGGATTAATATCAAAGCCCCCTGTGCTATTTATAGCAAGGGCAAAAGACACATCCACCAAGGTAGGTGTTCTTATCAAGGGCATTACACAGCTAACTGGCTGCACTTGTGTTTGGAGGTGCTCTGCCAGCAAGGTGCAATCTTCTCCTAGTGCCTTTATTGCCTGCTGCACCAGAACGGCACACACAGGACCCATGCTCATTTCAGGGACTTAGCCTTTTGAGAAAGCCACACTCAAACACTACGAGGATACACAGCAAGTCAAGAGTGGCAAATTGTTGTTTGGAAAGTTTTAAACTGATGTTATCAATACTATAAAAACTACCATTGTTGATGTTGATGTTGTCTTTCAAACGGCTTATACTTCACAGCTGACAGAATAAACAGGACAGTGCTAACAGGAGACCTATAGATAAGTCAATGAGCAGCAAACTAACAAAAGTACAGTGAAACCTTGACTTATGAGTGAATCAACGTACGTATTTATTGGGATACAAGCCGTCGCTAGGTCAGTTTTTTGCTTATGCGAGTCGAGATCTGAGTTACGAGCGGGCAGGATAGACAGGGGGAGACCCGCTGCTGTGGTGTTTGATCCTTGTGGTCTTTTGACCAAAGCATGTCACACACGTCCCCTTTAAGAAAGGTGTATTAACAAGGCTGGGATAGACTAAAAGCCAGAACCCTATGAGGCTGGAAGCTGAGGACGTAAATGTAAATTGCCTTCTGTCTTTGGAAGTGATATCAGTGTCATTCTAAACATTATCCAAGTGAAAACTGAAAGTAAACTGGAGCTCAGCCACCCTCCGTCTTATTTCTCTAACTGCCATTAGTCTACTCCTGCAGGTGTGTTGGCCTCTGGTGACAGCTTGTTAGCAACAGAGCACATATTATTGGCTGAAATGGACCACACAAAATGTCTAACAATTTCTATTTGACGAAAGCAACAGCAATGCATACATCCAAGGAGTAACACCAGAACGTACATGAAGCATCTCCTGAAGGTGTGTCCAGCTCAGCTACAGGACGTCCACTAGAGCAATGTCCTCCATTCATTACTGACTGTAACAGCAGTGGAACTCGCCCACAGAATCATCCCTCAGTGCTGCTTTCCCATTCATCTGCCTGCTCTGCCTGCTATCATTCATCAGACACACACACACACACACACACACACACACACACACACACACGCCCAGGTGGCCGTGCCGCACTGCGGGATGAAACCCAAATGAATCAGCAGGAAGAAACACACACAAACACAAATGCACACACAGACACACACACACTGGCAGAGACAGAGGTGTGTTAATGAGGCACTATGTGAGTCTGATGTGTGTAGACACGTGAATATGTAGAATATGTAGAATGTGTGTGTGTGTGTGTGTGATGTTTGATTTGTAGCTGATTCTTTGCTGTGTGTGAGTACAAGCCCCCTCCTGCAATGTGCAGTAAACAGCGCTCACTTTGTCTCTAATCTAATTCAGCCTCTATCATACAGCAATATACAAGCCTTCTTCCTGCTCTCTCTCTCTCTCTCTCTCTCCCTCTCTCTCTCTGCATCATCAGCAAGGTTTCCATTATCATTAGGGAAAGTGGACTTGTGGTAACTCAGGTAATGGTGTCTATATATTTTCGCAGACATGTTTTCTAGGGATGCACAGGTATGGGGAATGTGTTCCAAAGGCAATAAAAGACACACACTGAATATATCACAGCTTTGCCTTAACTACCTTAAAGGTTGGCCCTCTAAAGAAACATAAGTTCTGTTGTCAGTCTGACCAACAGAATGGAATTTCCTGAAGATTGAAAAACAGCATGCCCAATGCCAAGTGTTGGCTGGAGAGGTTAAAAAAAAAAATGGTTAAAAAAAAAGAAAATTGTGGTGTGATGGAGCTCTATCCAATACCTTTGGTAGGGGCAACACACACACACTCACTCAGCAATCTACCTACCAACGTGTGATTTTGGACCATGGGAGAAACACAGGGAGAACACACCACACTCCTCACAGACAGTCACCCGGAGGAAACCCACGCAGACACAGGGAGAACACACCACACTCCTCACAGACAATCACCCGGAGGAAACCCACGCAGACACAGGGAGAACACACCACACTCCTCACAGACAATCACCCGGAGGAAACCCACACAGACACAGAGAGAACACACCACACTCCTCACAGACAGTCACCTGGAGGAAACCCACGCAGACACAGGGAGAACACACCACACTCCTCACAGACAGTCACCTGGAGGAAACCCACACAGACACAGGTAGAACACACCACACTCCTCACAGACAGTCACCTGGAGGAAACCCACGCAGACACAGGGAGAACACACCACACTCCTCACAGACAGTCACCTGGAGGAAACCCACGCATACACAGAGAGAACGCACCACACTCCTCACAGACAGTCACCTGGAGGAAACCCACACAGACACAGAGAGAACGCACCACACTCCTCACAGACAGTCACCTGGAGGAAACCCACGCAGACACAGGGAGAATACACCACACTCCTCACAGACATTCACCCAGAGGAAACCCACACAGACACAGAGAGAACACACCACACTCCTCACAGACAGTCACCTGGAGGAAACCCACGCAGACACAGGGAGAATACACCACACTCCTCACAGACAGTCACCGAGAGGAAACCCACACAGACACAGGGAGAACACACCACTCTCCTGTGTGTGTTTACATCACTAGATGAAACCTCTAATACACCACTAAACTCTTTAAAAAGGGCACGTTTTGGGAGGAAGTTGTGACAAAATTTGTTCAAATGAATAATCAGCATTTCTTTAATTAACCCGCATACATTAACATTTTAATTCTGGTGTAAATTTCTTTGTACTGCTGTGCAATGATGGAAAGCATGTGCTATGTTCCATGTGTCATTTGATCCATAAACATGTTTGCACTGTTCTGCGAAACCCATCTGACACCAGCTTAATGAAGCAGGGGCTTTCACAAACAAGGCTGGCACGACTATGAGAACTTCTTCCCTCAGAATGATAGACTTTAGAGAGAGCACCAGGGATTATTTTAGAAAATGCAGCTTCAGAAATATCCAGATACATGTGGACAAGGCCTCAGCGACTCTGTCAGTTTGAGTGCTAGCGCTGCGCTATCAGTTTGAAACTCCATTCAGAAGCTGTCTGTTCCACCACTACCTGGGTGTGACAGTATTGAGGGGCTGTCCACCAAGCTGCCATCCGAAACAACCAGTAATCACACAGCCACCAGAGTCCGAATGATAGAGGAAGGTGCTGAGCTTTGGAGTAGCGCACAGCTATGCTTAAGTGCTTTATACTGCAAAAAGCATTATGGTATTGTGATTTATTTTTTAAACCATTTCCACTGCTTACAAAAAGTTATGTTTATTTCTGGTCACAATTATTCAGGCAGGGGGTCTCGAGTGGTGCAGTGGTCTAACAGTTGGCTTGAACACTTGGATTTTACAGAGTTGAATATAGCTGCTTCACTAGTTTTTTAGGGTGGCATTTCTGGTGCATTCTGTCCATTCTAACTTACCAAACACCAGAGAAACGCTGTATTCCATCCATCCATCCATTATCTGTAACCGCTTATCCAATTTAGGGTCGCGGGGGTCCAGAGCCTACCTGGAATCATCGGGCGCAAGGCGGGAATACAGCCTGGAGGGGACGCCAGTCCTTCACAGGGCAACACAGACACACACACATCTACGGACACTTTGGAGTCGCCGATCCACCTGCAACGTGTGTTTTTGGACTGTGGGAGGAAACCGGAGCACCCGGAGGAAACCCACGCGGACACGGGGAGAACACACCAACTCCTCACAGACAGTCACCCGGAGCTGGAATCAAACCCACAACCTCCAGGCCCCTGGAGCTGTGTGACTGCGACACTACCTGCTGCACCACCGTGCCGCCCGAAACGCTGTATTGTTGTGTATTTTTGTTGTCGTGGTTGGCTTGACCCATTTTGAAAACATTTCACATCAAGTTTGATGCCACCAGATTTAGCCACTGTGTAAAAATTTGAAACATAGCTTGGTTTACTGCTCCGATGGATGCAGCCAATCAGAGCTCTGTTGTCATGGTAGCTTTCCAAATGAATGCTGTTTGTTTCAGCTTGTAAAAAACATACAAGAGACTATGACAGTAATTCAGGCAGCACAGGTAGTGTCACTGCCAAATAGGTCCAATAACTTTAGGTTCTGTGAAGAGTTCTGTGGGTTCTCCACTTCTCCAAGTGCTCTGGTGGACTTCCAACAATCACAAGGGTGAACACGTGCCCTCACCAAGACGTGTGAAACATACGCGATATAAAGTGATTCCGATCCAGATACTGACCAGTGTCGGTTCTGATGTTTAGCTCAGAGCTCCCCCCCACACAGGAGCGAGTTAATAACCCTTGCTGTCTCTTCTCACATCGCTCGTTCTGCTTCAGAGCCCGGGTAAAAAGGCCCATTTCACAGCCCACAAAGCCTCCCCTGCTCTCTGAGACCCCGTTTTTCTAATCATCTCCCCCTTCAACCACGTCCGTAAGTAAGCCTTAAATCCTCCCAGAAGTCTGCAGCGTCACCTCATCTGGCTCACAAACAAAGTCGCACAGCCCCGACTCCATAAATATGATCCTAGTGGAGGACATCTCATTCATTTTTAATGACTGTGTGTATATGCTGACTGTGTACGTTTGGACATCCATGGTTCAATGGCATTGCTTTTGTTGATTTTCCAAGCAGTGGCGGTGGTGGGGGGAGGTAACCCATCCTCTACAGGGAAGATCCAAGTCATTTTCTTTAACTCATCGGTTGAGGTCATATTTTAGACCTTATCACCCATGTTTAAAAATACTGTACCCCTGTTAGTCTGACTCAATATGATTGTCTGAGAGATGCTCCAGTAGTGCCAACACTGCACAATAATGGCACTCTGACTGAAGCTCATCAAGTATTACTCCGCTATATACACGTAACCTAGCAATGACGCTAAGGCTTACAAGACCGAGGGGTGTTTGACAGCCGGAGACTAAAGACCTGTGCTCTGCTCTCTGATTTCAAATCAATAGAAAAACACAAGGAAATAATACAAAATGGTGGTCTGTCTATGTCTCTTTCTGTGTGAGTATAAGTGCTTTTTTTCCCCCACTGCTCTCATTGACCAGCTCAGCAGGACTCTGGAGCCATGCTCCGAAATACTTTGAATTGGAACAGACAGAACTGTATTATTTACATATATAGCTCTTATATCACTATGATCTGAACCCACTGTAAACAGTGGATTAACCATGACTCATTCTTGACTCTACACCTTTATCTTGACTCTTTGGGGTTGTATTTCTTAAAACAGACAGTTGCAGCCTTCATTATAATTAAAACAGGTGTAAACACAGACAGGTTTGCTGCAAATCACCACGGTTCAAAAACCATGAATGGAAACGAGTTCAAGTTAAAGATCAGTGCTGAAAAAGGCTAGAACAAATGAGGGTAGGAATGAAAGAATTTGACCTTGCGGAATGTTGAAAAACAAATCATATTTCTTAAAAACGTAAGAATAAATGGTGTTAAGGGAGCTGTGGTTTAATTGCAGTAATACACTGGAGGTATACGACATATCGGCACTGGTGTCCTGATCTCACATTATAGCACTCCCTCTCGTGTATTATTGTTTAAAATAATAACAAATTCAAGATTTTGTGGCTTATTTTCATAAAGAAAATCCACAAAACTGACCCAAGGGGCGAAACCTTTTTGTGCACAACTAACTGATCATGTAGTGCACCGGCCTTCCAATCCGCCAAGTCAAAGAGCTGATTCCACAGTTATTCACAGGCCGCAAGACTGCCTTGCCCAAACTCTGGGGGATTACATCACGGCGTGTTACGGCAGAGGATTCCTCGCTTAATCCCAACCATCTGAAACGATGGGGAAATATGTGGCCGGAGCCCTGGCTCTCTCAGAATCACAAATAAGCAATCTAGCAACAGGAACACATGGATAACACCGGCCTCAGCCTCAGCCTGACTGCAATTGCTCAGAGAAAATGGAGTAGAGCTCTTGGGGAGAAGTGTTCAACACCACTGGAAGAGCCAAGGCATTCTGCATGGATGCTCTCTTTAAAAACAAATCACAGAAGCGGCATCAGCAGAGCCGTCGAAATATCCATACAGTCACTTTAACGGCACTCGCTATTACTGGCATCCTGCGATCCTCATTAAATGTGTTTACAACCACTCAGAGCATGCTGTAATTAGTGGAAGTCCACATGTGTAAGTAATCTAATCCTTTGGGCGCTCATGCACCAAATCGAAGGCTCTGCTCCACTCGTGTACCTATTCCGCCTGAGCCCTGGGAGAGTGGACTGTCCACTAAATTTCCATCAGTTCAACTCAGTTTGATTGCCATGCTTTTGCTGTTTTTGCTTTCCCGAAGAAGCACACACTGAGATCGCTGACATTTTCTATGGGGGAGGGGGTAAAAAAACTAAAATAAAAATAAAAAAAGCTAACCCATCACCTCAATAAGTCAGAAGACTGGAATCAGCACTTTAAAGCAGCAGATGCATTGCCAAGAAACTTTTAAGCCCCTCCAATAGAGCCCTCTGAGCCTCTGCTGAGACTAGGGTGTAAACAAGGCCATGGTGTTACCGGAATACAGCTGAAAACAGAGATTAGTGGGAGATGCCAAGCCGAGGGAGCAACGGCGGATGATATGAAGATAGGTTATCGTTAAAGAGATAAATCACACTACCTTTCAAAGAGTTAGAAACTTCATATATAAACAACAGAGACCAGCAGCTTGAATGTAAACTCATGCCTCCAAGTCTAAAACCTTTTAAGGATGTATTTTGCAGCTTTAATGTGTACAGGACCCATGTTAAAACTGACATATCTTTACAACCACTTGAGCTCTGAGCCACCCAACAGTACGCCATATATGGTAACGTGTGATACTCATTTGTGAAATCCCAGGACAGATCTAATGCACATCTACAAGGGCCCCTGGATCAAATTCTGCACAAATCAAAACTTGTTTGAATTTTTCAGCTTGGTTTTAGTTTGCTCATGTCGCAGCCAATCAGAGGTTAAAATCCTCTCTACCCGTATATCCAATAAAAGCAGGGATTTATCTTTGGAGAGCCTCTTAATCTTCTATCTTTTGGTGTCTCCAGTTCCACCATCTCACACACATCCTGATTTCACGCTGTTCAGGTAGAACCTAATATTAATATGGACACACTTCAGATGTTGTGAGGTGGTCAGAGGTATACTGTGTATTTTACAACAGCTTGAGGTCAGGTCTCTGTGGAGGCCAGTCAAGTTCTTCAAAAACCAAACTCACTCATCCATGTCTTTAATGACATGGGACCTTGCTTTGTGCACAGGTGCACAGTCATGTTGGAACAGGAAGGAGCCTTCTCCAAACTGTTCCCACAAATTTGGGAGTATTAAATTGTCCAAAATCTTTTGGTATGCTGAAGCATAAAGAGTTCCTTTTACTGGAACTACAGGTCCTAATTCCTGGAAGAAAAAAAAACCCACATCATAATCCCCTCACCACCAAATTTTACATATCTCTCTGGTGACTGCCAGATGGAGAAGCTTGATTCGTCACTCCAGAGAACACGTCTCCACTGCTCTAGCGTTCAGTGGCGGCATGCTTTATACCACTGCATCACACACCTTTACACCAGTAGGACACTAGACAGTACAAATCCATTAATACTGTACTCAAGTTTAGGTAACTACTAACCAACCCTACACTCAATACTGATCACGACAAACATATGCAGTGCTGAGACCTGGGGGAAATGAACCCCCCTTCCAAACACTGCTGTTTCAGCTGACCTGAGGCCAGGACCAAGGCCAGAGAGGACCTCAGCAGTAAGAAGAGCTGCCTATAACACTGTCAGCCCACTGTGGTTCAGTAAATCTCTCTCTCTTTTTTTCTCTCACAGTGGCTTTTTATGGCTATTTCTTTCTATAGTGATTCCCCTGTATCATTGATGCACTGCCCTCAAAACACCGAACACTGGGCTTCGTTAGAGTCTTTGGCCTGTTAGTTAATGCTGACCGTGCTTTCTCCTTCTGCTTAACCAGGCTGTGATTGATGAAGGCCCTTATACACATACCATTTGTCTTGCCTGGCAGTGGACCAGGGCAAAAACACATCAGCATTCCGGATGGCGACAATGTTAAGCTCATGCAAAAATTGCTTCACACTGAGCAGCAAATGCCAGAAGTAAGAAGAACTCTTTGGGAAGCTGAATGTCCTTGATTAATATCCAGCCAACAAAGTCAACAGACCAGTTTCGTAGCTGGTAGGAGGCACATGTGCTGGCATGTACATGTTGTCTGGAAGACAGGTGCAGTGGAGATGTAAAAGGCTGCCTTCATAAAAGTTGTCACGGCTAGGATTTGTTGGGGAGGAGGGTGGGGTGTGTTTGGGGTAACCAGCTTTTCTGGGACAACTGTACGGCAGTGAAATTACTGTTATTGCAGTCAGTGAAAAAAGCATGGTACATCCTTTCTTACGGGTGTGCACAAATTGATGCCCACACACACACATTATTTGTATAACTTCCACACAGTCCACATGCTGCGAGGTATCATACTCATCAGCACGACTCGACGTACATTCCCCTGGTTGCTTTTCCATTTGCACAGCTCCCCCACGAAACGTAACCCATGACATTAATGCGCTCATGCGCAGCTGCTCCTGTGCCCCAATCTGGTCAGTGCTTTCTATTTATGGGGTATCGTCGGAGTAACGCATTCTATTATTTTTTTAAAGGCTAAGCATCAGCGATATGAAAGTGTCAAACTAATAAATACAGTGGAATTTGAGTTCCTAACTTGTGTTTATTGATAGTCAGAAAATGTTATTTCTTACTAATTTAAGGAATAAGGTTTAAAAGACTGTTGGCCCCCCAACGGTGTTCGGAAACTCGCCTGTGACGTAGATGGTGGACAACAACTCTAGAAGCTGCACTTAATTTAATGTAAAATGACGAAAAGGTGTGTTGTTTTTGGCTGCAATCATTCAATGTACAGTGGGACATCTGTGCACAAATGGCCCAAAGATCCATATCCAGAAAATGGACTAAATTTGTCAACTTTAAACGGGCACTTTGGAAAGGACCATCCGCTCACTCCGTTATCTGTAGCTCATTTCACTGGCGCTTTTCCAACAATATGGGCATGTAAGGACACCAACGAAAGGTGTTCAAGAGCCTCTGTAACATGGAGGTAAACAGGGTAAGGACACTCACTTCGCCTGTTTTAGTTGGTGTTAGTTAACGTTAGCTTGACTTGCTAAACTCTGTGGCTCAGATTATACTCGGCTACGTAGCTGCATTACGGAGGTTTATAGTGTCGGATGAATTCGAGTTCGACTTCGATCACATTTACAAGAATAACGGTACCTCTACATTTAAGTTTAGCTTATTGCTAGGCTATTGTCATGAATAATGTTGGTTATTTAGCTAGCTAGATACTGTCATAACAGTCAGTCATAACGGTGTTTTACCGCGGCGTTGTTCAGCTGTTGTCCACCAGTGACGTCACGGTCGCGTTCAAGAATTTCCGTAGCGAGTTTGGGTTTTTTTCCGTCAATTTAATAAAATCGTCAGTTTTAAAGCAAATTAAGCTGCTATTTTCATTTTAATTCATACTTATATATGTCAGTAACTAAAACAATGTGAAATATTCATGGAGGTCCATTAAGTGGTGCTTAGCCTTTAAAGACATCTTCCAGTGAAAATCAAATGTTTAACATGTCTGTGTGATGTTGATAATGCGTTAGAAGTAATAAGCAGCACGTGCCTTAGCATTTCCAGTTTGAAAAGACAGTGTTCCAATCATAATCCTAACAAGCCAATTTAGACAGCCAGGGTTTCTGTGATCATAGACCTAATCAGGCAATCCAGTTAACTCACAGGGTGGGGCTTTTGAGCGGCAGGTAAGCTGAGGAATTGGTGGAGATGGGGCCACTAACTGCCTAGTCAAAGATCTGAGTCCATAGCAAAGGCTTAGACTTACATCTAAACCACTTTAAAGCATTGGGGGGGTTTGATATCATGGATATAACTTCTATTTTAATCATTTTTATGAACAGAGACAAGGTTTAAAGTTTTCCCACCCTCTTCAAAAAGATACATAGTGTAGTCACTGCAGTACTGAGCCCAAAGTAGCAATTAGGTTCCTACCCAATGTCCCCTTGGTGATATCTGGTGTGCACCAGTTGTTTGGGTACAATCTTGTGCGATTATGGGTAATTAACTTGATGTCAGCTGAGGGGCTGGTATTAACAGTGGGAATATTAGATAAAGCCTCCACCCCCGAGGATCTAATGGTGCGTCATTTTGCTATCTGACACCCATCAATATCACTCTCGCCCTTTTAGACGGAGAGCAGATGCAGCTATCTATCACTGATATTGATGAAGCTATCCATTATCATTCCATTTATCTATTTGCCCTTCATCAGCCACAAGGACGTCTGGTTGCCAGTTTAATTAAGTCCTGCAGAAGTCTACAGAATACTGTTCAGGCTTATTTAACCCCTACATGTCAAGACTAACATTTCTGCTCTATGGACATAAATATGACTAATGTATATTAAATATTAAATATTTCTGCTCTATGGACTAAAATATGACTAATACAGTGTTTCTTAAACACAAGACACCAAAACTATTATCTTTCTTATTAACCAATCCAGAAGGGCAGCCAAACTTTCATCAGCTCTCCCATCGGAAATCCATTATAGGAACACTAGGTAGTATTTCTATTTTAAAACTAGGGCCTGTACTAGGGAGAATAGAGCCTCTGTGATTGCTACTCTGGGCTCAGCATGTCAGAAACTGCCCTATTGGTGCTTTTCCACTGCATGGAACCTACTCAACTCTGCTTGACTATTGCTTTTCCACTCACCAAATCTGGTCCCTGGGACCAGGTTCTTTTTTGGTCCCTGCTCGCGCTTGGTACAAATTGAGCCGAGTAGGCTCTATATGTGACATGTAAACCTTGCTGAGTGCTGATTGGCCAGAGAGACCTGTCAATCAACAAGAAATGTGGAGCTTCAGCAAAAACTAGTCGCTTGTATAATCTCCAACTTACAGCAGCAGTCATATTTGTTGTTATCCGACTCACAATGGAAGCTCATAATATTACGCTGTGATTTTTAAGGAGGTTCAAAGGCTCCTTGGATTTGTGGCCAACTAAACAAACTCCAGCGAGAGCCAGACAGTGCAACATGGAAAACTGTGCTGTGATAACTGTGAAGGCAGCTGTGAATACACAAAGTAAACAGGGTGTAACATTGCCACCAGCGTTGCTATTTTTTCCAAAGTGTGCAGTTCCTGTAAGAGACAGAGTTTTCTGACATTACTGGTTACGTTTCATAGGGGAAAAGCATGTTGAGTCGTGCCGAGTTGTGCAGTGGAAAAGGAGGGTAGGAGAGAGGGAGGGCATCCTGCCCAACGAACAAACAAACACGGCCAGTGTTGCTTCCTAGGACTCCCAGGGATTGAAGCTCTGATAATACGACCAGTGCTTAAAGACCTGTCCATGTTGGGGGCCATTAATGAAAATGTATCATCAGCTGATACTATGAAATGAAGCATCGTTTCATTGCAAAGGCTGCTAGGAAAAGTGCATATGTAATCTGAGGAGATTTCTGTCGAAGCAGTGGTCACCCTACGGTGGTTATTCAGGCGTGTGGCAGGTGCATTATAGCCAGTTAACTGCAGAACCACAGGAGACTCACTCATTCATTTATTCATTTATCTAATTAACTAGGCAGCCAGTCCTGGGGATTTGGGGGTGTTGGCATTATCAGCATCTAGAACTAATTAGTGTCAAGATGCTATTCAATTACAGAAAAGCTTCAAAATGATACACACCATTACACTGTCTTTGCCTCTATTTGTCCCTGTTTGCAGGGACTACAGCTAGAGGAGCAGTGCAGTATTCATAGAGTCTGGTAGAAAGCAGCACAGGTCCTTGTGTGATAGGACTGGGCCTGGCACAGCCATTAATAACCTCTTAAATATGTTCACCACACGGCCAAACGTTTGTACACACCTGCTCATCCAATATTTCATCTGAAATGAAGGGTGCTATATTATCCCTTTGCTGTAGTAACAGTCTCTTGTCGTCCAGGAAGGCTTTATACTACACTGCTGTGAAGATATGACACAATGATAGCGCGAGACTGTTCATACAGTGATACTGCATAAACCCAATAGTGGATTTAGGCACAGAGGACATGGCAACCACCCTGGGCAGCTTCATGCTGGGAGGGGAGCTGTACGGAACATTGACCAGGAAAAAATAAATAAATAAATAAATAACAATCTTGGTCATCTTGGTCTGCTTTGTCCTTGATTATGAGTATGAATGATCCATTTCACTGGTCCCTTTACGAATATGAATGATCCCTTTCACGTTTTTTGATCATTGTAACTGTAAAAGATAAAAAAACTCTTATATGTTTAGAGAGCGCCCCCTCCAGGGTGTATTCCCACCTTGCGCCCAATGATTCCAGGTAGGCTCTGGACCCACCGTGACTCGCACTTGTTTTTGATTGTATTTGTTTATATTTGCATAGATTTATGAGTATTTTTGTTCCTAAAAAGCTAATAAGATTTATCATAACACATCCTTTCCTACTTTTGCCACCAAGACCCCAGGGAGAGACTGTCACCCCTACAGTTTGGATGGGGAAATCGTAATGTCATTTGAGTTCAACATGCTTGGAAGAGAACAGTAATTTGACAACATACGTTAGCTAAAAGATGGCTAGCAGCTAACAAGCAATAAGCTTAATGAAGGGGTTTGGAGTTGTGCCATCCAGAGATGGTGAGGCCAGTGAGGTTGTATTTTACTTGTACTGTTGGTTAAAGATGGCTGTGGAATCACATGGGATAAACTAGTGCTTAGACAGTGGTTCGCAGCTCTGAATACAGACGTTTGCCTTGACTAAGTCCTGTTATATCTTAATGTCTATAAGATATCTTTTGTATTTAAGAACAATAAAAGCAAATAGCTCACAAAGAGAACTCACTGTCAGACAAGACAGATCAAACACATCCTCGGTACTGTTTATAAATTGCCTTGTGTCTGCATATTAAATACATAAAGCCTTTGAAAGTGAGTCTGCAGCGAGGCTAAGACCAGACTGTGGTGTTTATTATATAGAGACCAAGGCTGGGTCCAGGGCTTCTCTGATCTACAGTTACTGAGCCCACCATGATCATCTGAGCCCTTGCTAACATTAACAAAGCTACAAAAGCAGAAGAGCAAGCAGTTGCATGAGTGCAGCACAAAGTCAGCTCAGAAAAACGCAAGCATCTTTAAAATGGACTCATCTTTCCCCAGGGTCTCACTGCTGCGTCTTCCTCCAAATAATTACGGAGGCTACAGTCTAAGCCGTGCCACAGGCTGCTCCTCTGAACAGTGTTATTCTCGTGGAGGGAAAGCAGCTTTGTGGCTGTGTCTCTCACACAAGGCACTGGCGCTCTGTCTCCACCCGGGACACAATGTGAGTGACAAAGCCTCATTGAACTTGTTTGTCTCCCACTGCTCACGCTCCCCAGATGAATCCCGACGAGTGCTGCTTACGCCTGGGGATAAAGTAATCAGAGGACTGGCATGCCAGAATATGAAGAAAAAAGCTCAGTTCCACCCTCTCAATATAACACCGCCGCATGGAAATGGGTTAGCTTTGTATGGATAGGGCTTGAAATGGGGCGAAAAACTATTTGCGTTATGCAGGCCAAGCTTGTCAAAACTTCAAATAGTCAACGGTGTTTTGCTCATAATCATTATTCCTGATTAAACTGATAACAACAGCTGTGGTATTTCTCTGAAATATAAGGCTATAGCTTATTATAACAGCTGTCTGACAGGTGCCTATTGTAGTTCTATAAATACAGACTGTAGTCCATCTGTTTCTTTGCATACCCTGTTCTTCATTCCTTAGGACACCCAGAGGACCCCCACAGAGCAGGTATGAGTTGGTGGTGGATCATTCTCAGGGCTGTACTGACATGGTGATGATTTGTTAGTGTGTGTTGTGCCTGTATGAGTCAATCACACACAGCAGCTGCTGCTGGACTGAGCAGAAACAGCGTCCTGTGTCCACTGATGAACAACTAGAGGACGACCAACTCAAACTATGCAACAAAAGATGAGCTACTGTCCTTGACACACACTAACGCAACACTAACGCACCCCCCACCGCTACAATAGAGTCGCTGCAGCGTTGAGAATGATCTACCTCCCAAATCATATCTGCGAGTATCCGGAATGAAAAAATGGACAACAGTCTACACAAGAACTGTGTAGAACTACGCAAAATGAACAATGAGTGTAGAAACCTGGATGTCACCTGATGAAAGCTGTGTACTCCGTATAGATCATGTAGTGGGCTGTTAAAATCAAATATGAAACATTGGGATTTTAATAATTACACTTTTTTTCAAACCCTTCACACATCTCCTGAGCCTTCTGATGACCACTACTCACTACTGGACTGCAGGTCCGGTCATTAAAACGCAATGTGCTGCTCATCCTCCTGGTTCTCTTATGTGCCAGCTCTCTTTCATGAGCCTCCTAACTGCTTGTGGTCTGGCTAAAAATAAAACTCAGGATGAAATGCCTGAAGGCTCTCTCCTCTCGTGTAGAGTGGGATGTGCTGGGTAGGGGGGTGGGTGGGGGGGTGGGGGGAGCTGTTCCCCAGCCAGGGCGTCCTTGAGAGTCCAATGTTTGCAGCTCAGTTGGCACGCTTGGTCCCCCACCCTCCTCCTCCTTCCACCCACCCTCTCTCTGCAGCCCCTAGAGGACAACTGCTAATAAAACGCTAAGGGAGTGTAAACACAGATTTGAAGGAAAAGCATCTTTGCTGCGCTGACTGATCCGTTCTTCGCTGCGAGGAAGCAGCGACCAAAGCCACGAGATGCAAGCACATTAAATAAAAATAGCTGCATCTGTCTCTGATGTATTTCTGTGGCCTTTCTTTGTTAATGAGGTTATGAATTTGAAGCTCTGGTTTACCCAGGAACGAACGGAGAAGTAAAGATATTTGAGACACAGATTCACTGCAGGCATTTTCATGAAACATATAATCTTCTCCGGGCTCAGGGGCTCAGCCATACCACAATGGTTTATGGAAGCATAAGCTACTCAGCGAGTGCCCCCCACTCCACCCCCGTAGCTTTGCCGCCATGTTCATAAATAAATAAACATCTTATGCTCACGATAATACGCACACTCGCATTCAGTCTCGGGCAAACCCTTGACCCAAGGCCGTTCACAATTCGCAGAATCTTCCCAAACCTCACAGGCCCCTACCAGGAACTGCTCATTCCACAGCCCCCAACCAGCACTTCCCAGCACCCCCAGTCCCCCCTTTACCCCAGCATTCCAAGCTGTCGACCCTGACTCATGTGAGAACCACAGCTGATGAGGCTAACGTGGGTCGTGAATATGCATGAATGCATGAAGGCATTCTGGTCCTGTGGGAGAGGGAGAGAACGAGTGCAGGAATTCAGGCAGCAGAGATGACTAATATGATTCCCTGACCTCTCCTGCCACCCTGACCATATCGCATACAGAGAGGGGGTGAGGTTATCCCCGCTGCGCCACAATGGAAGGCGGTGACCTCTTTGTATTGGAGCCCCTTCTAGGTCATGTTTACAAGGTCTTTCTGGCTGTGCTTCCCCAGCGGAGGTGGCACTGATCAGCAGGGAGGACAGACGGTGGGTTTAATGAGCCAGACGGAATAGGCCTTGCAGGCAGCAGTGCTGTATTGACTCTAGACCACGTTAAGCACCTTCTCGCTCTTTAGTTTATTTTAGGGGTGTTATCCAGTGTGTAGGGACAGGCCTTTTATAAGATACTCAGTGTGAATTTGATCTTTCTGAATAAATGATTGATCAGAACTATCAGGTTTCTTCCCCTGTGCTGTCCAGCAGCTACAAATGTAAAATCGGAGTAGAGTTGAGTGATGTCTACATTACTGGCATATGAAGATGACTACAGGGAAACATCACAGTGGACACTGACTCCCAGGGGCAGGGGCTCCTGAGTGTTTCTACCTGGAAAGGTTGTATACACATAGACAATGTTCACTCTGTCCAGGTGCATCAGGTGTTACCTTCCCAGCCATAGATAGGAACCAGAGAAAGGTTTTCCTCTACTTCTGTTTCCAGGGATGTAGCTTATTAGCTCTAGGGTAATACCCACTTTAATACCCTGCTGTTCCACTGCAGTGAGCCAAACAAAAGTTAATCGTATGAAAATCCTAAGGAAACAAATCCTAAGGAAGTGGTTTTTGATTCAAATTAACAGCAATGTAGGACAACATAAATATAACAGTTGTCTATTTAGCAGAGAAGGCATTACGGTGAGGGGCAGAGGGGACCAACATATAGCTCCTTAAAGGAACACTAGGTATGATTTTGTACTTCTGCTCCTCTGTAAGCAGCATTTACATCACTGTCCTGAAATCAGGACCCTCTGCCAAAAGTTACATGGCAGTGCATTACCAACAACGGAGTTTGTATTCCCCCTGTTACAAGTCAGGGAGGCATCACAATGATTTTGAAGCTGTAATTTTAAGGGAAAATAACCTATTTGCTGTTCCTTTTACAAACTGTATCACTCCAAAGGGAAAAAAACAAAACATTGCACACGCCCACACATTTCTTAAAGGGAACATGAACTCATTTTCCAGCAAGCTGTCAGAGTACCCTCTAAAAAGACAAAATCAGCCATTGTAGAAAGTGCATGGATTACAGCTACACAGTATGTGGGTGTATCATCACGATGCTGGCTCAATGTTTTGAGGCCTGATAGAAATGGAGGTCAGATGATGGCATGGAGTATTGCCTCAACCCTATGTGAGAGTAATGAGTGATGTATTAGGGAGTGATAAGTATACTAATTTTTTTAAAGGATAAGTTCAATAGGCTGATGTTGATTGTGTTCAATCACTACTGTCATTTCCTCTCCAGTCCGGAAAGTAAAATCCCTGATTTCTGCCTTCGTGAAAAATGCAGGGATAACCAGCAGGACTGAAGACTGATTACCAGCATATGAGGGAAGGCGACCGCCCCTCTCATATTAACTGGAACACATCCCGCTCAAGCAGTGCAAACACAAGAGGCAGGAGGCCAAAGCCAGGCCAGAAAATAAGACAATAAAAATAAGGGCCTCTCCAGGCTCTTTCAGCTTGGTGCTCTTCTGAAGCCGAGGCTGTTGCCGCCGGTCTTTGCTGGCGGAGCCGTGCTGCAGTGAACCGGGAAACAGATTGTCCTTGAAGCTCAGCATAAATCAAGGCTTTGGGAAAAAGAGAGAGGCTTGTGAGCCCTGAGCCTGCCAGGGAAGCGATACACTTAATTAACTGGTGTCTGCAGAGGTGGGTCCACTCTGAAAGGTTCTTAATGGAAGAGTGATACCACTGAAAAACAACTCTCGCGGAGAAGAGTGGAGATACTTTGGCAAGCTGAGTGAGATCCTGCAAATATTCAGGAGAGGAATCTTCACAGTGAGGTCTCAGTGCGGAGGGGTTACATAAGAGCAGTGCAGAAGCCATTTTGTGCCCAATGCAACGTGCCCTCCGAAGGCTAGAAAGCACAGAGAGTGGCAGTTCCAATAACGAGCAACGAACAGGTTCCTCACTTGATGTTCACTATATATCAAGGCAGCCACACTCATTTCCTGTGATGATGGGTCTGTGTGTGTGTCTAGGCACCATCCATGATTGCACACCACCTCCCCCGCCTTTTCTATTACTCCATTCTCAGAAAGACCACAAAGAAAGAGTTCTCCAATAGGGCAATCTCATGTCCTTGCGTTCAAGTGACACACTGAGTTTACATTAGCATGATGCAATCTGTCAGGCACATTGTGCCCATTAGTGGAGGTAGTACACTCTTTGTGATGACTGTGTATAATAAGCACTACCTTAGCATCGTCCCCTGACTGCTTCAATTTCCACACTTAGCTACTGCATCAAGGCCAAAATGGTCCAGTTCATTTGGGTTTGCTGGCAGCGTGTCCGTGGTGTGTGGTGAGTAATGTGTAACTAGGCTACTGGTGTTTATTTGGATGAATCACATACACGTCCTTCTACTTTTCTTGCCTTTGTTGCAGAAGACACCTAAAGCTATAGCTAATGCAAGACAATCAAAGCAACAGCACAGAGGCTACTGGAAAAGACCTTGGTCTCTGTATTAGAAACACCATACTAGTAAGTTCCATCTTGCTGGTGCACAGTTGGGAACTGTGTGTCAAGACATATGGGTAGAAAGGAGTAATCATTCCAACATCAGTGTGACTCTGTAATGGAGGCTGGAGCCCAATTCTATCATAACGAATTTGTAAGCTGTACACAGACCCCCTATAACATCGGACCACAGAGCTGATCTTGGCTGGATGTTATTGAGTGGCAAAGCATTCATAAACTAGCCCTAATCATGCTCCTACTTATGCCCAAGTCAATACTCCCTATACAACAACCATGGCCTCCCCTACAGGGCCCAGCAGCTCTGAGTGGGGGTGGGTGGTATGGCCCCTAAAATAATGTCATGATATTCCAGCATATTTTTTTGCGATGACATTGATTGCCAATGCCAAGGACACAAAATGGATGTCAAAAGGTGTTTGTTGTGGTTTAGTTAAATAAGTCAGAATATCGCTATTATCACAATATGGATTCGTAGTTGTTTTGATATTATTGAGAACGATGCGATATGCCACAGCCCTAGTTCTGAGCACAGAGGATAACTGCTCTGTTGGCTTTTTAACACAAATGCATTTCGGCACAGAACACATACGAACCATTCTGAGATTCGCTAATTGGCTCTTCAGGCTTTTGCTGCTCAAACATGACATTATTTTGCAACACAATGTTTTTTTGGAGATGTGTATCATGTGACGTGTCATATGCCTCTGATTTAGCAATAGGAAAGGAAACCATAACTGGGCCAACGGGTACGCAACAACACAGCTTCCGGAACCGTTCGGTATAAGAGGCCTAGTGTACAAAATAATATCCAAAAAAAAAAGTTAACCTATAAAGAAAACAGACCTTGTAAAGTGGCCAGTGGCTGGAAACGCAATGGAACTGTTTGTGTATTATTTGTTCTCTATCCAAACAATCCTCCACTTCACTCCAGGAAGCCCCCTATGAGGCATTTTTTTCATGTTTTCCCGGTACCACTCCTGACGCAGTCCATGAAGGTTTTGATGATTTGCTTTGCACTCGTAAAGCAGGGAGAAGTGTTAAGTGCAGGGGGCTCTAGGGACTGGAGCCAAACTGCAATGCTCTCCAGAAGATAGGAAATTGCTGTTTACAGTAAAATGAAAACCATGTGTTGACATGGAGATAAAAACATCCTGCATTATTCATGGTACTGGTGGTAGCCTCCAGAGGGTTTGTTTTTAGCTGGTCATAGTCTATACATGGGTCAGACGATTCCCAACCTAATCAAAGAAGGGAACCAAGCAACATCTCTGTTCTGGGTTCTCAACATTATCTTTATCCAAACAAGTCAACTCGTGCTAAGAAGGGTTGACTCTAGACTCCGTTCCCTCCTCTGCTGGCACGTGCTCCCTTTGTGTTGCACAGGCTGCATATTTATGAGCGCTGTTAGGTAGCAACACTCCATTATCTGCCAGATTGCCCCACGCCTTGTGTAGGGTATGCATACCTTCACGCAGATTACGTCTCAGCCGCTAAGATCAGCATTTAAAAGAACTCGGTTTGCTCTAGCCCTGTGTCGGATCATGAAGTGACGGACTGGTTGTTGCAGGGATGTGTGGGAAGAAAGAAGATGGAGTGGAATGTTCTGAAATTTCAGCCGCCCAAAAATGTTACGTTGTAAATAGTCAGCAATGGCATTTTAAGTGTTTTTCTACACGTAATTGTGACCAATAAATAAACTCACAGGTCTAAAACACAGAGCTAAAACAGCTTTCATGAACAATGCCCTATGAATGCATCCTGAATGTCTGTTCTCATTTCAGGATTTTGGGGACTTGGAGGGAAATGCCTAAGTGGGAAGCAGCTGACTGGTAATCCTGAGAGGCAGAGTGTGAGGAATTTCATGGTCAAGGTCACGCAAAAAAGCAGGTGGCAGAAATCCCTTTGGCTCTGCACAAAGCATGATCGCTGTTCTCAATAGGACAGCCCAGAGTAGTAGAGAGGGAGGGAACTGGTGTACAGCATCATGTGTGGAAATTAATGCTGTCAATGGAATATATAATAATAATAATAATAATAGAAATAATTCATTTATTATCTGTAACCCTTATGGTGGTGGTGGGGCCGAAGCCTTCCCGGAATCACTGGGGCAAAGTGGGAACGCACCCAGAAGGGGGAGCCAGTGCTTCACAGGGCGACATACACTTACACATTCACTCACTTCTATGGACACTTTTGAGTCACCAATCCACCTACCAATGTGTGTTTTTGGACTGTGGGAGGAAACCGGAGCACCCGGAGGAAACCCACACAAACACAGAGAGAACACACCACACTCCTCACAGACAGTCACCCGGAGGAAACCCACACAGACACAGGGAGAACACACCACACTCCTCACAGACAGTCACCTGGAGCATTCTGAATTCAACATTAGAACACTGTGTTTATATTGCTAGATAACACCACTGATATGTCATTAGGCTCTGGAACAAGAGTGAATTATGGGAGGAAATTGTGGCCAAATTTGGTAAAATTATTAATTAGCATTTAAAAAGTGAACGTGCTACATTTGTGTACGCTTGCTATTGACAGCACTAGTGTAAAACCTTTCTCCAGCTCGTGTCTGCGTATTGATAAACTCTGTAGCTTTATAAAGTGGGGCAGGTCACTTCCCCGGTCGGCCGCTGCTGGAACATTTATAAAAGCGTAGAGCAAACAGAGTAAACAGAGCGAAGCCTTGGAAGCCAGGAACAAAGCTTTCATTGTTTTTGCCTGGGCTTGAGAAGCGGGGCATTTCTGAGTCACACACATACCAGTGGAGTAGCACATGGACTAGGTACACACTCGCTGGTGGCCGGAGGACTCAGCCTTGGCAGCAGTTGGAGGATATTTGCAACAAGGGCCTCATTAAAGTCATCAAAGAGGGTTCCTTTCAGATGATAAGGTAAAGACTAATATGCAGCAAGACTGGAAACCTACTCCAGGGTGGCTTAACATACCTCAGCTGACGGAATTGACAATAACATTACGTCTAGGAGAATAGGCCACGCTCGACCAAGCTCATTTAAATTCAGTTATGTGTAGTTACACTATTGCTTTTAGCTTTGTTCCTGGCTAAATAACAGTACACACAAAGTATTCACAGGATCTGACACAATGTCTCTGCTGTCCAATTACCCTGAACAACGAATACGGCTCCCGCTGCATCAGTGCCTCCTGTGTAACACACTGCAATGTCCAGGGTCCTCCGTGAGGTCTTTGGTTTGTTTACAGTCCTCTCAGTGTCTGGGTCAAGCAGAACAAGGCTGTGTTATTTGGACAGGAGGATGGAGCCATTTATCTGTGATGACATCTTGTTTCCTTTGTAATCTTAAACCTATGAAGACCTTTTGCATTTGAAGGATCTTAACTTAAAGGTGATGTTCAATATGCATTTTTCATACATTTCAGAGAATGATTCCACACCATTTGTTAGCATGCTGGAAAAAGGTCCAATGTTTCTATGCAGTCCTGGCTCAGTAATAGGGAAACAAACAAATGGTCTCAGTCTGAAGTGGCCCAGACGTTCTCGTTCTCTCTCTCTCTCTCTCTAAACACACACTGAAGTATTTTTGCTGTTACAGTTACATTACTTAAGGTGGAACTGACTCCAAAATCGGGTAACCACTAACCACATGAAAGTAAACACAGACAGAAAGTGAGACAAAACAATTCCAGTTACAAATGAGTTTCTGTGGTCATTCAAATAGCGAATAAAAACTTACAGGCAAATTAAACTTCAAGAATGAACAAGCTATAGTCAGTTTCTTACTCAAACAAACCACTCCACCTTAAAAGATGTGGAGATTTTGAATGAACATAAAAGGGCAGGGGGAGTTGGTTTTGTGTGAGTATTAGTAGTTCTCCAGAATTGTCGACATTGCCTTTAAGGTTTCAATCCTTTTTTAACAGTGTGAAATTTCCCATAGGTGTGAGTGTGTGATGCCCTGTGAGGAACAGGTCTCCTGTCCAGGGTGTGTTCCTGCCTCTCAGTGATTCTATGTAGCCCCAGACCCACCACGACCCTGAGCAGGATGAAGCTACAGAAGACAAAAGGAATGACTGCTGGGACGTTTGGTTTCATAGTTTTGTGGTTGAAATTTTGTTATTGATTGTCTTTGAGGGCTTAATCATCATTTGAAATGGATCTATCGCAAGTCCAAGAGCTGTAGGTACATTGCATTTCTCCCAGAGACCAGAAGGCACCAAGAAACCCTGCTCTAGAAGCAACAGAAGCTCCATATATTTTTGTACTACTGCACATCCCAGTACACTTAGACCATGTTGAGCATCTGGTGTCCCAAAGACCAGTTTGGAGACCACTGCTTACGAAGACAATTTGAAGTTCTCACCATCAGACCATTCCGTTTGGAAGAGGTTAAACTCTTTACGGCCTTTTCTAGCCCAGTTAAATCACCTCATCTCTGCACATCTGGCCTGTCTCGGAGGTCTGACCCACTGAGGACCACCCAGCATTGTGGACAAGCCTCTGATAAATAAATAAATATATAAAACACCAGTGAGGAATCATCTACAGCTGGGAACACATTGCTTGGCTCAACTGCACCAAGAGGTGTTGGGTGGTGGGGGTCATAGCCACGTTCCCATTGACACAAATTGCTCTCTCACCTCCCAAAAAAAAAAAAAAAAAAGTGAGAATGGACTGAGGCGCATTAGAGAGTGGACGAAAAGAGCGAGCGCTCCGTGCACCTGCCGTCAAGATCATTACTCTCATGCTTTCACGCTCAAGGTCTCGGCGCTGCTTTCCCGTAACCAGCCTCTGAGCCTCAGCCGACACAAAGCCATTTTGTTCCCTTACGTGCACTTACGCACACAAGTGACTTAAAGTGAAGAGGCAGTGAATAAATCAGGCGCAGATCGATGCCTAGACACAGGGTAAATTTTAATGCAGGCCCTTGTGACATGCCTATGGGAAATTAGATTCTGAGCCCTTTTTTTCCGCGAGGTGCTGGCAGCGACATCCATAGCCTACAAGAGCAGGGCGGGAGAGCGTTGTATATCCTGTTTGTAATTATAGCAGTCCAAATGCTGCAAGTGTCCTTTTCCGACAAGTATAACTGATGATTTATGATGGAAAACATACTTTTCTTTCATTTCTAAGGCTGTATTAATCATATGCATAGTAGCATTTCTATTATATTTAAAATCCACTACATGTCAAAGTACTTCCAGGCCTACAGAGCTCATGTAGGGACAAAAGATTTGTTAAATGTGGGGGAAAAAAACAAAAAAAAACCTGAAACTGAAAGTTCCCTCAATACTGTCATTCATCCATCCATTATCTGTAACCCTTCTCCAGTTCAGGGTCGTGGTGGGTCCAGAGCCTACCTGGAATCATTGGGCGCAAGGCGGGAATACACCCTGGAGGGGGCGCCAGTCCTTCACAGGGCAACACACACTCACACCTACGGACACTTTTCTGTCACCAATCTACCTACCAACGTGTGTTTTTGAACCGTGGGAGGAAACCGGAGCACCCAGAGGAAACCCACGCAGACACAGGGAGAACACTATTCTGTCAGTGTTTTATATTTAGTATTGTGTATAGAGTTAGTGTTCAGTGATATTTCTAATTGATGACACTGAGGAAGGCCCTTAGATTTCTTTGTTATGCTGTCAATATACCACGCCCCATTTAGCTGATGTCCCGCCTCCCACACTCGATCAGGGCCAAAAGTCTGCAACTGAACAACAAGGATGCGACTGAAAGTGGAAAAAAAAGATCTGCAATCGAAAAAATAAATTGTAAAAAAAAAAATCTGATTCTGAAAATAATACCTGCAAAATATAGTTCAATAAATTAATTTGAAATAATTCCATAATTGTATCCAAAATAAAATCTATTCAAACTAAAAAAAAAAACTGCCCTGTGCTTATTTTTATTCTGAAAACAGAATACATTGTTACATTTTTCACAGTTCAGTCACAAGACTATTTTTGCCGAATGAACTAGCTCCATAAAACAATGCTTTTAACACAGGTTTGTAAATGCACAGCTTGTATCTCCATTTAAAGACAGTGACTCCAGCAGCCGCACAAGAGTAAGGTCACCATGCCCAATGCCAAATGTCAGGAAGATGGTTATTAAGCCCTAGCTGTGGAACTGTGTCTTTTCACTATCTTTAGGATGGGCTTCTATTCCAACCACATCATCCAGCATCAGTACATGGCCTCAGACATGCTGAATGCCCTCAAGTCCATCCACACGGCAAATGTCCCTCCATCTAACCAAAAGCCCACCTACAAACTCTCCACTCATTCCTCATACACTCGTTTCACAAGAATTTCACTGAATACTTGGCCATATGCTGAATAGGCTTTAAACCTTTCTGAAAAATGCTCTATATTGAGTTTTGGAATAAATTCAGACTCCTTTCCTAGCTCCGCCATCACCCCTCACTCAAACGTGTCCCGCCTGAGGAAGCTCAGAGATGAGCAGTTGTTAATTTATTGGGCATCAAATCAACTTATACTTCAGCTTTCTGCAATTTGGAAGGAAGCCAACTGCAATATTTCCCCAAGCTGTCAATTGCGCTGGCCTGATTTTAAGCCTGCGCATGCTCATTGATCTGTGCATGCAGATATAGTGTATACGTAAAGCTGAGGTGTATCGTGACTTATACAATGCTGCTGCCCCATCATAAACAATACAGGGAGCACTGCAGTAGATGCCAGACCCACCCCAGATGTAAAGCAGGAAGGACACAAAATAAAGACGGAAAGATCCACTGTGTGAACAGGCTCCGTCACCGTCAAGGTTAAAAAGGACAAAAGCAATTGAAGTGGGCCTTGTGTATTCAGCAGGGACAGCGTGGAGCTCTTGAAGGAGGAAGCACTGACACAAGATCAGATGCCTGTCTTGCTTATGTAGTCAGATAACTTATGATTTAAAGGGGACATCTAGGATCGTGGGGCGGCACGGTGTCGCAGAAGGTAGGTGTCGCAGTCACACAGCTCCAGGGACCTGGAGGTTGTGGGTTTGAGTCCCGCTCCGGGTGACTGTGTCGCCCTGTGAAGGACTGGCGCCCCCTCCAGGGTGTATTCCCGCCTTGCGCCCAATGATTCCAGGTAGACTCTGGACCCACCGCGACCCTGAACTAGATAAGGGTTACAAATAATGAATGAATGAATGAATGAATATACGATCGTAGGGAAATGCTGTTCTCTCTGGTTTGTTTATGTTCAGAAGTTTACCGTTTTTAAATAGTGGAACGATATGTTTGAGAGCGGAAAAAAAAACACAACAACAACCGTTCTGTGGGGTTCCTGACCACTTGAGACTTATAGAACTACAAAGTTAAAAGGCAGGGAGCATTTGAGTAGGCAATCCTCACTATCGGCATAGGCAAGATCACCCTCCAACCCCCAACCCCGCTCCACTTCCCCCAAAGAGAAACCTTGTTTTGTGAAGTACTCTCCTACTTTGTGAAATACCCCCTGCTTGTAGTGACCTTAGCTAAAACAAACCCTGGATCAGCAGTTCTGCGCTGAGCTGCTTTATTAATTCCAGATGACCCTTACGCAGCTGAGTTGCTGGGGTGAAAACAGAGGGAGGGAGGCGCTTTTCTTTTCCCCCTCCCTTTTTAGAGAACTTTCTCCAAATCCTCCGGTGCCTTTCAGGAATGCGATGAGTAATGACCATCCCTGCTGGGCTTGGACTGCTCAGCAGTGCCCGGTGCTGCAGAGAGATAAGTGACAACAAAAGCGCTTGTCTGGCCATTAATTAAGGAATCGAGAAACGAAGAGATGACATCCCAGAGACCCACGCTGGAGGGACCACCTGCATTCAGACACGCTGCATTATGCTAATGACCAGTTATGTGGACCCTGGGCCTACAGGGACATCATCATGAAGTTACTGTCTGGGAAATATTAGCCTATTATGAGACTGAAGATAAGATTGTAACCCATTAATGGCACAGCTAGCGTGCAGTGGCTTTGACACTTATCTTAATAGCTTAAACAGAGGAAGGTAAAATACACCGGTGGGCGTGAACAAAACAGACCTGCTGGCTGCTTTGTTGTAGTGCATGCAGCGTTTATAAACAGGGCAAGCACTGTCATGCTTTTCTAAAAAGCAAGGCCATAAAACAGGTCAAAATCAATATCTACCAAAGGCGTTACATTTAAATCAATGCATCAATAACTCCACAACACACAGTTCTATATAGTGACTCACATTTCAACAGATGTTGATATACGTCATTGTGATGGACTATGTATTCTCTAAAGTACGCAAACATGCCTTCACCCTTTGGCTGATAACACACCCTTGTATTGACCACTTTCTAATTACTTACAAAGCCCTGATTTAACATCCCTGATTAAATTCATCAAGCGCCTGTGGAACCCCAATAAAACTGCGCAAGAGAAATCACCAGGAGCAAAACTAATCTCTGTTCTTTACCCAATTTTCTCCTAAATTCATTGTCCATCCAATAATTAGATCTCCACCATTCGCAGTTATTTTTTTTCCATGTGTGGGTGGAAATTAAAGTGTTACTGAACAGATCAACGTGGTTAGAGGAGAACACCAACTGCCCACTTCTGGTGTTCTTCTGCGAAAAAGACCATCCTAACTATTTAATGCATTCATTCATTCACTCGTTGTGTGTAACTGCTTATTCTGCTCAGGGTCACTGTGATATATTACGGCTTTACATTTCACTGTCAAGTCTCCGTTTTGAAGAACAATCTCCTGATAATATCCGTTTCTCACAAAGTTGGTGCTTCTTTTAAAGAAGACATATTTTACCCCAGGGCGGCACGGTGGCAGCAGGTGGTGTCGCAGTCACACAGCTCCATGGGCCTGGAGGTTGTGGGTTTGATTCCCGCTCCGGGTGACTGTCTGTGACAAGTGTGGTGTGTTTTCCCTGTGTCTACGTGGGTTTCCTCTGGGTGACTGTCTGTGAGGAGTGTGGTGTGTTCTCTCTGTGTCTGCGTGGGTTTCCTCCGGGTGACTGTCTGTGAGGAGTGTGGTGTGTTCTCTCTGTGTCTGCGTGGGTTTCCTCCGGGTGACTGTCTGTGAGGAGTGTGGTGTGTTTTCCCTGTGTCTGCGTGCCCTGTGCCAAAAACACACGTTGGTAGGTGAATTGGCGACTCAAAAGTGTCCGTAGGTTTGAGTGAATGCGTGTGTGTGTGTGTGTGTCTGTGTTGCCCTGTGAAGGACTGGTGCCCCCTCCAGGGTGTATTCCAGGACCCACCGCAACCCTGAATTGGAAAAGCGGTCACAGATAATGAATGAATAAATATTCTACCCCCTTTCCACAAATTTGGTCAAAATACTACAAGGATCAAACACCACAGCAGCATCCTCCCACTGACTAAAGAGCCCTGTTCAGGATGACTGGTTTCAGTGCCTGTTCCTTTAAATGAGATTTAAACCACAGCTCAGTTCAGCATGAGAGCCCAGAACTCTGGATCTTATCCATTTTTCACCCAGTTGTCTTTCTTTCCCATTCTTGTTTTCTCTGTATTTAATCAGGACTCAGCTCTCAGCTCAGGCTGTGTTTGTATTACTCTGTTTAAACTTCACTAACATAGATAGGGGTCCGCTGCTGTGATTGGAGAGACTTAGACTTAATTTTATCCCAATCTCTTCTGCTGTAGACAGTCCACAAATAACAGACTGATTTGTTTTATTTCGTTTGTGAATTGGTGGACTCCAGATCCTCAAATGAACGTACACTAAACAAGTGATTTAGAGAGAGGTGGAGAAACCTAGGCACTTTTCTATGCAGCTTTAAACTTTTAGATTCTGTTAGGGCAAGATTTCTTATACACGATGACTTCTGAAGCCTTGTTAAAGTACAGCACTTTTTAGGAACTGCAGACGATGCATAATTGGTGGAGATTTGCCAGTGGTTTTGGGGAGTTTTGAAAAAAAAAACGCTGCTCAAAACCTCGGACGCCTCACTTCAAAACCGCTCGGATCATGCCCTGTAACTGATAATAAACTTCACTTCAAAAGCAGCAGCTCATTAACATTAACGAAGCTGGGAGTCTAAAGCAGACAGGCTGGCAGGCTTTGGTCCATCTCCTGCAGAAAGGATTTCAAAGTGGAAGAGGAAAGCTGATAGTGTTTCACGAGGCGAGCAGGACCGGAGGCCCAGGAGAAAGGGTTATTCTTCCGAGAGGGAACCTGAGAGAGTTAACCAACAAAACCAGGAAGGAAAAAGGCTCCAGAACAATCAGAGTCCCTCTCGCTAACATGCTTAAAGGCCCCAGGCAACACAATAGCAGCTCGGGGCTTGAGCTGAAGTTGTTAAACACCCAGAAAACGTAACAGGGCCTTTTATTGTTTTTGGAAACATGTTTGCATTCTTCAGAAGAAACAGTAACTTACCGGCGAGTGACCAAGAAGCAAAACAAAGAAGTCTTTTGCAGATGAGCTGAATGGAAGTTGAAGGAGTCTGCACTTAGCGCGTTGTCTACAGCCGCGCTTCTAGTCAACACAGCAGCAAGCCATTTATAAATTGCATAAAGCTTTCCAGTAATCACATCAGCTAAGTGCGGAGTTTATTTGGCAAGCTTTGAAACAGAGTAAGTCAGAATTAAGACAGAATTTTCTTACTCTCCCTTCAGAGAAATGGTAGCAGTCCCAGTGAGGGCTGAAAAACTGATAAAGCCAAATCCACTAATTGCAGCACAATCACTGCCAGAGACAACTAAGCCAGCTACAAATGGGACAGGACATCGGCTCCTAAATCTCTCACTAACAATGCTATCCGTCACTCTCCCGGTCTGGTTACATCATGTGATAAAGGGTAAAATTCACCATGATCCAAAACAGAATTGCTTGCAAATGCTATAATAAGCCAACAAACAGACATACACTAAACTTTCCATTAATGTTACTATGCCAACTATCCAAATCACTGAATTCAAGGGTTCCAATTACTTCCATGGCATACAGAATGCTTCTACAATTATTCGTGAAAGAGTGGGTTGCTCTCAGGAGCTCAGTAGGAGCGTGGTTCCATGTTAGCATGCCACCTGTGCAACAAATCCAGTCGTGAAAGTTCAGTGTACTAAATATTCCACAGTCTTATAACAAAGTGGAAGTGACTGGGAACGACAGCAACTCGGCCACAAATTGGTAGGCAATGTAAAATGGCAGAGTGGGGTCAGTGGATGCTGAGGCACACAGTGCGCAGAGGTCGACAACTTCAGAATCAAGCTTTATTGGCCACGTATGCTCACACATACAAGGAATTTGGTTTAGGTTACAGCAGATCATAGTGCACATAGATCTGAGCAGAATCAATCTCAACAGACCTCCAATCTTCAGATTAGTTCAAGAAAAGTCTGAGAGAGCTTCTCGAAAATGGGTGTCCATGGCTGAATAGCTGCATCCAAGCCTTACATCATCACAAAGCTTCAGATGCAGTGGAGTTCATTGGTGGCATGCTTTACGCCACTGCATCTGACGTTCTGATGTTCTCTAGAGTGACGAATCATGTTTCAAAACTAATTTGTGCCTCTGTAAAGCCAGGGACGGACACTGTTCAGAGATCAGCCAACCCTTCTGACCAATCGGAGGACTCGTTAGGCACGTGTCGAATGCTATTGACTGAGGTCTCCTGGTTCTATGACTGAGTACCTTTTACGAAAAGCCTTCACCAGAAAACAAACATGGAGGACAGAGGGTCCATGTAGAAAACGTCCAACCGTCCTGAAGTTTATATTAATACAGTGTGACTACTAGGTACAGATTGCTGACTGCTATTTTGATTAAGGACCCAGTGGCTGCTACACCGTGGGAATCATTTAGATGATTTAAGAGACTTCTTTCATTCATGAAAGAGTGCATTATTTGAATTATTCAAGGCAAATTTTAAAGATATTTTTTGTAACCGGGAAGTCAAGGTTAACTGGGTAATTGTGAAAGCCCAAACGCCCACGGACACACACACACACACACATACCTAGACATGCGTGTAGATCCACTTGTAGGCACACACACACATACATTGCCTCAGCTGATGCAAACCCAATCAGGTCTCAAATTAATGAGGGTCGTCCAGAGACAATGAGACAATTAACTCCTCCTCCGCTATTTACCCACAGCGATGCTTTGAAAGCAAAGTGCCACAGAAGACAAGAGAGAGAGAAGATAGAAGGCAAACGCCTACATCACTTGCATGCACACACACACTCCTTCACCCCGGAGAGGAGTGTGGGGAGGGGGAGTGCTGTCGGAGGAGTCGCGGTGCTTCAGAAGCAGGTAAACAATGTAATTTTGGACATGTCAGAGGGTGGCAGCTGAGAGGTGGAAGGAGGGAAATGCTGGGAGACAGCAGAGAAGCAGAAGAGAACAGAGAGGAGGCCAAGGGAAAGGCACAATTACCAGCCTCACGCATCTGCCCTGTAGCCATGAGGCCTGGCCTGTCAGACTTTCCCCTGGACCATTTCATCGCACACACACACACACACACACACACAGACAGCAGACAGACAACACACATGGCACACACAACGCCTTCATGAAAAGCCTGACCTGCATTTTCTTCCATGAGAATATTCCTGTCATATTCCACTCCTATAAGAAAATTTTGGCCTGACCTGAACAGCCAAACACACACACACACACACCTATATGAATGTACACTGAAGGTACAAACTGTTTACAAGGTACAACAGTCTTTAAAATTACAGTTTTGGAATACATAAAAAACTGTGTCAGATACATCCCATGCCCCTCCCCTTCCCCTGTGCTGATTGGCTGGAACGGTCTGAGCCTGTTTACAGAGCTAGTGCTTAGTACAAACACCAGACTTTTTTTCCCCCAGTGCACAGAGCTACTGAACATTTGCTGAATAAAAAAAAATAAACAAGTACTGGAATGAAATCATATACAGCACCTTTAAGTTACACGGGCAGCACAATAAAAACAGGTACCGTCATCGCCAAAAAGCTCCAGTGTGTAAGGTGTGTTCTCTTCTTGTCTGTTCCAGTTTCCTCCCATAGTCCAAGAATCTATTGCCTATGCAAATTGTCTACAATGTCTGTGAATGTCTGAGTGACTGGGTGAATGTGTGATGCCCTGTTGTGGGTTCGGGTCACGCTCCGTGTGACTGTCTGTGAGGAGCGTGGTGTGTTCTCCCTGTGTCTGCGTGGGTTTCCTCCGGGTGACTGTCTGTTAGGAGTGTGGTGTGTTCTCCCTGTGTCTGCCTGGGTTTCCTCCGGGTGACTGTCTGTGAGGAGCATGGTGTGTTCTCCCTGTGTCTGCGTGGGTTTCCTCCGGGTGACTGTTAGGAGTGTGGTGTGTTCTCCCTGTGTCTGCCTGGGTTTCCTCCGGGTGACTGTCTGTGAGGAGCGTGGTGTGTTCTCCCTGTGTCTGCGTGGGTTTCCTCCGGGTGACTGTCTGTGAGGAGTGTGGTGTGTTCTCCCTGTGTCTGCGTGTGTTTCCTCCGGATGACTGTCTGTGAGGAGTGTGGTGTGTTCTCCCTGTGTCTGCGTGGGTTTCCTCTGGGTTACAGTCTGTGAGGAGTGTGGTGTGTTCTCTCTGTGTCTGCGTGGGTTTCCTCTGGGTGACTGTCTGTGAGAAGTGAGGTGTGTTCTCCCTGTGTCTGCGTGGGTTTCCTCTGGGTTACAGTCTGTGAGGAGTGTGGTGTGTTCTCCCCGTTTCCGCATGGGTTTCCTCCCATGGCCCAAAAAAAAAGTTGGTAGGTGGATTTGGGACTCAAAAAGTGTCCATAGGTGTGAGTGTGTGTCTCCCTGCAAAGGACTGGCGCCCCCTCCAGGGTGTTTCCGCCTTGTGCCCAGTGATTTTGGGTAGGCTCCGGACCCACCGCGACCCTGACCTGAACAAGCAGGTTATATAATTATAAGTAATATAATAATAACAATAATAATAATAATAATAATAATAATAATAAAGTGTATGGCCAAACCCATGTCTTTCCTTTCCATAAATGTTCTAATTGAAATCATAAGACACTGCTGTTCTGCTTGACCACACAAGCATGGTACTGACTGAAACCTTTATCTGCCTCAATACAGAGTGAAAAAGTTCTCAAATAAAAAGGCATTAAAAGGGTTTCATAGGCCGTGAGGAACAAAGGAGAGCTAATCACGTCTGCCCCCTTAAAAAGTGTTTCTCTAGGGTCCTCATAGTAAAGGTTAAGGCTCTGTGACAAGTCAATAAATCACTTCAATACTCTTCCTCTCAGTTGCTGAAAACCATGCTGTGCATTTTACAAGCCATAAAGCTTCTGATGGTATAAGGCAGAACCCTCTTAGTCCAGTGTCTACTGAATATTCAAACAGAAACTTTGCTTTTAGATGGTATTAAACCATCCTTAGGGGCAGCGATAATGCCTTTTCATGTTTCAAAGCTGGTTTTGCATCGTATTACCATCACTGCGGTGAAACGAGACTCACGCCTTGATATTACTATCAGAAAACATTTTAGCGAGTGCGATTAGAATTGACACAATTATGGGAACAATATATAATGGTGTCCGTGTTTATGTCCCATCGATCAGAAGCCTGATGCTTTCCCAGTGGCAGTGGAGAGAGAAATCGATGTGCTTGTCCTGAGCTGCTAAGAGTGTTTGCTCAGGACTGCACTGGGAATAGTAAGGGAATTTCCTTGTGGACACACAACTGGAAACTTGAGGAAGACTCTAGGACAGAGGAGGTGCGGAAGGGAGGGTGGGGCAGTGTGGATGGTCAGGCAAACGGTGATTAGAGTATCGATCGCTGGAGCAGGCCACTGAGATTAGTGTGCAACTCATTCAGCCTCATCCCCTGAGGCTGAAGAAGATGAGACGAATGCCCAATGATCAAAACCGGGTGTCTGCTATAGAGGCTCTAAGTAATAGCTATTAGTCCATCACTCAGGCCATGATTATAAAGGTCTATTGTCGCCAAGTGCCATTTTTTCATGTAGTGGAAACTTTCGACTAAAACACAATGATGCTTTAACACTCCAGGAACCCGAAAAGGAGTTAAAAGAGGGAGGTCAAATGGATTCCTCATTCAGTAGTGGCAATGAATGTCATTTTTCTTCAAAGCACTGCAATTTAAAGCCGTGCCAATGGGGAAGAGTTGAACAGAAAAGACTGCAATTAGAAAAACAAAGAAATGCCAAAACCAGTCGCTGAGTAACTCGACTAGTCTCAGTCTGAAACTGCTTCTGTCAGAGTCTGGTGTGTCCTCACTGTGTCTGCGTGGGTTTCCTCCTGGTGACTGTCTGTGAGGAGTGTGATGTGTTCTCCCTGTGTCTGTGTGGGTTTCCTCCGGGTGACTGTCTGTGAGGAGTGTGGTGTGTTCTCCCCGTGTCTGCGTGGGTTTCCTCCGGGTGACTGTCTGTGAGGAGTGTGGTGTGTTCTCCCCGTGTCTGCGTGGGTTTCCTCCGGGTGACTGTCTGTGAGGAGTGTGGTGTGTTCTCTCTGTGTCTTCGTGGGTTTCCTCCGGGTGACTGTCTGTGAGGAGTGTGGTGTGTTCTCTCCGTGTCTGTGTGGGTTTCCTCCGGGTGCTCCGGTTTCCTCCCATGGTCCAAAAACACACGATGGTATGTGGATTGACGACTCAAAAGTGTCCGTAGGTGTGAGTGAGTGTGTGAGTGTGTGTTGCCCTGTGAAGGACTGGCACCCCCTCCAGGGTGTATTCCCACCTTGCACCCAATGATTCCAGGTAGGCTCTGGACGCACCGTGACCCTGAACTGGATAAGGGTTACAGACAATGAATGAAAGAAATGATATAGGAATCAACATTGAACAGTTTATAATGCTGCCCAGCCAAAGCTGATACTGACATTGTCTGAACCTGAAGTAAAGGCCCCTGAAATAAAGTTAAACCTCTTATCCTGAGCCCTCACCAGACCATGGGCCAAACGCTGTGATTATGAGCTCCGTTTCAACAGATGGTTTGAAGGGGTGATTACACAACAAGAGCACCAACCGCAACAGTGAGCTTTACCAAAAAAAAAAAAACGATTGGATTTTGCCAAATTGAGAAATATCTTACAGACACACACCACCAAATCACACCGTTGTGCCAGACTGCAGTTTCCCAGTTTTTTCTTTCTGTGGCTTTAAAATGGGTCCAGGGGGATTACAGAAATCCTGTCGAAAATTGGCCTAATCCCAAACAAATCCTATGGGATAACTTCTTGTAATTTGTTGCAGCTTTGAACCTAAGCTTCACCAACTATTTTCATTATGAGCCTAGTCGTTATTTTGGTGCAATGCACCAATGTACATGTTATGAGGTCAAACAAACAAATAATAAAAACAGGTGTACCCTCCAACATTTCCAGTTATGTACCTTAAATAAGGTTTACACTTGCAGCATTTCATAACCTAACATCTTTCAAACATAACACCTGGCGCTACAGAGGAATCAGTTACAAACTCGTTGCTTAACAAAAGATCCTGAAAACAAACCCTTGATGGGACCACCCCACTGCTCTGAGGGGTACCAACTAGGGCTGTACCGTATAGTATTGTTTTTTTTTTTTTCATATCGCCAAGAGTATCATTATTGCCAAACTTACCTGAAATATCATGATATTATTTTAGGGCCATATCGCCCACCCCTAGCACCAACCATTCTAAGAGTGCACTGTACACCTACACCTTCACTTATCGAGGTTTAAGCAATCTGTGTTTTACCACAGCTACTGTTAAACTTTAAGGTACAAAAATAAGCTACTGTGGTCAAGACAAACGAAAGCTGGGAATATAGTATAGCTGGGTCCCACCCCTGTGTCTATTCAGGCATAGTTCTCCTGTTTCTGAGAGTGTTTTAATGAGTGAACTATGCTTCTTTAGTTTTGCACTGGAACTGTGAGGCTAATGTCAGTGTCAGAAATTACATACACAAGTCTACTTGAGATTACCCAGCACCCTGAGAGAGTCTGAAGCCGGACTGCGATGATTCAGGCGTGCAGTTTCTCACAGCTGATTGGCAAGGTTAACGTTCCTTTGTTTGTTGGCTACATAAGCCTTTCAGCTCCAGTGCAAAACTAATGAAGCAAACTTCTCAAACCAAGCGTATCTTGGCGGATCAGGTCTGCACCGTCCACCCAAGGCCAGAAGCTAATCCGGCATCTCCAACAATGGGCCCCAGAGCTAATGAGCACCAAGCTGCGTCTGCACGCCCCAGTCCTTTGAGCCCATAAGCCCCCCGCTGAGTGGCCACACTCTCAAAACCCCCTTAACGGACACTTAGCCAGCTGACCACCCTCCTCCCTCTGTCAAAGAAGAACCTTGAAAACCAAACAAAACAAATAGCATCAGCGTATCTCACGTTTACACTACTTCACCAAAGATTCCCTACAAATACCCTCCTTCCCCAAAGAAACCTTGAATGAGCTTGTGACCATAACATTTTGGCCACAGAGTGGAAGAGGCAAACTGCGCACCTCTTGAATCTACCTGGAATGAGATATGAGAAGACTCCATTTATTAACAGTCAGTTAAACCCACAGTGCCCACAGGCACAAGAGTCATGTGCATAAAAGTCTTGCAGCTCATTATCCGCTCCCTCAAAACTCCCTTAACGAACACTTAGCCAGCTGACCGCCCTGACTGCCCCTCTCCACCCTCCAACCCCGTCAAATATATATATAAAAAAAGAAAAAACTAAAGAAAACACCAGATCAGATGCTGAATAACGAAATTGGCTTCCAGTCAGAGACTAACACGCCTCCCAGTCTCAATGCTCCTTACATAAACAGTTCTGAGCATGTGTTCTGTGTCTTCAGATTGATTTATTAAATAAATACATACATACAAACATAACCCCATCACAACGTATGGCTTCCAAATGGTCCTCTTGCCTGTTCATTTAGTTCAGAGCCTCTGCATGATAAGGTACACTGACGCTACATGGAGTTTGCTGCAGAAAGCAACTCAGAGTATCCCTAAATATCTTTTGTGGTGTAACTGTACGTAGGAGTAAACAGCTGTAGCTTGTTTGCACAGTATTTCAGTGTGTTTCAGGGCACAAATCAGTAATTAATTGCTCTAATTAGCACCATTCTGTAAAATGTTGAACTTAAAGACTCAGCACTGCATTCTGACAGTAATAAATCCATTCTGATAAAGTTATGTAGTAATATATGCTACAATTTTCAAACAGGTATGTGTATAATTTAGTAGGGGTGTAGGAAAAAAAATCGATTCGTGCTCGAATCGCGTTTCTAACATTGAACGATTCAGAAACGATTCTCATTTTCAAAAAATCGTTGGTTTTTTTTGCGGGTGCCGGTGTGCCTTCTCAGCCACCGTAATGCTAGGCAAAACAAGGAAGCAGCGTGGGCTATGTACAGGCATGCAAGTCTAGTAGGCTACAGGGGGGCGTGTAGTGTCATGTTATGGTGTTTGTTGTTGCGCCGCTAAAGTATGGAGGATGAAGAAAAAGAAATCCAACCGCCTCCGCGGTCTTTGAAAGCAACCATTTGGAAACACTTTGGATTTGACAGAATCGAAAAAAAAAAATTGAATCGTGACCCCAAGAATCGATTCTGAATCGAATCATGGGATTCCCAAAGATTCGCGGCCCTATAATTTTGACTCATTCATTGTCTGTAATCACTTATCCAATCCAGGGTCTGGAGCTACCTGGAATCACTGGGCACAAGGTGGAAACACACTGGAGGAGGCGCCAGGGCGACACACACTCACAACCTATGTACATTTTTGAGCAGCCGGTTTATTTATTAAGAGTCAGTGCCTGGAAATACCCAAGAGTTTTCTAGATTGGGCTCAGCTTTTGTCTATCGCACCCACTTCCTTATTATTAGGCATTTTGCATTTCCTGATAAGCATCATCGCTTCGAATGCAATTAACAGACGACCCACAGGAGAACACACTGAGCACAGAAAATAAAATAAAAATATGATCTGATTTGTTTCTCACTCTATCCATTTTCCCAATTACACCTCAGAGTCTCTTCTAAACCCCGCTGCTTCACAACAGTGAGAGGCCACAATGTCAGCCCCCCGTCGGCCTCTCTGACGTGGCACTCCTCCAAGATCGATACACCCAATGATAGAAGCGTCAGGTTGAAGATCTAAAGCCATGGGAACCATTGACGGGTACAGCAGGGAGAGCTGAGCAGGCCCATTCCTCACCGCGCTGGACTCAATACTGGTCGGTCAGCAGACGGCAGATGGATGGAGGGCTCCAGGCTAATAAACAGAGCCATCCAGAGATGGAGTAGTTCAGGCATATTGGAAGCAGTTCAAGATCAGCCGTTCCAGTAGCCTCCGGACCTCCTCCTGCTGTGTTCCCACCTCAAACCACTGAGCAGTGCAGAAGCTAATGGCGCTTTTCCATTTCACAGTCCCTGTCAGACACTCTTTTCAGCCCAGGTCCCTGGTCACCTTTCCATTAGCACAGCTCCCCTGTGGAATGGAAGCAGGTGACATTGCAAAACACCATCTCTAATGGGAACCGCAGGCTGTGAAACCACAAATGTTAAGTGCTGTTTACTTACGTATTCGTGTGTTGTTTTTGTTTGAGGGGATAGGGGAATATGAACCCCAGTTCTCAAAGTTCAACAGAGTTTACTCAGTCCTTGTTGCACATTCTGCTCTTGCTAGAGACTTTCATTGGCCACCAATCCAAGGTGTGTTTGAACCACTTCGAAAGACCATGGCGTAGTTTTGAGCTGCCGTTGTGAGTCGGATAAAAACTAATGTGAACTGGAGTTTTTACATATCGCTAGATTTTGCTGGAGGTCTGTTGTTGGTGGTGACTGACAAGCCTCTCAGGTTAATCAGCATTCTGCAATTTTTACACTTCATGTTAAGTCCCTACTTGGCTTGCTTGGAAGCAAGGACTAAAGTACAAGTTGGAAGGACCAGGGAGCAGTTCGGCCTAGTGGAAAAACAAAAGAAGCTGAGCCGAGCTGTGCAGAGTAGGTACCATGCAGTGGAAAAGCGTCATAAGTGGCCACTATTTCAAACCGGGTTGCCTCTAGTCTACATAGTCAAATACCAAGACAAAGACATCTTCTTCAAGCTGAGAGCAGTGATATTAAACTGACGGTTCAGCAGATCCAAATTTACACATGCTTTGTGTTTATGCCTGCAACCACGGTTAGCATCTCTACAATGCAGGGCTAAATCTGTTCATATTTATAGACGACACTGTGCTAATTTGTTAGCAACAACACAGGGCCTGCTGCCTCCAGTACAAAACTGAAAAAAGCAATCTTCAGTGCCCAGTGCCCAAACATACCTCAACTACTGGGAGCAACAGAAAATTGTATACCTTGGTGTGTCGCCAAACTACTGCTTTACCAACTGCCAAAAACCTTGAAGCTCAACACATCTCCATGGGACACAATTGCTCATGTAACCACACATCTACGGCACCTCTGCACTATGGCCTTCCACACCTCTGATCCCGCTGAGAGCCTCCAAGATTCAGCAAGCCCTCTTGTAATCTCCCATCAGCCCCTCAACAGCTTATCAGAGTTAGAAGCAATCCTCATTACCGCCTCATATTAATTACCATGCTGGCATGGAAAGGGGTTCTTGTCCACACGCCTGTGTTCTTGATGAAGCAAAGGCTGCTGCTGGCGGCTGTCTGGCCCGAAGCCCTGGGTGACTGATGAGGCTGGGCCCAATCTCTCCAGAGCTGACCTGGCCTCTTATCAGCCTCTCTCTCCCCTCCCAGCCCTCGGCACATCACTCCTCCATGCAGACCTTCTCCCGGCAGCCCCATACTGCCATAATGAAGGCTGCTGGGGCTAAATTGTGCAGCTAGAAATAAAGTGGACTCAGGGATAACGATGGTCTCTGGAGACTGGAGCACGACCCCACTGTCTCTGCGAGGTCATGGGAAGCAAGCCAATATGGCCTTCTAAAAATGGAGGATCTGGAAGTGGGGCGCGAGGTTTCTGCTGCCGACTGTTGATCGATAAGTCGGACACTAATATTCCACCTCTGAGAGGGTCCATCGTTTGTAAAGATTTCTCCGCTGGATGAGAAAAGGGAATTCAGTTATGCTTCATGTAGCACGTAGCATGAATCACGCTTAATGGCTCCGGAAGTCAAGAGCAGGCATTAGTTACATTCAGCAGCAATGACGCATTCTTCAGGCAGCGGTGATGAATGTAAACACTTTTAGCGGTGGCAAATGAAACGATTCCCACTCTATTGATCCATCCCCCACTTCAAATACATGAATGGCACAGATTTATTGATGATCATTTGATATTCTTCAACCAAGACTTGGCAGAAATCAAGGTCATTTCAGAGTTCTGAGGAGTTCTTTCTGGTGCTTTTCTGTATCAGCAGTATATTAATTGAAGTGTTTAGCATCATTGATTGCTATACATTCCAAGATAGATATGTCAGGAAGAAAAAAAAAAATGTTGTTAATTACGGTATATTAGCTGGAGGATTGTGCTCGTGATTCTAGAAGACTCATTTGTGGTGCTGGGGTGGAAAGCTATAATTATCCACACTGTACACCCTAATGTTCAAAGTAATTAACTAGATTGAATGATTCTAACTTTAAATGTATTCAAAAGTTACACTCAAACTCACAGTTTTAATTACCACAGAACTCATTTGTAACTCGAGTTGTTTGGAGTTCTCTTCGTTGTCTAAAAGACTCCAGTTGCCTCTGCCGTGCCGTGAGAGAGAAATCCTAGCATGCCTGACCGAGCAAGTTTGTATTTTTTACTCATTTACAGACACTGAAATCATGTCATGAGTTTGACATCGACGTTTTAGTGAATTTCATGTGGACACATTCACGTGCTTATTTCAGTGGTTGTTGTGGTGGGATGGAGTTATGGGTTCGGGCCCCGTTTTAGGTCTGTCTCTGATGTGCACAGCAAATTCACAAACTTTAATTAAAACTCATATTAAATTAACGCTGAGATTGTTGACAAGTTAACGGCACGGTGGTGCAGCAGGTAGTGTCACAGTGTCACAGGGACCTGGAGGTTGTGTGTTCGAGTCCCGCTCTGGGTGACTGTCGGTGAGGAGTGTGGTGTGTTCTCCCTGTGTCTGCGTGGGTTTCCTCCAGGTGACTGTCGGTGAGGAGTGTGGTGTGTTCTCCCTGTGTCTGCGTGGGTTTCCTCCGGGTGACTGTCTGTGAGGAGTGTGGTGTGTTCTCCCTGTGTCTGCGTGGGTTTCCTCCGGGTGACTGTCTGTGAGGAGTGTGGTGTGTTCTCCCTGTGTCTGCGTGGGTTTTCTCCAGGTGACTGTCTGTGAGGAGTGTGGTGTGTTCTCTCTTTGTCTGCGTGGGTTTTCTCCAGGTGACTGTCTGTGAGGAGTGTGGTGTGTTCTCCCTGTGTCTGTGTGGGTTTCCTCCGGGTGACTGTCTGTGAGGAGTGTGGTGTGTTCTCCCTGTGTCTGCGTGGGTTTTCTCCAGGTGACTGTCTGTGAGGAGTGTGGTGTGTTCTCCCTGTGTCTGCGTGGGTTTCCTCCGGGTGACTGTCTGTGAGGAGTGTGGTGTGTTCTCCCTGTGTCTGCGTGGGTTTCCTCCGGGTGACTGTCTGTGAGGAGTGTGGTGTGTTCTCTCTGTGTCTGCGTGGGTTTCCTCCGGGTGACTGTCTGTGAGGAGTGTGGTGTGTTCTCCGTGTCTGCGTGGGTTTCCTCCGGGTGACTGTCTGTGAGGAGTGTGGTGTGTTCTCCCTGTGTCTGCGTGGGTTTCCTCCGGGTGACTGTCTGTGAGGAGTGTGGTGTGTTCTCTCTGTGTCTGCGTGGGTTTCCTCCGGGTGACTGTCTGTGAGGAGGGTGTATTCCCACCTTGCGCCCAATGATTCCAGGTAGGCTCCGGACCCACCATGACCCTGAACTGGATAAGGGTTACAGATAATGAATGAATACTTCTAATTACTTAATTGTAACAAACATTAATTGAAGCAGTATACATGTAAAGTAAATGTGAATGCATACTTCTGGTATTTGAGATTATGAAATTAAAAATATTAAGTTAAATATTACATTTTTTCTGCTAATTTGTTGGGGTTTACAGTGCAGGATTACACAGATAGATGGTGACTTATAGTTTGGGGCGTCTAACTTGAGGGCAAGTCTGAAGGCCCTGAGTGCACAGCCTACTCAGAGCTGCTCTGGCTCTGGAGACAGCAGGGTTCTTACAGTACACGCCGTATATGTACAGAACACAATATTTCAATAAACTAAATAAAATGTTCCATTGATCATGATATTGATTCACAGTCCTATCGCCTAGAACTAAGCAGGACAGATGAAAGACCGGAAGATAAATGGGACCGGAGAACAACACTGAGACAAATGAGCCTAATGAACCTCTTATCATAAATATGTGCCCACAGGTGCCATTTAGAGTTTTTAAATGTGCAAGAGTGTGGAGGTTCGCTGAAGGAAAAATTGCCCTGAAAATGACTGTGGTCTTTGGCGGTTTATGCAAAAAAGCCCTTCACTGAAATCAATACCAGGCTCAGAGCTTTCCAGCAGGGAGGATGTTTACAAAGGCCCCTCTCCCTCCACATACCGAGACCCATCATAAAGTAAAAGTTGTTGAAACCTGCGCCATCGATCCCCAAGGGCCGCTATCTCCAAAAGACCATTTATCACGGCCGGTTAAGGCTTAACTTCAGCCCGTTAAAACAAAAACATGCCTTAGCTTTTCTCCATCAAGAAAATTACACTATGGTGGGGTTCGGTGCAATATACTAAAGTGCTCCTGTAAATCTATTTACACCACAATTTTCTAAATCAATCACAGCTCTAATGGCTCAGGAGATCCCTGTAAGAGTAAAGCCGTGGCTCTCGTCAGGGCACTGCCGAGCATGTGATCCAGAGCCACGTGACCCCGAACTGCGGCAACACAGACGGCTTTTCTGCTCAGTCAAAACCCACTTGCAAATGAAGCAGGAGGCAGAGCAATCCATTGCAGCCCTAGTATGCAGACGGCCAGGCTCTGCCCCCAGCACAGTGGAGCGGTGAGCAGAGCACAGGTGTGACAGGTGGGGACCACTGGGTCTGGGTGCCTTCAGCTCGCCTGTGTGGGGAAGTCATAGGATGTGACGCGCCAAAGGAAACCAGCCACAAAAGAGTGCAGGAGTGATGGACACAGTGTCGCCTCGCACTAATTACACTGGAGTTCTCTCTGAGCCTGTCGCTGCCCAGCACCAGAACACACACACACACACATTATTGTTCCTAACCCTGCCCTGGGAAAGAGACGTTTCTCACCGATTGTCTCTGGGTGGATATGAGGGGACAGGGACCAGACGGATGATGCCACAAGAAGAAGAAGAAGAAGGAAAAGAAAAAGAATACAAAATAGGAGGAGAAGAAGAAAAGTAGAAGAATAATAAAAAGAAAAAAATTAAAAGACAAGTTGAAAAAGAGAATAAAAATTGCTCAAATGCTCAAAAAGAAAAAAAGAAGTCCAAAGAGGAGAAGAAACAAAAGAAAATAATAATAAAAAGAAGAAAAAGAAGTAGAAGAGGAAGAAGAAAATAAGAAAGATGCATTAAAAGGTAAAAGGAAAACTTAAAAGAAGAAAATATAAAGAAGGTAAGAAAAACAAGAGGAAGAGGAAGAGGAAGAATCAGAGATGATGAAGGAACAGAAACCGAAGTCCTCAGCATGGCATGGTAGCCCCCAGCACAGACCATAGAACTCCTGATCATCATTATCCCTACAGGCAAAAATCAACACCTCTCCACACTCTCGGGCTGCAGTGGATCCTCACAGCTGGCTTTAACTGCACACTGATTTCACGAGCTCCTCTCACCCCCATTAACTACTGACACCTCATCAGGCTCAATCCGAGCAAGACCGGGGACCTTTAACATCTCAGAGCAGGCTTCAACCACGACCATCCTTCACACCACACTGACCACCGGGGAGCCCGGCATGGCCCAACCTTTATTGCGGTATTGATTGGTACAGCCAAGAATCGATAGGCTGGTTGTACTACACCTTTTTTTGGTGCACTCACAGAATCTGCAGACGCAAACGTGGAGGAATGAGATTTTAAGCAGGAATCACTGAGGCACCGGGCCATGTCCACAGCTGCGGAAACTCCCCTTAAAGAGCAGGGAATGTGTAGAAGAGCAGGCCGCGAGCACTGAGGCATGCGTGGAGAAACAGCCTTGAAATCAGGCTGGAGCACAGTGACTTGTGAGTATGAATAATGTTTGCACCACGTAAGACCCGAGGGAAACCACGGGAAGGGGGGAAAAACAAAATCCAGGAATTTACAGAGCTTTTTGTTTATAACCGCAGGCCAGAAATACACACACACACACACACACACACACACACTCTCAGTGCCACTGTCTGCTTCCCACCTGTTGTGATCCAGCTGTGGAGGTTGTGTGTGGGTTGCCAGATTCCCCATGCCTCGCCTGTATAAGTCATTACCAGAGAAGGTAACACTCTGGTACAAGCGAAAAGAGGCATATACCCAAAGCTTGTACTCCGCGGGTCTGCGCAGACAAAAAGAGGCCTTTCAAATGTAATTTAAATCAGAGGGATCCTGCAGATGGACGGAGACAGCAACTCTACAGGAAACAGGAGGGACAGTCTAGAGAACATTTGTATGAAAAAGCAGCCAGAGAAGAGTCAACACAACGAGAAAAATACACACCGGCCTTGTCCCTTCACTCCTTCATTTCCTTTTTAAACTGTAAGCGATATCTGACATTGTTCCTGTTCAAAGAAAAGCATGTATCTCGAAGATAAGTCTTTTTATTCCCAATAATTTGCTAATCATCAAACGTTCACAGTGGGAATGACAGCTGCTGTTTTTAAATGATGCACTAAAATGGAGATTCGTGGGAGTTTTTTGGACAGTGACGATGTGCAACATTGACTTTCTCTGAAGACGATTTTAAAGCAATACTAGGTAAGATCATTCATTCATTCATTCATACTACTCTTTCACAGTGTGTTTCACTGAAATGGGAGGGGGCAGGTTACATAGTGCAGTTCCTGCAACAGGAGGCCTTATTCTCCGTAGTATGGGTCATTGGAGCGTCACAATGATTTTAAGGTAAAAATACTGCCTCGTAGGATATGTGCTTCGCCTGTACATCTGTAATCACATCACTTCCTGTTCAGGGTCACGGTGGGTCTGGACCCTACCCAGAATGACTGGGCAGAATCACCCCCTGAAAAGGGCTGAACTGTGCATCTCAGGTAAATGGTCACACAGCTATAGAGCTCTATGCCTGAAAGCATTTTTAAAAAAATTATTTTAAAAATCCCCACACTGTGGAGAATGCAATTACAATGCAAATGTATGGAGACGGCACAAGTCTAAAGAATAATCTGCATCTCACCTCCCATTTTTCTGTGTAGCACGAACAATCACACTCAAACACTAGGGTCTGGCGAGTTCCGGGGTCTAATAAGAGTCTCTTTTAAAAAAAAACCTGCCGACTGAGACCATGCAAGCCAGCAATCAGAGGAACACAAAAAACCTATGGTTTCAATCAAAAACAAGACAAGCTCCTCCTGTTAAAGGATGTCAATTTATTTCTATTTCCTCCACTTAATCCTGTTTATCCTCATTAATTCCGTTTAATATCGTTCCCTACACACAGAGCGTAAAATCTTCAGAGACATCTAATGCCTCCTACCGAATGCAATTTCAGTTTATTGCATCTGAAAGGCTTGTCACATTGACAGTAATCTCGCGACGTGGTTTGTACCGGGGTCCAACTTCTACACAACATTCAGCTCCATAAACGCAGTTCAAACACACGACAAATCAGAAACACTGCAGGAAACACTAAGGCTATGTTTATGCGCCATGACCAACTGCCAAGCTCTCCGATAGGAATGTTTGTCATGTTCCGTCCTGCAACTTCCCAGGAAAAGATCTTGTGCAGAAAGGTATACAACCGAGGACATTTTCCTAAAGTGTTAACAAGAAGTAAACACAGATATGGCAGGCACCTGTGCGTGCCCTTTCTCCAGCTGCATGTTTTTGAATGTGTACGCTCCACTGATCTTGACAAATAAGACAAAACTCGCTGCTTTTATTTCTCCAGAGATGAAAACAAAAAAAAGCAAAGTAAACAGCGAGATCCATTCAGTCACAAGCTGTGGTGTTTCACTGGCTTGGCTTGAGACAGCAGGGCAGGGTGTAAAATGAGGGTTGTGGGCTGCAAATGATCTGGCAGCCTGGCGCTGAACAAAATGGCAGAGACATAATATAAATAAAACGGGAATCAACAATGAAAGCCTGTAATTCAAGCCAAATCCAACAACTACCGAATAAGAACGACCCCAAGAATGAACTAGCCGTCGTGAGAAGCTAAATCCCATGACTGAAAGGAAACAAGAACGCTGGCTTCCATGTGTTGAGCAGTAGTAAATATTTACACACTGTAGATTTATGGGCACCTGAGTTATCCGACATGGTCAAAAGTCCTAATAACAGAAACACAGCCTTTATCAGCATGTCTCACTGCGATACACAGCCATGCTAAACAACCATTCAAAAGTTATTATTATTAAAATGATCAGCAATATATGTCTTATACATTCTCTCAGCTCTGGCACAGCACAGAACCTTGTTATTTCACACCGGATGAAACACACATACACGACGTGAGGTGGAAGCGGTTTCTGTTTGCCCTGTATTTTCCTGTGATAATACCTTTAACAAAAGTTATGGTCAGGGTTTGAAATGCTGCCATAGTTTAAAATATAGCTGTTTGTTGACATGCTTATTGGCCTTGATTCTACATTCAGGAGCAATGCTGAATTCTGCACTGTTTCTGTTTAGAAACTGCTAGAATAGCATGCTATGTATGTGTCAAAAAAAACATGTAAAAATAAAATGTACGTGTATTTTTGTGATTCATGTATGTGTTGCTGCATGGAGTGGCCATTTAAGGTGCATTTACAGTATCTGGTATGAAATTAGCTTTTGTGTATGCTACACTGGATCATTAATGTCAGATCCAAGCTAGCACATTAGCATCAAGCTAACATGCTAACTACAAAACAACAATACTGTTACTGGCATGTTGCTCTACAATTAATTCCCGAAAACCTCCATTATTGTAAAAGATGTTTCACTATAATTAATATTACATTATTATTAGTGTGTTATACAGAGCACTTGGAGGAAATCCACACAGACACAGGAAGAACACACCAAATTCCTCACAGACTGTGACACGAGGTTGGGTCTAAACCCACATCCCAAAGACCCTGGATATGTATTATACTTAAATTATTAAGGGTCCCACAGTAATAAATGGTAATAAAATCAAAGTATGGATTAAAATATATATTCAAATGTGGGCTTTTTATTTACTTACGATTTATTTATTTACTTAAATACTCAACTGCATCAGGTTAATTAAGTACCTTTTTAAATGTAATTTAATGCTGAACAATGCCTGTGTATTTTCAACTTTTCAGAGTCGTCTTCCAAGTCAGTTCTTAATGGAAGGTCAGTTTTATGACATTTTGCTGAATGCTGAGAAGGGGGAAAACAAGCTCCGGCCCCAAGAACAGAAAACAAAAGGCCCTCTTGGAAGCTAGAAGACGTAATTATCTCTACCCTAATCAGCTGGGGAGAGAGAGAGAGAGAGAGAGAGAGAGAGAGGCGGTCGAGCCAGAGAGACAAGTTCCGGAAAGACCGGCTTTGGTGTGGAAACACAATGCTCACAGTAACTCCCCGAAACCTGTTGACCTGCAGAGCTTGTTTTCAAATCACATCTCGTTCCCCCCCTCATGGCCCGAGCAGGTAGAGCTGACCCGCACTCTTCCGCTACGGAAAATTAAGTCCAAGAAGGTGGGCCGGCACTCAGGTGGACCAGGACAGCGCTAGTGAATGCTAATTACCACACGATCTGTCGTCTCCTTCATACACAGTGTCCACAAAGAAGAGTCAGCTTACTCTTTTCCTCTTGCTCATTGTCCTGTAGTAATGCCTCTGCAAAACTACAATGTCCAGCTCAAGTTTGAGGACATCTTAGGCTTTGTTTTGGAATATTCTAGGGTTACAGGGTGTCATTCAAAATAACGTACTAGTCCTGGTGTCGATGACATGAACTTGTAGCTAATCAAACTGTGGGTAGGAGAGGGCAGTATGGCCAAACATACAACAAATTCATTAAAAATAAATACATTAATTTATATTTCAGAGAGAGCTGTTACTTAACAGCCAGTGGTATGGTAATATATGTTAACATTTTTCAACCTATTTGAAATGTGGGTTTCCCCAAGGCTTTGTATAATTAGTCTTTGTTAAATGTTTGTACGTGTTTAAAAAAAATGAAAAAAAGGATTTTAAAAGACCACCTCCAGTGAAAATTATTCTAAACATTTTAATGAATTATGTACTGCACATCTTGAGCAGTGTGGATGATCAGAAACAATTGTATAATTAAAGTTCCATTTGGGGTCACTGTAAGAGAAAAAATGAAATCAGTCCAGTCAAAACAAGATGAGCCAGGTGTGGAAGGCATTCCATTCACAGAGAGCAGTCGAGATCAGGAAGACTGGGGTCATTCATTCATTCATTCTCTGTAACCCTTATCCAGTTCAGGGTCGCGGTGGGTTCAGAGCCTACCTGGAATCAGTAGGCGCAAGGCGGGAATACACCCTGGAGGGGGCGCCAGTCCTTCGCAGGGCAACACACACACATTCACACCTACGGACACTTTTGAGTCGCCAATCCACCTACCAACGTGTGTTTTTGGACTGTGGGAGGAAACCGGAGCACCCGGAGGAAACCCACGCAGACACAGGGAGAACACACCACACTCCTCACAGACAGTCACCCGGAGGAAACCCATGCAGACACAGGGAGAACCCACCACACTCCTCACAGACAGTCACCCGGAGGAAACCCATGCAGACACAGGGAGAACACACCATACTCCTCACAGACAGTCACCCGGAGGAAACCCACGCAGACGCTGGGAGAACACACCACACTCCTCACAGTCAGTCACCCAGAGGAAACCCACGCAGACACAGAGAGAACACATCACACTCCTCACAGACAGTCACCCGGAGGAAACCCACACAGACACAGGGACAACACACCAACTCCTCACAGACAGTCATAAAACCCAAAACCTACAGGTCCCTGGAGCTGTGTGACTGCGACACTACCTGCTGCGCCACTGTGACGCCCGACTAGGGTCATTAGCTTTATAAATGCAACTCAAATATCAGCAGAAAAAGCATGTGGGTTTTGAACTGATCAGGAGCACAATTGCTTCACGATTTTGTTGAAGAAAAAAAAGAAAGGCTGCATATTTGTTCATTATTTAGCTGTGTTTTGCAAACTCCATTTCCATGAAAGTGTTTTCTTTTTTTATTAATAGAATTCACACCCCCTCATCTCCGCTCCTTTGACTGGGCAAAAACAATAGCTGTGTTTATCAGTTTATTCCATGTCCTGCGCTTCCCACATCAACAGCACAATAAACAAGAAACAGAACTGAAGGGGGGGGGGGGGTAAAGAGAAAGAGAAGGGTAGATAGACAGAGACAGAGACAGAGAAAGAGAAAGAAGACTGGAGCCACTTATGCGCTCTGCCACCCCACATCATGAAGCAGGAGATGATGAGTGAATAGGAGAACGTCCCAATAATAGATGTGTCCAGTGCAGCCGGGAGAATAGTGGGGAGAGGGAGGGGAGCTAAGGTCTGAGTGTCAGCAGCACAGTCCCTCTGACCTTATTTATTAAGCCTGAACTCGCTAGGACTGCACCATTCTCCCAAAAATCAATAGCCGTGCTTGTTTCCAGCACGATTATGAGCAATTATGAACTACAGTTAATAATGGTTTTTAAAAAACAAAATCAGCTCATTCCTTTCTCCAAGAACTCTCTGGAGGTTTCCTACTATTTAATCAGCCTGTGTGGCCCTGAAGAGGACAATGCTTATTTCTACGCTCTTATCCAGCCCTTTTTAATCCTGTTAAAGTGGTGGGCTAATGCACTGTTATAAGTCTAACCTCAAAGGCTCTTATTATTCTAATGGGTTGGTCCTGCACTGGCTGGGACTCTAACGCTAGTTTGCGGTGTGGAGGGCAAAAGGTGATAAACCACCACTGTTTATGCAGAATTTAACTCAGAAAAAGTTAAAAGTGCATTTTGACTTGCAATGATTTCAACAGTCGGTGTCAGCTTTTGGGTTTTTTTTTTTTTGCTTTTTAAAAGGAGACATGTTCTACCTCTTTTCCAGAAATGAGCACAGCTCTAGGGTTTAAATGAAACATCTGTGACACGCTTCAGACAAAATACCACAAGGATCAAACACCACAGAACAACCAGATTTAGCGTCTGTTCCTTTAAATGTGAATGAGCCTCAGTTCTGTTCAGCGGAAAAGCCCAGGAGCAAGGAGCAGAATCTGTTTTTTGTTCTGTTTTTTTTAACTGCTTTTGCTTTGTTTTCTTCCTTACCATTTTCTCTTTTTTAACCGTATTTTTGTCTTTTTTCCCTTTAACACAAGCATAGCCGATCCGTCAAGACATGTCTGGTGTCTGAAGTTTGCTCCCTTTGGCCTGTACATGGCCCCTCACTCCTATACTCAATATACTAGCCATAATGTATACTGCATAATTTACAGTGACTCCTGAATTCTTAGAATGAGGGCAGATCAAGGGGTTAACCACAGCCCAACGTCAGTGGTAGCCCAGAAACCAACAACCGCTAAAGCTCCATTTCATACAAAGCAAGCACTGTAGTCTGGAGAAACGGCAAATTTCCCAAATGAGTGTGGAAACAGATTATCATAACTGATAACCACTACAAACTCACACAGAATGAAGTGGGAGCTGCACTGGGGCGAGCGAGAACGGAAGCGGGTGTGTCATTAACGACGTCGCTAACTCCAGCCAATCACTTCCAATTGCAAACCACAAAGAAAAAAAAAAGAGCTGCAAGGCTGAGACAATAAAGCTGGCCACATATTTGCTTATCGCGGAGCTGGCTGGAGCTGCACGATAAAAAAAAAGCCTCCATAAATCTGGAGCAACAAACCAGGCCTGACATGCGCTGATACAGGCCGACAGGCTGGACGCAGGTACCGCAGGCCAAAAGGGGCAGTGCCGCTTAACTAATCTACACGCCATACAAGAGAACCTTTTTAAACTCTTAAGACTGCTATTACGATCACGGTGAGATAACGTTATTGTACGTGCCTCTTCGTAAAACAACACACAAACTCATTTAGCAACCGTGAAGGTGTAAAGTCTCCATTTAAATGTGTGAAAACGCAGTCAATTCCACCGAGTGTGCATTGTGTGATTTAACATGGAGAACAGAGGTGACACTGATCTGACACCAGGTCAGAGCCAAAATCAAATGTGGACTGAAGATCAGGGAAAATAAAGAATGAATCACACACACACACAACATTTAAACGCGTAGTTGTTTTATCCTACGAATATATTGTATCAGTGTTTGTATCAGGCATTACTTCAAATTTCAATTAGCGTCGGGCAATACGACCCTAAAATAACATCACAATATTTTTTTGTACATTTTAAAAACAAGCTATTGTTACAAAATAAATGCTAAACATGTATTTCAGATCTTTTTAACGATTCGATTCTGCATTTGTATAAAATAAACAACGTAACAAATAAATAATCAAATGTAAACAAACAAACAAAAAACACCCTTAAAGATTTACAGTAAATAATAAATAACGCTACAAAATAGATGCTATGCTGAGTCAGTGTAGACTTTCTGATTGGATTAGAGCTCACATTGGCAGTTGAGCTCTCCTCGCGGCATTTTGGACTTTCCTCTTACTCAACTGGGTGCTTCTGCCTGAGGTGGTGAAGCGGATTAGTTTTGTTTCCCTGTTTGTTGTTACAGGCTTCTTGTATATTGCGATATTTGTACATCTGATATGTACACACTATTTTTTTCTTTTCTTCGGAACTGGCAAATGAATGTACACCATAGTATGCGCGCACCTTCATGACAGCATTACATAATTCTGAATATCACTATTTTCATAATATGGATTTCTTTTATCTCTTTAAATATTATAGTGAACAATGCGATATGGCCCAGCCCTGCTTTTGATCTCATTATCACAGTGATTCCATTCAGGCCTTCAGTGGTACTCCATGACCACTGCTCATAGGACTGATCTAAAACACACTGCCACTGAAATATGCTCAGATATGTTTTATAGTTATTATTGGGCCTTAGAATGAATAGCCTCCGGATCCAAGGACCCATTTCCACAAGGAAGCCCGAACAGCCAGGGGACTCAGACGGCCAGATGCGGCCCTGTTCGTTCAAGACAACCATAAATCGGGCAGTGGCAGTTTGGCAACATGTTGGAGGCAGAGGGGCAGTGGTGTCAGCCAGGGTCTGCTCCTGCCACATGAAAAGGCTTACCCAGAGAGAGACGCACGCTTCAGGGCATCTGCCGAGGAAGAGGAGGCAGCTGGAGCCCTCTTAAACCCAGACACAAACAAAAGAAACACGCAGACTGATCTGAGCACAGCTGGAACCCTGCAGTCACACTGACCAGAAGGCCGGTCAGCCAAGCCTCCCAATCACCACTCCTCTGTAGGGAATTGCACAGGAGGAGGATTCATGTAGAAAGCTTGAAAGAAATGTGAAAAATGCTTGCCTGCAGCCTGAGGTTGAACTGGTTGCAGGCCAGAGTTCAAGCATGTCAAAGCTTCCACCAAACGGCTCACGTATCTTGATTTACGAACTCGACAGCAGCCAGGCAAGTCCTTAGATTTCTTGGCACATAGACCCTAAATTACCCAAGAAACACAGTCATTCCGTGCTGGCAGTAGGTTGGCAACTTTGACCAAACATGCCTAAAAGAAAATCCCCTAACAATAACAAACAAGTATAAAGGCAGTGCTGCTGGTTTAGAAGCACTTACTGACAACTGAAAGATTCTAGGCTCAAAAATGACAAAGGTATTTTACAGTTTAGCCCTTTTTCAAAAGTAAATACATCACAGGATCTTCAGATGTGTATCCTGTTTAACCTTAGGCTAAACCTCAGGTTATACGTTTCGGTGGAATACCCAAAGATGGATCAAGGCATCACGTCAAATTACACACAGACATATCTGTTGACTATGATGGGAATACTTGGCTCGTCTTGGCGTGTTGTTTGATATATTAGGACAAGGGGTCCAAGACTGACCAAGATATCCATGGCTTCCAAGTTATGAACAGGTGCTGTGAGGCTACAACCAGAGGCATAAAGCTAGCATACCCTGTTTTTAATTTTGTCATAGCCGAATAAATTCCAGGGTCAGTCCGAATTTTAACTCAAGGTGAGGAGTGATGCCAGATTTATTGCCAAAATGAGTGAGCAATGGGATGTCGGGATGGATTTCAGACAAAATTTTAGTCACTTGTCTCACAACTTGAAAGCAGATTGAAAGCCCTGAAAGCAGATTTAAGTAGTGAAAGCAAACCTATGTATTTTCCCAACATTTTTGTTACCCAGGGTGCTGTATTCTGCTGAAATGAGTGTTTGTACGTAGACAAAACCCTGTTGGGGGTGGGGCACTGTATGGTACCTGCAGTGTGGGAGCATGAGTGACGCAGCATGTCGGTCGGACAGATTACTTTCATACAGTACGCATATAAATCTCAGGATTTGGCTGTACACGGCGAATGATTCAAACCTGCAGTGTGAGTTATAACCAGTCAACAAGACTTTCAAAATCGCACAGTGTTTGCCTGGCTTAAGTTTTGCCCATGTATCAATCACATTATCAAATCTGTGGAGCTGAGTAGGTATTTATTCTTTGTGGCGAATTGGCTATTGACTATGGCCGCCTTATCTGGCCCGAAGCTCTAAAGCCCTAAAAATGGTATTCGGGACAGCCCTACAAATCTTTTGGAGATTGTTTACCAACAGAATTTAAAGCAAGTACAGAATGATGTAGGCACATAGGTTGCACAATGCTAACTGACAGCAATAAGCTTCCATTACTTCTGCAGCTCCAGATCACAAGTGGAGGATCCGATACCAAACACGCCTTGACTTATCGACTACAACTGTGGTGCCGAGAAGAAAAATGTTGCTAATCCTTTTCCTGATTTATTCCTGAACTAAAATTTGCGTCATCTGTCAACAAACAGACACGTCCATTGGTCCGTGACCTCCGTATTCCATCTTGGGATGGGTATGAAGTTGCTGCTTGCAGGTCGAGAGTGGGATTCATGGGTCACGTCTCTGAGGGATGGGGGCAAGGCTGTCGAGAAGGATTGCGACTTGATCCATCATGCGTGGCACACTTTCAGAAGCTGCAAACGCTGTCAGCATAAGTGCTGGAACAGTGAGAGAGTTAGGCTACTCAGCCAGCCCAGAGGAGCTCATTTGCAGTCTTGGCAGGGGTCATTCTCCCCTGATACATGCTGCCGGAGTCGGAGAAACCTTGCCTGAGTTCCAGCTTATTCTGAAGTATTCACTGTTACAGAAAGGCGAGATGCTTCCTTCGGCCCACGCCACATTTTCTATGTTTTTTTGAGTTCTGGAATTCACCTCATGCTTTGGAAGAGCTGCCAAATTATTGCAGGGATTTGGAAAAGTGTGCACAGTCTCTGCAAGGGTCCGGTTTTGACAGAAACTGATATAAAGCCAGAGATTTTATCACATTTAGGAAACTGAAACAAACTCAAAATCACAGGCCATCATCAGCCGGTCACATTCCAAGAGCCTGAGGCTGTTGGACCACATTTTCTTAATATCTGAAGCATTGCGAGACAAACAGAGAAGGGTAATACACTCAAATGCAGCCGAACTATGCTCTAACAAAGCATTTCGGAGGCAAAGATTACTCCTCATGAATGATATCGCTTTTGGGGCCTTGAAGCAAAGACTTCTTCAAACATCAGTGCAATTAAAGCTGCAAGCCCACAGGGGCAGGACACAGCCTGAGATCTGGCCTCATTTAAAGTTTACAAACCAAGTCCTTCATGATCCTTTTTCATTTTTTTTCTTTGCAAAGCTCAAAATGTCATGAAAAACAAAAGGTTTATTTGTCATTAAAACTATAGAGACGCCACTACAGTGGATAACATCCACAAACTACACTCAAGAAACTAGAGAATGCAAGCCATTTTAAACACAACCCATGGTCACTTACCTCTTACTGTGGTGGGTAAAGGAAAGTCAGATTTACTGCTGGCCAAGCTCACTGCAGCCAGGTAAATAATTTAGCACTCAACACTAAAGGGCAGATCTCAGTCTGGACCCGGCCCAAGTGCCTATTCTGTTTGGATCCATGACCAATTTTGGATAAATGAATGAGAATAAATAATAATGCTCATGGAGCACTGTTCAGACGGTCATGGCAATAGACACAGCTACATGTGCACAGCTAACCCAGTATATATCGCAATAGCTTCATGGAATTAAGCCAGTCAAACTCCAAAAATTACATAGTGTACTGAGCCCCGAGTACACAACTCAGTAAAGCATCACAATACAGCTGTAATTTTTTAGGTAAACATACAACTTAGTGTTCATTTATAGCGTCTGCTTAAAGTCTCCTACTTTCAAATTCCACTATAAATGTTGTTGAAATCATATGAAACGGTGTTGATTTTCACCCATGGATGGAGGTTGTAGTCTGTTAAACAACTGGAACTCATTTAATTGTAATATGGCTGCACAAGAACAATCCAGAAGAATGACCCTTGTGTTAAAATGCATTTTCAGTGTCTTTTGACCAACAAAAATAATTAACACAAGACTTGTTTTTGCTGAAGGTGGAAATAAAAGCATGGTGAAATGTACGACCCCAGATTCTTTGGGTTCATTCTTTTCCTGTGTTTTTTCCCATCAGTAATCCGAAGAAGGTCTGTTTAGATTAAGTTTAGACTCCCATAAGCCCCCTGTGGCTATGCCCCTGGTGCAGAGTAGGTTTTTTTTTTTGTTGTTGTTTATCTATTTGAACATTTTTAAACAATCCACCCAGGCTCTGTCCACTTGGGCTGGTCTTATGGTCAGTTCCATTTCAGAAATATGACCAAGTGTGTAAAATAAGAAAACACCACAGTACTACTTCTGAACTTTCAGGCAATACTGGAGGCCCATGTCTTACTGATCCAGTAGGTCCATATGCAGGTCCAAAACAATGCATTGCAGAACGTTGCAAAGAAATACCAGCACAAATATTAGTTAACAATATCCTATTGTAGCCTTGACATCTCGGCAGAACACGGACATGTGTAAGAACATTCCCAGCATTCCTCAGCTATCTTAAATTCCCTTCTCACACCACAAAACCCAACCCAAGTCCAATGGGTTATCCACCACTCACACTCAGCTGTGTAATCTGTCAGTTCCTACCCTCACTACTGTAACTATGCTTGATTTCTACATTGTCCTTGACCAAGTTTTTCTATATTTGTGGGTTGATATTTGCTTTACTGAGCCAGTACTGCCCTGTGCTTATTGACATTATATTATCAGTGCTTGGTAGACGACTACATTGTGTAATAATAGAAGTACATTTATTCACTCTGGGAGCATTTGAAATGCAGTTCAAAGAGCTACACAGGCGTGATCAAACAAGGAAAGGATTCTGAATGACTGAAGGAAAAGATTTAAGGAGAACAATCAGTGTGTCATCAACAGGGAGATGTTTATTGGAGCATGGAGGAAAATAATAATGCGCATGTGGAAGAAGTGGAACATGCAGAGGTTCGAATTTTATTACAGGCTTGCATGCATACACGCACACACAAGGCTGGAATGCTAATAGGCATGATGAACAACAGTCAGTGCAATGCTTACTTTCTGCAGACATGCGATATCAATGGGGCCACCAATGGTAACAACAAGCACTGAAAAACACTGCACTTTTGCTCACTAGGAATATATCAGTTATTGAAGAACTTGGACTAAACCCATGGACTCGACCACATTTATTGGGGGACAATAGTAATCCTCAGTGATAAAAATATCTCAGTATCTGCTCTGCAATAAATTTACTACATTCTCTACAGCTCCCTGACTACTGATGGGTTAAAAAAAAAGTATAATTCATTCATTCGTTCAATTATTCATTCATTATTTGTAAGCGCTAATCCAGTTCAGGGTCACGGTGGTTCCGGAGCCTACCCGGAATCATTGGGCGCAAGGCGGGAAAACACCCTGGAGGGTGCGCCAGTCCTTCACAGGGCAACACACACACTCACACATTCGCATCTATGGAAACTTTTGAGTCACCAATCCACCTACCAATGTGTGTTTTTGGACTGTGGGAGGAAACCCACGCAGACACAGGGAGAACACACCACACTCCTCACAGACAGTCACACGAAGGAAACCCATGCAGACACAGGGAGAACACACCACACTCCTCACAGACAGTCACACGAAGGAAACCCATGCAGACACAGGGAGAACACACCACACTCCTCACAGACAGTCACCCGGAGGAAACCCACGCAGACACAGGGAGAACACATCACACTCCTCACAGACAGTCACCTGGAGGAAACCCACGCAGACACAGGGAGAACACACCACACTCCTCACAGGCAGTCACCCGGAGGAAAACCACACTGAGGAAACCCACGCTAACACAAAAAAAAAAAAAAAAAAAAAAATATATATATATATATATATATATATATATATATATATATATATATATATATATATATATAATAATTTAAATATTAAGCATTTTTAACCATCTGTGTTGAGACAATAGTATGGCATTGTGTCATCACTGCACACAGGAATGTCAGTTCCTTCCTCACTACAGGGAAATGCTTTCAAATCGCTTTCCCGCCTTTATCAACAGTGTCATACTAATGATAAAGGTTTGGATAAGCTCGATTAAGCCGGAATATTAATATAAAAAGGAAAACACAGAGTGTCCTAAATGTCCTCCAGACTCTTCCCTCCAGCCCGGCCTCATGGCAGCACTTTTGAATGCTCAATTAACCAAACGCGTCCAGCCGGGTCGATAAGCTGTTAACAAATCCCGGCCAACGGCCTACGCAGGGATGCGGAGCTTCATGAATTCTGATAAGGACCCTGCGAGCTGTTCGTTTGCTGATCGTGGCGGGATGCTGAACTACTGCAGGAGATAAAGTAGAACGGTTAGCTGTCCACCAGCCAGACTGAAAATAAAAAAAAATCAGTCTCTGC